>NC_138887.1:84930100-85377307 GCF_965194825.1 Balaenoptera physalus | reverse complement strand
ACCTATGTCTCTTTAAAAACTTGGATCTTCAACCCATTAGATTTTCCTACATCTAGATGTAGCCATACTTGTATGTATGTAGAAGTTAATATTGAGCACCTTTAGATAGGTTTGCAAAAAAAGTTATCCACATCCTTTTGTCTAAAACTAAATGTTGGTGGTCTCTATAACACAATTTCCTTCACCTATCATGAGGGACCACTATTATTGTGATGGGAGAAGCAGTCACTTGACTCACCTTTAGCTAAAAGTATAGCAAGAGACTTGGGGTTGGGTAAGTGTTACGCGTAAGTGGAAGGGAACTTTAGGTGATGACCCCTACTTCTTTTTTCCAGCTGCAGTGATGATAAGAAAAACATCTAAGGTCTTTCTTGCTTTTGAGTATTACTTATTATAAAAATACAATTTAATCGTTGTAGGATATATCAAAGATGGAATGAACAGATTGGAAATGTAGATCACTTAGAGAGTATAGTAGAAGTGACTGTCATGAAGAAGCTTAGTAGCAACTTGAAAGTGAAAATAAATCACCTAAAAGCAGTTTTATTTCTCTCTCATCAATAAGATTAAATCTATTAAATGTAGCATGTTGGCCAAGTCCACATTAAAATGTTAACTTTAGTTTGGGTTTTAATTGGTAGGGTAGTGACTCTGAAATGAAGTGTTAAAAATGTTGTTTTGTTATTAGTTGTGGGGTGTGGGGTAAATAATTACTTACTAATAATAAAGTACTAAAGTTTGAGATTGGTTTGCTTTTTCTTTATTAGTAAATAAAGCTAGTGCAATCTTATCTATATAATTGTATAATTGTCAGTCACTCATATTCCAGATGCTTTCTTATTCGGGAGAGAAAAATGATAAGGTTGATAGCCAGAATATTGGGAATTGCACATAACCTTCAATATCATATCTATTGTGTAGTTCTTTCTGGGCTGTCTTTCCTGCTGTGTACTTAATAATAGTATTATGAACCACTGAAGTATAAGTAGACACATGAAAGTTGAAAATATATCAGGTATGGAAATATCCTCTGTCACTTATATCTTAAAAAAAAAAAAGAAAAGAAGAAGTGAGAACCATGTGGGAAGGCCAATCTCATTGTGTTTATTACAGTAAGAAACTATGATATGCAAAACACTGACAAATACATTCTGTGCAGGACTTTAATGCCATTGGTTTACATCAAGTTTTTAAAAGAAATCTACTCATTAATTATAACTTGAACCAGTAATATGAGTCAGAGACACAAAGCCATTTTGAAATTTAGTGATTGTTTTCTTTTTTTTTAAAATGGATATAAATATATAGATGCAGAATGGCTTTTGGTTCACAAGTTGGACTAAATATAAATTTCCATTCACTTAATTCATATTGTTTTTTGTCAAAATTGGATGAAGAACCTGTACTAGGATGAAGGAAAACATTTGTCACATCATATACTAACCTACTTGTATTTGATGAGTTTTAGTACATATATTTTTACCCTTACAGTGAGCTCTCATGTTTTATGTTCCAATAACATTTATGACTAGGAAAAATAATTAATAATGATGCTCCCAAATAAGTTTTAAAAGGACAGAGGGAAAAAAATTGAATTAAAGCCCTACTATTTTTATTTAAAGCTAAGTTGTGATGTTTGAGTATAGAGATTTCTTATATTTTATTAATTAATGGTTATCTGAATAATTAAATTATTTTAATATTTTTATAATTCTCAGAAATAAAAACTCAAGTTTTACAATTCTAAAAAAA
This sequence comes from Balaenoptera physalus, assembly GCF_965194825.1. Taxonomy (NCBI): domain Eukaryota; kingdom Metazoa; phylum Chordata; class Mammalia; order Artiodactyla; family Balaenopteridae; genus Balaenoptera; species Balaenoptera physalus. Next base: position 85,375,555 of record NC_138887.1, on the reverse strand, counting down.
CCAGAATAATCTTGAATCTTACAGTGCATATACACTTGAAAGTCGTTACATTTTTCCAATAATTCTCAGTTAGATTTTTTGGCTTATCCATCAATATATATGGAGATTGTCTGTGGAAGGTCAATTAAGTTTCAGGCTTTCTGGATTGTTGATTCATTTCTCCCCTTGGAAGCAGGGAATACACTTTTCCAGAAAGTAAACATCCTATCTAAAACTCAGCCGGCATTGTTCCAGGATGCTTATCTTGACTTTGTAGAAATTGACTGAAGCCTTTACCCTTCATATCCCTCCCAAATAACTTCAGAATTGTATCCAAATATGTTTAATATGCTTTAACTCTTTGAATTGTAATTATACTATATCATAGCATCTCCTCAGTTTATTTTAAATTGTTACCTATGGGTAATCACAATGGAGCTTTTTCCATATTCGAGTAGATTTTTACTTGTAATCTAGTGAAAAATAAGAAAAAAATGTCTTACTCTGTTTTTTTTCCTAGTTTGTTTTAATATTTCCTATGTATTTCTTAATATTTGAATTTGCTTTTTTGATTTGGTTTATTGCCACTATATGTAGGCTGGAGAGGGAATTAAAGAGTTTTACGAGTGAAAGATGAATAATGGCTTATGAATTTAAAGATACCAATGTTAGTTATAGTAATAGAATGCATCACAACAGAATGAGATCCAACATCTGCGCTTTTAACTTGTAAAGGATGACATTACGGAAATAAACTAGTAGACTCCTTTATGAACATGGATACAGTAAAACAGAAGATCAGATAACCTTAGTTTTGGACCGCATCAGTCACATAACTTGCATGGGTCTACATTTCCTCGTGTATAAAAGGATGAATTTCCTCTCCTCTGAATTCATCTTAAATGATTATTTAATAAAATGAGCATATATTATATATATATATATATATACACACACACACATATATAAATATATAATTTATTTAATGTACTCCTATTTACATTGCTGAGGATGTTTACTAAAAATTTAATAATATATTTTAAAAATATATATATATATAAAATCTTTCGATTATATATATAGAAAAGTTTTAATGAACATCCTCAGCAACCTAAAATAGGAATAAAATTAAAGTATGTTTCCTCCAGAGGATGAATTATTATGCAGTTGTTAAAAATCTACATTTGTGAACAATTTTAATAACATCATGTTCATGATATTGTTTTAGGTAAATACATGAAAATAAAGAAGAGAATACACAGTATTATGTTAATTGTGCCAGTTGTTATGATTATGGTCAATTCTTTTTTATACCTTTGTACTTCTCTATATTCTAAAAGGTCTGCAACAAGTTTTTATTACCTTATAATCAGAAGAAAACTAATTAGTCAAAAAAATAAGATAAAGGGGAGTAAAGTAAATGACTTCTAAGTTTTATTCTGACTAAATTCTATAAAAATGTTTTATGGTGCTATGGCCAGAGGGAAAAATATCACAGATGTGATTGGGTAGGAAATGTTTCAGTTATGAATTTCTCTCCATGGAAGATCTCTGTGCCAAACCTCTTGAATATATCATCATTGCACAATAATAGAAAATGTCCTATTGCATCATAATATGGATTCACTAATGTATGACTTTGGCTCAGATTTCTAGTTTGAGAAATATATTTTGTTAGTATCCTTTAAGATTATTGTCTAGAAGTGTTTTTCAGTGCATATTACTACTTGATGTCACTGGATTGTGTATTAAAGATATTTGATGATTGCTTAGACAATTCAGAAAGAACTTCTGTTAGTAATTCTTTTGCTCTGTGAAAGACATTAGCCTTTCCCTTTACCATCCCTACTTCCATGTAGATGACATTAATACATTTCTATTGTGGCCATGTTCTTTGCCAGCACCCAAAAGTAACTGATTACAATAAATATTGATGAATTTTCTGCTTGCTATAAAAGGAAATCACATAAAAGTCAAATTTTGTATTTGTATGTGTGTGTACATAGCTGTGAATTTTCTTTCTTTTTTTAATGAATTTTATTGTATTTATTTTTTTATAAAGCAGGTTCTTATTCGTTCTATTTTATACATATTAGTGTATACATGTCAATCCCAATCTCCCAATTCATCCCACCACCACCCCCACTGTCCCCCCCTTGGTGTCCATACGTTTGTTCTCTATATCTGTGTCTCTATTGGTGCCTTACAAACAGGTTCATCTGTACGATTTTTCTAGATTCCACATATATGCGTTAATATACAATATTTGTTTTTCTCTTTCTGACTTACTTCATTCTGTATGACAGTCTCTAGGTCCATCCACATCTCTACAAATGACCCAATTTCATTCCTCTTTATGGCTGAGTAATATTCCATTGTATATATATACCACATCTTCTGTATCCATTCATCTGTCAGTGGGCATTTAGGTTGCTTCCATGACCTGGCTAATGTAAATAGTGCTGCAGAGAACATTGGGGTGCATGTGTCTTTTTGAATTATGGTTTTCTCTGGGTATATGCCCAGTAGTGGGATTGCTGGGTCATATGGTAGTTCTGTTTTTAGTTTTTTAAGGAACCCCCATACTGTTCTCCATAGTGGCTGTATCAATTTACATTCCCACCAACAGTGCAAGAGGGTTCCCTTTTCTCCACACCCTCTCCAGCATTTGTTGTTTGTACATTCTCTGATGATGCCTATTCTAACGGGTGTGAGGTGATACCTCATTGTAGTTTTGATTTGCATTTCTCTAATAATTAGTGATGTTGAGCAGCTTTTCATGTGCCTCTTGGCCATCTGTATGTCTTCTTTGGAAGATGTCTATTTAGGTCTTCTGCCCATTTTTGGATTGGGTTGTTTGTTTTTTTAATATTGAGCTGCATGAACTGTTTATATATTTTGGAGATTAAGCCTTTGTCTGTTTATTCGTTTGCAAATATTTTCTCCCATTCTGAGGATTGTCTTTGCATCTTCTTTATGGTTTCCTTTGCTGTGCAAAAGCTTTTAAGTTTCATTAGGTCCCATTTGTTTATTTTTGTTTTTATTTCCATATACTCTAGGAAGTGAGTCAAAAAAGATCTTGCTGTGATTTATGTCAAAGAGTGTTCTTCCTATGTTTTCCTCTAAGAGCTTTATAGTGTCTGGTCTTACATTTAGGTCTCTAATCCATTTTGAGTTTATTTTTGTGTATGGTGTTAGGGAGTGTTCTAATTTCATTCTTTTACATGTAGCTGTCCAGTTTTCCCAGCACCACTTATTGAAGAGACTGTCTTTTCTCCACTGTATATCCTTGCTTCCTTTGTCATAGATTAGTTGACCATAGGTGCGTGGGTTTATCTCTGGGCTTTCTATCCTGTTCCATTGATCTATGTTTCTGTGCCAGTACCATATTGCCTTGATTACTGTAGCTTTGTAGTATAGTCTGAAGTCAGGGAGTCTCATTCCTCCAGCTCCGTTTTTTTCCCTCAAGACTGCTTTGGCTATTTGGTGTCTTTTGTGTCTCCATACAAATTTTAAGACTTTTGTTCTAGTTCTGTAAAAAATGCCATTGGTAATTTGATAGGGATTGCATTGAATCTGTATATTGCTTTGGGTAGTATAGTCATTTTCACAATATTGATTCTTCCACTCCAAGAACATGGTATATCTCTCCATCTGTTTCTGTCATCTTTGATTTCTTTCATCAGTGTCTTACAGTTTTCTGAGTACAGGTCTTTGACCTCCTTAGGTAGGTTTATTCCTAGGTATTTTATTCTTTTTGTTGCAATGGTGAATGGGATTGTTTCTTTAATTTCTCTTTCTGATCTTTTGTTGTTAGTGCATAGGAATGCAAGAGATTTCTGTGCATTAATTTTGTATCCTGCAACTTTACCAGATTCATTGATTAGCTCTAGTAGTTTTCTGGTGGCATCTTTAGGATTATCCATGTATAGTATCATGTCATCTGCAAACAGTGACAGTTTTACTTCTTCTTTTCCAATTTGTATTCGTTTTATTTCTTTTTCTTCTCTAATTGCCATGGCTACGACCTCCAAAACTGTGTTGAATAATAGTGGCGAGAGTGGACATCCTTGTCTCGCTTTCGGACCTTAGAGGAAATACTTTCAGTTTTTGACCATAGAGAATGATGTTTGCTGTGGGTTTGTTGTATATGGCCTTTATTATGTTGAGGTAGGTTCCCTCTATGCCCACTTTCTGGAGAGTTTTTATCATAAATGGATGTTGAATTTTGTCAAAAGCTTCTTCTGCATCTATTGAGATGATCATATGGTTTTTATCCTTCAATTTGTTGGTATGTTATATCACATTGATTGATTTGTGTCTATTGAAGAATCCTTGCATCCCTGGGATAAATCCCACTTGATCATGGTGTATGATCCTTTTAATGTGCTGTTGGATTCTGTTTTCTAGTATTTTGTTGCTGATTTTTGCATCTATATTCATCACTGATATTGATCTGCAATTTTCTTGTTTTATATTATCTTTTTCTGATTTTGGTATCAGGGTGATGCTGGCCTTGTAGAATGAGTTTAGAAGTGTTCCTTCCTCTGCAGTTTTTTGGAAGAGTTTGAGAAGGATGAGTGTTAGCTCTTCTCTAAATGATAGAATTCACCTGTGAAGCCATCTGGTCCTGGACTTTTGTTTGTTGAAAGATTTTATCACAGTTTCAATTTCATTACTAGTGATTGGTCTGTTCATATTTTGTATTTCTTCCTGGTTCAGTCTTGCAAGGTTATACCTTCTTAAGAATTTGTCCATTTTTTCCAGGTTGTCCATTTTATTGGCATGGAGTTGCTTGTAGTAGTCTCTTAGGATGCTTTGTATTTCTGTGGTGTCCATTGTAACACTCCTTTTTCATTTCTAACTTTATTGATTTGAGTCCTCTCCCTCTTCTTCTTGATGAGTCTGGCTCAAGGTTTATCAGTTTTGTTTATCTTCTCAAAGAACCAGCTTTTAGTTTTACTGATCTTTGCTATTGTTTTCTTTGTTTCTATTTCATTTATTTCTGCTCTGATCTTTATGATTTCCTTCCTTCTACTAACTGTGGCTTTTGTTTGTTATTCTTTCTCTAGTTCCTTTAGGTATAAAGTTAGGTTGTTTATTAGAGATTTTTCTTGTTTCTTGAGGTAGGATTGTATTGCTATAAACTTCTCTCTTAGAACTGCTTTTGCTGCATCCCATAGGTTTTAGATCGTTGTGTTTTCATTGTCATTTGTCTCTAGGTAATTTGTGATTTCATCTTTGATTTCTTCAGTGATCTCCTGGTTATTTAGTAACACATTGTTTATCCTCCATGTGTTTGTGTTTTTTACATTTTTTTTCCCCTGTAATTTATTTCTAATCTCATAGCGTTGTGGTTGGAAAAGATGCTTGATATGATTTCAATTTTCTTAAATTTACCAAGGCTTGATTTGTGACCCAAGATGTGATCTATCCTGGAGAATGTTCTATGTGCACTTGAGAAGAAAGTGTAATCTGCTGTTTTTGGATGGAATGTCCTATAAATATCAATTAAATCTATCTCGTCTATTGTGTCATTTAAAGCTTGTGTTTCCTTATTAATTTTCTCTCTGGATGATCTGCCCATTGGTGTAAGTGAGGTGTTAGAGTCCCCCACTATTACTGTGTTAACGTTGATTTCCTCTTTTATAGCTGTTAGCATTTGCCTTATGTATTGATGTGCTCCTGTGTTCAGTGCATATATATTTATAATTGTTATATCTTCTTCTTGGATTGATCCCTTGATCATTATGTAGTGCCCCACCTTATCTCCTATAACATTCTTTATTTTAAAGTCCATTTTATCTGATATGAGTATTGCTATTTCAGCTTTCTTTTGATTTCCATTTGCATGGAATATCTTTTTCCATCCCCTCACTTTCAGTGTGTATGTGTCCCTAGGTCTGAAATGGGTCTCTTGTAGACAGCATATATATGGGTCTTGTGTTTGTATCCATTCAGCGAGCCTCTGTCTTTTGGTTGGAGCATTTAATCCATTGATGTTTAAGGTAATTATTGATATGTATATTCCTATGACCATTTTCTTAATTGTTATGGGTTTGTTTTTGTAGGTCCTTTTCTTCTCTTGTGTTTCCCACTTAGAGAAGTTCCTTTAGCATTTGTTGTAGAGCTGGTTTGGTGGTGTTGAATTCTCTTAGCTGTTGCTTGTCTATAAAGCTTTTGATTTCTCTGTCGAATCTGAATGAGATCCTTGCCGGGTAGAGTAATCTTGGTTGTAGGTTCTTCCCTTTCATCACTTTAAATATGTCCTGCCACTCCCTTCTGGCTTGTAGAGTTTCTGCTGAGAAATCAGCTGTTGACCTTATGAGAGTTCCTTTGTATGTTATTTGTCATTTTTCCCTTGTTGCTTTTAATAACTTTTCATTTTCTTTAATTTTTGTCAGTTTGATTACTATGTGTCTCGGCGTGTTTCTCCTTGGCTTTATCCTGCCTGGGACTCTCTGTGCTTCCTGGACTTGGGTGGCTATTTCCTTTCCCAAGTTAGGGAAGTCTTCATCTATAATCTCTTCAAATATTTTCTCGGGTCCTTTCTCTCTCTCTTCTCTTTTTGGGACCCCTATAATGTGAATGTTGTTGCATTTAATGTTGTCCCAGAGGTCTCTTAGGCTGTCTTCATTTCTTTTCATTCTTTTTTCGTTATTGTTCTGTGGCAGTGAATTCCACCACTCTGTCTTCCAGGTCACTTATCCATTCTTCTGCCTCAGTTATTCTGCTGTTGAATCCTTCTGGTGTATTTGTCATTTCAGTTATTGTTTGTTCATCTCTGTTTGTTTGTTCTTTAATTCTTCTATGTCTTTGTTAAACATTTCTTGCATCTCTTGATCTTTGCCTCCATTCTTTTTCTGAGGTCCTGGATCATCTTCACTATCATTTTTCTTAATTCTTTTTCTGGAAGTTTGCCTATCTCCACTTCATTTAGTTCTTTTTCTGGGGTTTTATCTTGTTCCTTCATCTGGTACATAGTCCTCTGCCTTTTCATTTTGTCTGTCTTTCTGTGAATTTGGTTTTTTTCCACAGGCTGCAGAATTGTATTTCTTCTTGCTTCTGCTGTCTGCCCTCTGGTGGATGAGGCTATCTAAGAGGCTTGTGCAAGCTTCCTGATGGGAGGGACTGGTGGTGGGTAGAGCTGTGTGTTGCTGGGTGTTGCTCTGGACTGGTGGTGGGTAGAGCTCAGTAAAACTTTAATCCTCTTGTCTGCTGATGGGTGGGGCTGAGTTCCCTCCCTGTTGTTTTGGCATGAGGTTACCCACCACTGGAGGCTACAGGCTCTTTTGTGGTGCTAATGGCGGATTCTGGGAGGGCTCATACCAAGGAGTCCTTCCCACAACTTCTGCTGCCAGTGTTCTTGTCCCCGTGGTGAGCCACAGGCACGCCCCACCTCTGCAGGAGACCCTCCAACACTAGCAGTTAGGTCTGGTTCAGTCTCCTATGAGGTCACTGCTCCTTCCCCTGTGTCCTGATGTGCACACTATTTTGTGTGTGCCCTCCAAGAGTGGAGTCTCTGTTTCCCCCAGTCCTGTCAAAGTCCTGCAATCAAATCCCACTAACCTTCAAAGTCTGATTTTCTGGGAATTCCTCTTCCCATTGTCAGACCCCCAGGTTGGTAAGTCTGACGTGGGGCTCAGAACCTTCACTCCACGGGGTGGAGTTCTGTGGTATAGTTGTTCTCCAGTTTGTGTGTCAGTCACCCAGCGGTTATAGGATTTGATTTTATTGTGATTGAGCCCCTCCTGCCATACCATTGTGACTTATCCTTTGTCTTTTGATGTGTGGTCTCTTTTTTGGTGAGTTCCAGTGTCTTCCTGTCGATGATTGTTCAGCAGTTAGTTGTGATTCTGGTGTTCTCGCAAGAGGAAATGAGCTAATGTCCTTCTACTCCACCATCTTCCATAGCTGTGAATTTTCAAATAGTGATTCTTAACTATTTCAGATTAGCAGACTCTTCATAAATTAAAAGTGCAGGCAGCAGTTCTTTCTTCCATTTATTATAAATATTCATTTAATTACTTATATTTGAAATGGTCTCATAGATGTCCATTCTTTTTGGTGAAAACACAGATGGACCCTTTCCATGGCTTCCATTTATCTTGTACATTTCCTATCTTTCAATTTTTTTCTATTATTTTAATCTAGTTTTAAGTCACAAACCACTGAAATACGTTCACTGCTTGCTGTATAATGATTTGATGTATGTCATAATAGAAATTCTAGGTTTTTAGTATCTAAAAAAAATAATTTATTTTAACTTCATTGAGCAAAGTATATTAGGGAAAAAAAAAAAACTTTTGGCTTAAACATTTCAGGGTGAAGATAACCTTTCCACGCTGTATAAAAGTATTTTGATTTTTAGGTTTGTGGTCTTAGTGTCACCTTGTGAACAATTTGTGTGTAGGAACCATGAAGCAGGACTGAACAATTTGGTGCAGAAACTATGCATGATATAGTGCCTCTATCTGAGAGTGGAAACAGGGAGTTATACTAAATATGAATTCTTTTTAGTTCCAAGTCATTTGGAAAAGAGCTAACCTAATCTCTTATTTCATAGATGCCTAATTAAATAAAATACTAGACCCCTAGAATGTTTTCTTGAAGAAAATATGCCTAATAGATGATAATTTTCAAATAAATGAGTATTAGAAATATTGTTTGTTAATTAAATGAGCTAATTATCTAAAAATGATAATCTATAAGAAAGCATTGAAATTAAGATTAAAATTCCATAGAATTCCTTTTGAATTTAGTGAGGTTCAAAACATTTTTTACTTTTTAAAAAAGTACTGAAAAAATCAAGGAGAGGAAAAGTAAATTTTATGAGTTCATATCATGCAGGCCTTTCATTTATGTCTTCAAGACACATTTTGAGCATCTACCAATTATCCAAATTGATTTTGGCTGGGATTCCAATGGGCAGAATGGATCAGGAGAGGTGACGATTGTGTTAACTACAAAAAGGGTGCTAGATTAGGTAATGTGTGGGAAGTGAACTTTCAAAGAGTTTTATTAGTCATGCCTGTTTTGAATTTTCTCCCTATGTTATACATTTTTGGTAAAAAAGAAATACAGTATGAGATTAACTAGGGTAGCAAAACAAGATTCTTGGAGACAGAAAGAGGCTGAAAGGAAGAGAAAGGGAAAGGAAGTTATGACATTTTTGAGACTAACTGACAAAGGGTTGAGTTAGAATGGAATTTGGGGAGATGTTTAAAATATTCAGAGAGTATAAGGACAGAGATTCAAGTTGTGGATAATAAGGAGGGCACTAAGCCTGTGAGTATTCCCAGTCCTTTTGCTGCTGTCATCAAGAGATGCCCTGATGCCTAGGAAGATCATAAGATGGTCAATAGATACAACAGTGACTGAGGTATAAGGCCTACCTGCAAGGAGGCAGACAAATAATAGGGCAGAACCAACACAGCAGTCTAAGTAGAGGTGTAAGTCAGAGCCTCTTAGAGGAATAGACATTTGTGTACTGAAAACTCATAAGAAAAACCTATGAAATCTGGGAGGATTTGGTAGGACAGTGTTCTGAAATCCGTGAAAATAATAACTATTTGGTACAATCTTGTATTGCATAAAACACTCTGGATGCTGCATGTTTTGTGAATGAAGTAGTTTATGCCTGGAGTGGTTAATATGTTTCAGCTGCATTGAAAACACTGTTTATACAGTGCAGAATAATCTTGTGGACATATGAGAATGAATTTACATTTCATTTTATGTATTGTTGAAGTGTAGTATTTTCCTTGTGTAAATTCTCTTCAGCAGCTAGAATAACTTTTACTTAAAATCAGCCATTTTCAAATAAAGAGAAAGGTCATTAGACTATGTTGACAGGATCCAAATAAAGTGTTCTGTTCACACTTTCTCTGAAGCATGTTACTTGGACTTTAATTGATTGTATTTTCTTGTTTCCTTGTGGTACATGCTTTTGTTCATTAAAAATTTTGTGAGGAACTAAAGCAAGCTCTATTTATAGAAAAATATTTGTGACAAAAGTCCCTTGGTTCCTAAAATTATAAAACCTTACCTTGGGGTTTTCCTTCAATTGTTTTTCACAATTCCTTTAAACAGTGCCGGAACCTAGCAACCTCACATATTTTACTCAGGTATAATTCTTATTTGGCTGGTGTAGACAAAGGCATGCATTTCATAAAAAGACCAAAGGCAATGAAAAGAAATGCCATAATAATTAAAATATCTGTATATCCAAAGATAGTTAAGTCTCAGAAAAGAGCCCACCCTCTGGAGCAATATTCAAAACAAAGAAATAGGAAAGGAAAAAAAGAAAAGGAAAAAAAAACCCCCACAAAAGTACCTAAGGATTAGCATCGCTATTGGTTGGCTCTAATTAAAATACAGTTAGAACATCAAAAAATATATATGATTTTTTAAAAGAACATGGAAACATAATATCAACTAGAGAACACAGAGACAAACTAAGCTTCCATTTCTACCAAATCAAATTTTGTTTCTGTTTTAATTATTCTGCTAGTGTAGAAATCATTTTCCACATGATTTCATTTTCAGAAAGGAGAGATGTCAGCAGAATTGTCATTAGACTTCATTGCTATGGCAGATACTGTTCCTTTGGGCCATTTAGTTAGAACTAAGCATGTCCATTACACCAGAAATGTTATATTTACTGACAGTGGGTCAGGAAACAAGATTTAGTGAAATATATGCAGTATTATTAATTTAGCAAATTTATAAGTTCTCAAATTTTTTTAAGTGGGATTGAAATCCTTATTTTATTATTTATAAGACATAACCAGTGTCTACATTACATGTCTACATAGAAAAATAAAATGGAAGATATAAGGAGCCCAAAAGAGAAGGAAAATCTTCTACTGCCTAGCCTAGACAATACAAGGAGAAAAAATCAGCTATTGAATATACTGTGATTCAAGGTATGAGATTGAATTTCCTCGTTTAAATAGATATTTACTTATGAAATATTTACTGAGTAATTGGGCTCTACGTCTCATAATATGCATGCACAAAACTATGGAAATGACTTTGTATTTCGACTGAGCTTCTGGGAGATGACTTTCTTCAGAAATTTTTAATTTTCCTAAAGCTTTTGTTGGGTAATCCTAAAAATGACTTTGCTTTGTATCAGCATCTTATTGGTTTTTTGTTTTTTGTTTTTTTTCCTGAAAAACAAAACTTGCAAGAGAATTAAAAGATCAGTTTGATTGTCAGTGACTTGGATGACTTTTTTCTGTGTAATGGAGCCTGTAATGAATCACAGTAACCACAGTTTTAGATATTATCCATTGGAAGACCCATGTGGGTTTGTGTTTTGTTAAAATTTTTCTAACTTGGTGAATCAAGCAGGTGAAAATGCAATTCTTTATTTCAGTGGTCAGAATTAGAACCATGTGGTGTGTTCTATTGATAGGGCATCACAGGCCCCATGGCTTTTTCGCTGAAGAACATTGATTTCTGTAATATGATTCCTAGGTATTTCTGCTCCAACTCATCCTCCTATCACTAAGAATTTTTCTGAAAAGAACTCTGATCACATCATTCCACTTCTTAAAACAATATCATCAGCCTACAGTACTTATCATACTTAACGAAGAAATGTTAGAAGCTTTCCCTTTTAAATCAGACACAAGACAAGAAGGTTCTCTTACCACTTCTGTTCAACATTGTGCCAAAGATCATTGCCCGTGCACATTAAGGCAAGAAAGAAATAAGAGATGTGGCGATTGGAAAGGAAAATTCCACAGTTTCTTTTTTTTTTCTCAAGTATATTATTGTCTAATTAGAAAATCTAAGAAGCAGACTTCCCTGGTGATGCAGTGGTTAAGAATCTGCCTGCCAATGCATGGGACACAGGTTGGATCCTTGGTCCAGGAAGATCCCACATGCTGTGGAGCAACTAAGCCAGTGTGCCAAAATTACTGAGCCTGCTCTCTAGAGCCCATGAGGCACAACTACTAAGCCCGCCTGCCACAATTACTGAAGCCTGTGTATCTAGAGCCTGTGCTCTGCAACAAGAGAAGCCACCGCAATGAGAAGCCTGCACATTGCAACAAAGAGTAGCACCCGCTTGCCGCAACTAGAGAAAGCCCATGAGCAGCAACGAAAACGCAAAGCAGCCAAAAATAAATAAATTAATTAATAATAAAAAAAGAAAATCTAAGAAGCATCTGCAGAATTACTAAGACAGTTCTGCAAGTTTATTAGTATAAGAGCAATCACATACACTGATCAAACAGGTCTAGACCTCATCAACAAACAGAAAACACACTTTTAAAGAACTTGATATTTAAAATAGCAATTAAAAACTCAGGATAAGGCTGACAGTGGCTTCCAGTTCCAACTGGAGGCCTTGCCTGCTGGCGTGTGGAGCAGTGAGTTGCTCTGGGATGAGTAAGTTTGTAAAGTGTCCTCTTCATTTTTGGAAAAAAAAAAAAAAGACACTCAAGATAAGATAATTCCTCTTATGTTATAGAAGATGAATTTGAAGCAAAACATTGGAAATTACTTATTGAAGTTGAAGCTGCAGAGCAGTGACTGAAGCCATGTGGCTGACAGGGTCATGGTGCTCCAGCTGGTTGTCGGTCCTGAGCTTCTGAGGTGGGAGAGCAGAGTTCAGGACATTGGGCCACCAGAGACCTCCTGGCCCCACATAATATCAATCGGCGAGAGCTCTCCCAGAGATCTCCATCTCAATATTAAGACCCAGCTCCACTCAATGACCAGCAAGCTCCAATGCTGGGCAACCCATGCCAAACAACTAGCAAGACAGGAACACAACCCCACCCATTAGCAGAGAGGCTGCCTAAAATCATAATGTCACAGAAACCGCAAAACACACCACTGGATGTGGTCCTTCCTACCAGAAAGACAAGATCCAGCCTCATCCACCAGAATACGGGCAGCAGTCCCCTCCACTAGGAAGCCTACACAACCCATTGAACCAACCTCACCCGCAGGGGGCAGACACCAAAAACAATGGGAACTACAGAACTGCAGCCTGCGAAGAGGGGACCCCAAACACAGTAAGTAAAACAAAATGAGAAGACAGAGAATTATGCAGCAGATGAAGGAGCAAGGTAAAAACCCACCAGACCAAACAAATGAAGGGGAAATAGGCAGTCTACCTGAAAAAGAATTCAGAGTAATGATAGTAAAGATGATCCAAAATCTTGGAAATGGAATGGAGAAAATACAAGAAACGTTTAACAAGGACCTAGAAGAACTAAAGAGCAAACAAACAATGATGAACAACACAATAAATGAACTTTAAAATTCTCTAGAAGGAAACGATAGCAGAATAACTGAGGCAGAAGAATGGATAAGTGACCTGGAAGATAAAATAGTGGAAATAACTACTGCAGAGCAGAATAAAGAAAAAAAATGAAAAGAATTGAGAACAGTCTCAGAGACATCTGGGACAACATTAAATGCACCAAAATTCGAATTATAGGGGTCCCAGAAGAAGAAGAGAAAAAGAAAGGAACTGAGAAAATATTTGAAGAGATTAGAGTTGAAAAGTTCCCTAATATGGGTAAGGAAATAGTTAATCAAGTCCAGGAAACACAGAGAGTCCCACACAGGATAATTCCAAGGAGAAGCACACCAAGACACATACTAATAAAACTATCAAAAATTAAATACAATGAAAAAATATTAAAAGCAGCAAGGGAAAAACAACAAATAACATACAAGGGAATCCCCATAAGGTTAACAGCTGATCTTTCAGCAAAAACTCTGCAAGCCAGAAGGGAGTGGCAGGACATATTTGAAGTGATGAAAGGGAAAAACCTACAACTAAGGTTACTCTACCCAGCAAGGATCTCATTCACATTTGACAGAGAAATTAAAACTTTTACAGACAAGCAGAAGCTAAGAGAATTCAGCACCACCAAATCAGCTTTACAACAAATGCTTAGGGAACTTCTCTAGGCAGGAAATGAAAGAGAAGGAAAAGACCTACAATAACAAACCCAAAACAATTAAGAAAATGGGAATAGGAACATACATATAGATAATTACCTTAAATGTAAGTGGATTAAATGCTCCAACCAAAAGACATAGACTGGCTGAATGGATCCAAAAACAAGACCCATATATATGCTGTCTACAAGAGACCCACTTCAGGCCTAGGGACACATACAGACTGAAAGTGAGGGGATGGAAAAAGATATTCCATGCAAATGGAAATCAAAAGAAATCTGGAGTAACAATTCTCATATAAGACAAAATAGACTTTAAAATAAAGACTGTTAAAAGAGATGAAGAAGGACACTACATAATGACCAAGGGATCAATCCAAGAAGAAGATATAGCAATTGTAAATATTTATGCACCAACATAGGAGCACCTCAATACATAAGGCAAATGCTAACAGTCATAAAAGGGGAAATCGACAGTAACACAATCATAGTAGGGGACTTTAACACCCCCCTTTCACCAATGGACAGATCATCGAAAATGAAAATAAATAAGGAAACACAAGTTTTTAATGACACATTAAACAAGATGGACTTAATTGATATTTATAGGACATTCCATCCAAAAACAACAGAAGACACTTTCTTCTCAAGTGCTCATGGAACATTCTCCAGGATAGACCATATATTGGGTCACAAATCAAGCCTTGGTAAATTTAAGAAAATGGAAATGCTATCAAGTATCTTTTCTGACCACAACGTTATGAGACTAGATATCAATTACAGGAAAAAAACTGTAAAAGATACAAACACATGGAGGGTAAACAATAAACTACTAAATAACCAAGAGATCACAGAAGAAATCAAAGAGGAAATGAAAAACTACCTAGAAAAATATGACAATGAAAACACGATGACCCAATACACGACGACCCAAAACCTGCAGCAGAAGAAGTTCTAAGACGAAAGTTAATAGCAATACAGTCCTACCTCAAGAAACAAGAAAAATCTCAAATAAACAACCTAACTGTACACCTAAAGCAATTAGAGAAAGAAGAAAAAAGAACCCCAAAGTTAGCAGAAGGAAAGAAATCATAAATATCAGATCAGAAATAAATGAAAAAGAAATGAAGGAAACGATAGAAAAGATCAATAAAAGTAAGAGCTGGTTCTTTGAGAAGATAAACAAAATTGATAAACCATTAGCCAGAGTCATCAAGAAAAAAAGGGAGAAGACTCAAATCATAGAATTAGAAATGAAAAAGAAGAAGTAACAACTGACACTGCAGAAATCAAAGGATCATGAGAGATTACTACAAGCAACTATATGCCAATAAAATGGACAACCTGGAAGAAATGGACAAATTCTTAGAAAAGCACAACCTTCCAAGACTGAACCAGGAAGAAATAGAAAATATGAACAGATCACTCACAAGCACTGAAACTGAAACTGTGATTAAAAATCTTCCAACAAACAAAAGTCCAGGACCAGATGGCTTCACAGGCGAATTCTATCAAACATTTAGAGAATAGCTAACACCTATCCATCTCAAACTCTTCCAAAATATAGCAGAGGGAGGAACACTCCCAAACTCATTCTATGAGGCCACCATCACCCTGATACCAATACCAGACAAAGATGTCACAAAAAAAGAAAACTACAGGCCAATATCACTGATGAACATAGATGCAAAAATCCTCAACAAAATACTAGGAAACAGAATCCAACAGCATCATAAAAGGATCATACACCATGATCAACTGGGATTTATCCCAGGAATGCAAGGATTCTTCAATATATGCAAATCAATCAATGTGATACACCATATTAACAAATTGAAGAAGAAAAACCATAGGATCATCTCAATAGATGCAGAAAAAGCTTTTGACAAAATTCAACACCCATTTATGATAATAACCCTCCAGAAAGTAGGCATAGAGGGAACTTACCTCAACATAATAAAGGCCATATATGACAAACCCACAGCCAACATTGTTCTCAATGGTGAAAAACTGAAACCATTTCCACTAAGATCAGGAACAAGACAAGGTTGCCTACTCTCACCGCTATTATTCAACATAATTTTGGAAGTTTTAGCCATAGCAGTCAAAGAAGAAAAAGGAATAAAACGAATCCAAATCAGAAAAAAAGTAAAACTGTCATTGTTTGCAGATGACATGATACTATACATAGAGAATCCTAAAGATGCTACCAGAAAACTACTAGAGCTAATCAATGAATTTGGTAAAGTAGCAGGATACAAAATTAATGCACAGAAATCTCTTGCATTCCTATACACTAATGATGAAAAATCTGAAAGAGAAATTAAGGAAACACTCCCATTTACCATTGCAACCAAAAGAATAAAATACCTAGGAATAAGCCTACCTAAGAGACAAAAGACCTTTATGCAGAAAACTATAAGACACTGATGAAAGAAATTAAAGGTGATACAAACAGATGGAGAGATATACCATGTTCTTGCATTGGAAGAATCAACATTGTGAAAATGACTCTACTACCCAAAGCTATCTACAGATTCAATGCAATCCCTATCAAACTACCGATGGCATTCTTCATAGAACTGGAACAAAAAATTTCACAATTTGTATGGAAACACAAAAGACCCTGAATAGCCAAAGCAATCTTGGAAAGAAAAACAGAGCTGGAGGAATCAGGCTCCCTGACTTCAGACTATACTGCAAAGCTACAGTAATCAAGACAGTATGGTACTGGCACCAAAACAGAAATATAGACCAATGAAACAGGATGGAAAGCCCGGAGATAAACCCACACACATACAGTCACCTTATCTTTGATAAAGGAGGGAAGAATATACAGTAGAGAAAAGACAGTCTCTTCAATAAGTGGTGCTAGGAAAACTGGACAGCCACATGTAAAAGAATAAAATTAGAACACTCCCTAATTCCATACACAGAAATAAACACAAAATAGATTAAAAACCTTAAAATAAGGCCAGACACTATCAAACTCTTAGAGGAAAACATAGGCAGAACACTCTATGACAGAAATCACAGCAAAATCCTTTTTGACCCATCTCCCAGATAAATGGAAATAAAAGCAAAAATAAACAAATGGGACCTAATGAAACTTTAAAACTTTTGCATAGCAAAGGAATCCATAAACAAGATGAAAAGACACTCCTCAGAATGGTAGAAAATATTTGCAAATGAAGCAACTGACAAAGGATTAATCTCCAAAATATACAAGCAGCTCATGCAGCTCAATATCAAAAAAAAAAACACCCCAATCCAAAAATGGGCAGAAGACCTAAACAGACATTTCTCCAAAGAAGATATACAGATGGCCAACAAACACATGAAAGGATGCTGAACATCACTAATCATTAGAGAAATGCAAATCAAAACTACAATGAGGTATCACCTCACACCAGTCAGAATGGCCATCATCAAAAAATCTACAAACAATAAATGCTGGAGAGGGTGTAGATAAAAGGGAACCCTCTTGTCCTGTTGGTGGGAATGTAAATTGATATAGACACTAAGGAGAACACTATGGAGGTTCCTTAAAAAACTAAAAATAGAGCTACCATACGACCCAGCAATACCACTGTGGGCATATACCCTAAGAAAACCATAATTCAAAAAGGGTCATTTCCTACAATATTCATTTCAGCTCTATTTACAATAGCCAGGACATGGAAGCAACCTAAGTGTCCATCATCGGATGAATGGATAAAGAAGATGTGGCACATATATACAATGGAATATTACTCAGCCATAAAAAGAAAGGAAATTGAGTTATTTGTAGTGAGGTGGATGGACCTAGAGACTGTCATATGGAGTGAAGTAAGTCAGAAAGAGAAAAACAAATATCGTATGCTAACTCATATATATGGGATCTAAAAAAAAGAAAAAAAAATGGTTCTGAAGAACCTTGGGGCCAGACAGGAATAAAAACATGGATGTAGAGAATGGACTTGAGGACATGAGGAGGGGGAAGGGTAAGCTGGGACAAAGTGAGAGAGTAGCATGGACATATATACTCTACCACATATAAAATAGATAGCTAGTGGGAAGCAGCTGCATAGCACAGGGAGATCAGCTCCATGCTTTGTATCTACCTAGAGGGGTGGGATAAGGACGGTGGGGGGTAGACGCAAGAGGGAGGGGATATGGGGATATATGTATACATATAGCTGAATGACTTTGTTATACAGCAGAAACTAACACACCATTGTAAAGCAATTATACTCCAATTAAAAATATATATATATGTATATATATATATATATATGGAAAAAAAAAAACCTCAGGATAATGGTTACCTTTGGAAGGGATGGGAGTGAATGTTGTTGGAGAGGGGTGTACAGTGACACCAGATTACTGGTACTGTCTCAAATCTTAAGCAGGCTGGTGAGTATATAGCTGTTCATTATATTATGCTGTATACCATTTATGTCTGAAATGTAATCGAATATTTTTAATAACTACATAAAAATATTAAAAGTTGGCCTCAGTGGCTACACATTATTCACAGCAGGTCTCTTTCTAATATTTGTGGGGCTTAGGGCATGGAGGTCCACATACCACGTATCTAAATATTTTATAGCTGTAAATCAAGTTTATAAACTGTTAAATGTGTTCCTTTCTCTTAACTTGATAAATATACCTACACATGGCTAAAAGCAGCAAACATATCAAAGATGACTGAATTTAATTTTTGTAGGTCTGCATATTCTGCTGGAAGGCCTGGGATGTTTTAAAGTGTAATATGAAAACACATGTAATTCATAAATTATTATATGTTTATTCATAAAATTTTTCTGACCTCCATTTTAGCAAAATCACTATCTTGTTATAATAAAGATTTTCACATAATTTGCATTTTACTTTTTTTTTTTAATGTCTGAAACATTTATATTAACATATTTCCATATGCATTTTACTTTTAATAATTATATAAAGGATTAAAATATTTAATTGAATTAGAGTATAGAAAATTTGAATATATATTTATTGAAATGTAAATGAAAAGTAAATGAAAAATATTGAAAAGTAAATATTTTCAAATTTTTGTAAAATATCAAAAGTACCTTTTAAAATCAAAAGGCAAAATAAAATAACTACTAATGAACATAAAAATTATATTAAAATTATTTGAATAGAACTGAATTTTTAAGTATTTAAAGAATTAAATCTTATTATATATTTTTATAAAAGTAAATCTTTTTACAGTTTGAGGATTCAATTTCCATATAATTGTCCACAGAAAGAGTCTGTAGAAGGCTTTTTATGCATATCATATCCTGAACTATATACATGCAAATTTAAGAGGCACTAAAAAGCCATTTAAATTTTTTGCTCAGGAGGGTAATGACTAAGAGCCATGTCAGCAAGAGTGATCTGGGGACATTATGAATGAAAGATTAGATTGCAAACAGACTACAGGTAGAGAATGCAATTACTCGATGATATTATTGGTTCAAGTGGGAGATGATTAGTCCCCAGACTAAGGTGGCAATCATAACAATATGAAGAAGTGTGTTGATCTGAGAGTCCTTAGGAACCAAGCATTGATTGGGTGCATGTTAGATTCCACTGACTGGAATTAACTCACCATATCTGTTAGAAAAGTTCCCCAGCTGAAACACTGAGCTGCCTTCACGCTCACCTGTGGTGGATCAAACCTTAAAATTAAGCATGATGAGCTTAAATCACAATGATATTTTGGTGATCACCTTTATGTGGAAGACCAAAAGAAGTGACAACATGATGTCTCCAAGCTTCTTTAGTTTGCAAAATACTTGTAGAGACATTGCAGCGGGCAGCCTGGCTATCTGGTGAGAATTGTGCTGCGTCATACTGATTAGACTTGCTGGTCTGACCTTGGGAGAGAGAACTGAGCCTTGCTCATGACTCATTAAAACTTACAGGCAGGTATTATTCCATGAAAATTCTGTTCTCTTACACTTTGCACCCATGTCAGCTGATCCACCACCCACCGATTTCACAGGCCTTCTCTGCTCTTTTTCTAAAGTTCTCACGTATTTCAAAAGGTGACGGTGAATCCAAGAATGCAGAGGCTAATGAGAAGGAAATAAATTATGTAAGTACTTTGATTGTTAAACTCACTGATAGAAATGCAGGTTTAAAAATTTCTTTTTCACTATTGTTATTTAATATTATTATTTAAAATGTAAACATGTAGGATATAGTTCAAAATTTAAATAGTTTTAAAAAGCAAAAAGAAATTGTTAGTTTCGCTGAAGGAATGATGTAGTATATTTGCACTAATTTCAATTTACATTAACTGATCTTCCCTTTAAATACAATTACAATATTTAAATAAATATAATGGTATTATGATCAGTGGAAGGAAAGGGGAAATTATAAGCCTTCGTCAAGTGGTGGAATTGTGGGCTTAGTCTTTTTTTAATCACTGAACCTGATTTTCATAAAGATAATGATTATTAACTAGAGTTTACTTTAGACTAACAACAACATTAGGCTAAAGTTTTACATAGACCTCCAGTGATTTTATTTACAGTTGAAGAGCTTTAACTGAACCATTTTCAAAGCTACTTAAATCTCCCTCGTTGTGAAATGTATTTGCCTATTTCCTGCAGAGGCTTTAAACTCTATCTGCCTAGTATTTGCTGAGGAGCTGCAGGAAAATGAAAGATTCCTCTCAAATGAGCCATGATTTTATTTTGGTTGTTCACTAAATTAAGTTTCACTTCAAAAATAAACTAATAAGATTATAGATTATGTCATTTCTCCAAGTCATTATGGAATTATCTAGTCTCTGGCCGAAGAAAAGTTCTAATCTTAAAATATTTGGTCCAGAGGCTTTTAAAACAAACTTAATTGTGTGCCTCTTTTGACATTAAAACAAAAAACAAACCAAAAAAAAAAAAAAATAGGTATTTGCTCAGTCTTTCAAACAAAGAAAATTTATGTACTGCATAGGGAATGGTAATGCCATTAAATGAATGAATACTTTACATCTAAAGGCATGGTTTCAGTGGGCTGTTGTTTTCTGATTCAGTGCATTACCCTGAAATGACTGAAAAGTAATAGTACAAAATGGGCAAGGCCATTTAAAAGGTCATTCATCAAAGTGCATGGTATTTAAATAACCTTTTTTTGCCCAGATGGGCATTGCTGGTTAACTGTTAACATCTTTTCAAATAGTATTATACTGTTGAGTCACAAAAGTATACTTTATAGGAACTTTAAATAATTTTTAAGAGTAAGTTCTCATTTGATTTTATTATAGTCACACAATACTTCTTTATATTTTAATTTGGAAAAAAAACCCCAAAAAACCTACCATGCTTTAGCTGAAGTATTTTTCCCTTTAGCTGAAACTACTGTTTGATTGCAGGGAAGTCTCTCTACAGCCTTTATGTATTTCACATAACAATATTGTATTAATGTGAATTTTTATTATATTCTTCTTCACTCTGTGACTACCCGTAACTGTCTCACTCCTCATTCTTTTGGAGTTCATTGTCCATAACACCTTTGTTTGCTTGTTTTACCAAAGGAAATTTAGTATTTGGTTTTAAGGAAGAATATGAATAAAAGGCCCCTTTATGAAAAGGGTTTAAATAGGATATGCCTGTGTATGAGGACATTACCCTAAATTGATATATCATTATCCTTTAGGTTCAGGAAGATTGCCTTCTCTATGAAGTTATTTTCTATATTCTCTGTTTTTAATTCCTGAAAGGCTCCAACATGGCTATGGGAACTATTGCCATGATACTTTGATGAGTATATCTGTTTGAATGTGCTTTTCTATAACTTCAGTCTGGTTTAAAAATAAACCAACCGAAAACATCATGAATCATGCAAAGCAGAATCATTTACAGATGCATGGGAAATATACTCTATATATTCTTCCTGCTCAATTGAAAATAAACTGGGCCTAGAGTAAATTATAATGTCTTCAAAGCTCATTATACATTCTATATTCTTAGCCCCTATTTCTTTTAACCCACAGTAGAAGCCCCTCCTTCTGCTATAGCAGTCCAGATCTCTCCTGCTCTCAAAATTCTCTTCCCTACCCCTCCCCAAAGGAGGCAATCTAATAACTTTTCAGAGACAAAAAGAAAGACAGAGAAAGGGTGGAGGCGTCAGGAAAATAAATACTATCTTTTGCAAATATTACTTTCAACTTTTTATAAATGTAGCATGAACCTTTCGCCACCACTCCACATCACCATGCAAAGAAAAACTAATAAAGCAGTAGAAATAAGCTAGCAAGCAGAGGAATTATTTGTGTGGTGATGGCTTCCCCAAAGTGTCACAAGGTCCCCTTGCTTGTCCCTGAGGGCGATGGTGAATAACACTTTGAAGTGGCCTCCAGCCTCACCCTGACTAGATGCCTGTCTCCGCCATCCCAAGGCCTTCTAAACTGGGGGAAGCCCAATCCCATGGTCACAGCTGTGGACTGCTTCCCAGTGTTACACAGCACAGTTGGAGCCAGAGGAGAGAATACTCTGACCTCAGACTCTCAATCCAGAGGTTCAGTTTGGGTCATGTGCCAATCCTGAACCAATTACCTATGACCTGTGGAACAAAATCTAGATGCTAAAGGGCTATGATTGGCCCAAGGTGCCCATCCTGGAACAATCAATCATTGTCAAGGGGTGGGACACTATGGAGCCATAGTTTGTGTCAGGCATCTACTTCTAGATCAACTAATGTGGCCTGAAGGCAGTATTACATAAAAATTGTGACAGTCCTGTGGAAACCTTATATTGTTGATGCCAGCATAGAGAAAGGGGCTGTTGTTCCCAGCTTCTGCAGGGTGCTGGGCAGACAAAAGAATAATCCACACTATCATATAATAAAAGGTAGAAAGCGTACACCCTGTAGCAAGAGACAGACATAAAACACTATGACGTTCACAGAAATGATTACTTCCAGCAGGAAAGAAATGGATAGGCTTCCATGAGTTCAACCTCAAAGAAAAGACAGGATTCGGGCTTGTGGGCAAATGGGAAAGTAACTTTCTAGAAGTAAAGAGCAAGTTAGAAGCAGGGAGGTAGAAGCCTGTAGGACAGGTACTGGGTATTTGAGCAATTTTATTTGGGTGAAAATTCAACTGTGGGAAGGGCAAATTCTGAAGCTATGACTAAGAACCTTGAACATCACAATAAGATGTCTGGACATTATTCTTCATGAAGCACCCAGAAGGCTTTTGGTCAGGGTAGAGAAATGATTCCAACAGCAAGTTAGGAACAATAATCTGGCAGTGTGGTGTAAAATGAGCTGGAGCATGAAACAAAAGGTGAAAAAACTTACCCTACAAAAATCCTGCAGTATCATCTCACAGTACACAAATTAGGATAAGGGTTCTGAGGCTTCAGAGTACCTAGAAAACACTAAGGGAGCTTATTAGAAATGCAGCTGCCTGTGCCCCCCCCCTTGCAGATTTTGGTGTATTAGTGTGAAGTGGGGTTTTGGGATTTGCTTTTTTTTTTTTTTTAAGCACCAACGACCAGGTGAATGTGGCAAAAGAACCACGCTTTGAGGAAAGCAGATCTTGGGATGCAATTTGGAGAATCAGTTTAAGAATTGAGTATGAAAGAGCCTTGGTTCACCCTTGCAACTTGCTGGGCTTTCAGAGCTCTGGATTTCAGCCCTGGTCTTGGTGTAATATATCTGAAGTCAGAGCCAAAGCAGAAGGTGAAGACACGAAGGCTCACTTCCCTCTAAAGTTTCCGTGGGCTCTGTTTCATGCGGTGTCATCTCTCTGTGGATAAGTCAACTGGAAATTTTACAGCGTGACTCACCCGAAGAATAGCATTGAGATATGTGGTTTCAGTGGGGGAGCAGTGCCAGAAAAGATTAATATGTTCTGTTTTAAGACGAGGTGTGATTATTTTATGTGGCTTCAAGATTCCATTTTTTTACTTGCAATCTATGCAGATTCAAATTCCGTGCAATTTAAATCACAAAGGGTGATTTGGGCTGTTTAACAAATGGGAGATTGGTATTAATCATCAGGTTTTTGGAGCTTCACTCTGGGCAGAGGGAGGAGTGGTAAGTCCTCCTAGGAGTACTTACACAGCTGCAGTGCATTAGTAGACTTTGCTTGGCTATTCTTTGTTCAATAATTAATTAGAAGTCTTTTCAAAAATCTCCTTATGTCTCCTGAATTAGGAGCAATAACATTTTTATCCTGTGCTGATAAATTCTTTAGACTGATTTAAGGCATGTGCCAGATAGTATGTTATATTTGTTTTGTTTTTAATTCTATTGTTAGTTGTTCTTGTATGACAGTTTAAGATTAAAATCTGATAAGGGTCTGAACCTGTGCTAAGATTTTCTTTATATCTCCTTCCTTTTTACCATTCTACCTTTCTTCGATCATTTTCTTTTGCAGCCCAGCTAGATGCCTAGGCTTTGAAGAGATAATTCACTCATTTGTCTCAGGGTTTGTCCGGGTTACTTTAGTGTTGCCAAAACCAGTGACCTTTCCGAGGTATTCCTCTTATTCAGCCTTTCAGCAGTATTCGATATAGTTGACCACTTCCTCTTTAAAACATATTGAGAATTCTTTTCTCTTAGCTTTCTTGAACCCGTACAACCAGCCATTTTTTTCTCGGTCTCTTTTTCACTTTCATATTTCTCTGTGAGACCTCTAAATTTGGTCTGCCCCTGAGCTCTACCCTGATCTTGCATCCCTATTTAAACTCTCCCTAAGAAAATGGATCCCATGTCTTTAAAAGATGTTTTTATGCATTGGTGCTCAGAATTATATCTCCAGATTGATCTTATCACACTTGGATATTCAATAAGCATCTCAAATTTAACATGTCTAGATAGAAATTCTTTGTTCCTTCCCACTCCCGTCTTCTTTCCTCAGATTTTCCAGATTTTAGTAAATGACATCACCATCTACCAGTTACTCAAGCCAAAAAGTTAGGAGGCATCCTTAATGTCTCACTTTTTATCACTCCCACCTGCAACCCACTATCAAAGCCTAGTAGCTCTACCACCATCATATCCTAAACTTGCCCACTTTCACCCACCTCCGCTGCTGCTTCCCTAACCCAAGTCATCATCATGTCTCACCCCAAGAGCTCCCCAACTGGCCCACAGCCTTTCCTTCTTCATCTTCTAAACTCCAGTATCTAGATAGCAGCTGGGGTCATCTTACCCTCAAACCAGGTCCCTCTCCTACATGAAACACTTCAGTGGCCTCTTGTTTCTATTAGAATTAAAAATCTTCCCCACAGTATTTTCTCTGACTCACTTGACCGTGGCCTTCAGGGGTCTCACACCATGCAGCTCTTGTATCTCAGTCCTCCCTATGCTTTGCACCACTCAGGTCTTTCAGTTCCTTGAATAGGTCTTTTGTGTTAGCTGGATATTTTTCCTTGAGTTCTCTTCCCTTAGATCTTTCTGTAGCTGGCTCCTTATCTTCCCCACTTCAGAGAAGATTTTTCTGTGCACCCAATCTAAAATGGAACACACACACACACACACACACACACACACCTCTGCCATCACTATTATTACTGTTATTTTCTTCATAACTCTTATCACTATCTTATATTATTTTACTTTTTAATTTTCTTTCTTTTTTTAATCCCCTTTAATAGAAATTAAGCTTTATGAGGTCAGGGACCATGTCTTTTGGGGTCACTGCTATGAAACAGTGCCCGGCTCATTACAGGCAATTAATACATCATTTTAAAATGGATAAGTGGATTTCTGATCTGTGAATGAGCTTAACTCTAATGGTGCCTCCTGGTTCAGAAATAAGAAGTTAGTGGAACATATACAAGGACATCTTTGAAAAAAAGAGACTGTCTGCTTATAGTGGCTTTTAGAGGTTGGAATTAGGCTCATGGCATGATGCACTTTCCAGGAAGTATGTCATGAGAGAGTGATATGCATTCCGCCTTAAAAACAAAATGATGATATAGCAATCTCACTTCTGGGTATATATCCAAAGGAAACAAAACCATTATCTCGAAGAAGTATCTGTACTCCCATGTTCATTGCAGCATTATTCATAATAGCCAGATACGAAGACAGCTTAAGCGTCCATGAAAGGATAAATGAATGAAGAATAAAGAAAATGTGGTGTATATATATATATATATATATACACACACGTATATATATATATACACAGACACATATATTTACACACACACACACATACACACACACACAAGTAATATTATTCAGCCATGAGAAAGAAGGAAATTTTACCATTTGCTACAACATGATGGACCTTGAGGGCATTATGCTAATTGAAATAAGTCAGACAGAGAAAGACAAATATTGCATGGTATCTCTTATATGTGAAATCTAAAGAAAAAAAGTCAAATTCATAGAAACAGAGTAGTAAAGTGGTTGCCAGGGGCTGGAAGGTGGAGGAAATAGGGAGAGGGTGGTAAAAGGGTACAAACTTTTACCTATAAGATGAATAAGGTCTGAGGAACTAATGCATAACATGGTAACTACAGGTGATAACACTGTAT
Organism: Balaenoptera physalus; assembly: GCF_965194825.1. Lineage (NCBI taxonomy): Eukaryota > Metazoa > Chordata > Mammalia > Artiodactyla > Balaenopteridae > Balaenoptera > Balaenoptera physalus. Next base: position 85,349,151 of record NC_138887.1, on the reverse strand, counting down.
GTATAATTGAAATTTGCTGAGAGAGTAGAACTTAAATGTTCTTATCAACCACAGCCCCCAAACTGTATATATAGTGATGGACGTGTTAATAACTAGATGAGTGGAATCCTTTCACAATATGTATATCAAATCATCACACTGTACACTTAAAATATCTTACAATTGTATTTGTCGGTTATACCTCAAAGTTGAAAATAATTTTTAATTCAAAAGATGATAGGGAAAATAAAATAAAGCTCAACTAAGTAGGTTTTTGCTCTAAAACATTCACACTCTAATACTAACAATAAAAGAAGCTGATCAAAAAAAAAAAAAAAGTGATTTAACCAAAGCAAAGAGGACAAGGAGAAACAGCCAAGGTTTCTCATAGACGGAACACAGGGCTTTTGTGATAGGTAAGTGGACCAGGCTGGCTGAAACCTGGAAGAAGGACGTAGCATAAATAAGGGTGGTAGGAATCTTTGGTGATATCAAAAAAATACCTTCCTTATACAGAGAGCCAGAAGTAGGACTATAAGATATTGGTGCTATCAAGGTATTACTGGGATGTTAAGAATACAAAGTCTCATTTAGTACAGAATGACCTGAAATCTAGGGGTTAAAAGAAAACATCTCCCTGAGAAGATAGAAAGAGGGATAGAGCCAAAGCTTCTGATTCCATTCTGAAGCTCTCTAAACCGAATCCTTGTTATCCGTAACTAAAATTTTACCGCACTGTTTTACAAAGTTTAGTGTGTGTCAAAATCACCTGTGGTGCTTGATTAAAAATAGAGATTTCCCATCCTCCATGAGATACTGATTTGGTAGTACTTGTGTGAGGTTTGGCAAGCTGCATTTCAGCAAGTATTCCCCAAGTCAAACTAATGCTGTTCTAGTGTAAGGTTAGGCCATGCCTTGATAAACAGTGGCTTAGAGGAGCCCATAGTTTTACCTGTTGTCACATAGCATTTAGACATAGTTCAAAAATCTTGTGAATGCTTGAGGTTTCATTTTGTTTTAATTGTTGGTTATTTAGATATAGTGGGACTCTAAGACATGTCTCATTCTAAAAATCAAATGTTCTCATTTTTATTACAGTTATGCATACTCTGCCTTTTTTCTTTTTTGGTTGAGTTTTGAAAAATGTAATGAGTTTCAGATAACTTACAAATTATTTGAATTTATAGAATCAGACTTTAAATTATAAAATTAGATTGCAGAAATGAGAAAGTATGTTAATTAAATACATATTTTCTCTTATTAGAAGTTTTAATGGCCCCACATACAATTGCTTCTACCCACATGATTTTTTGAATTCTGGGAGCAGAAATTCCACTATTTGTTATCTATGTAAGTGGTTTGTATATGACCACTGAAGAAACTATTTAAATTGTAAACATGATTGCATTCCCTAGAAAAAAATATTGTCTTAGAAAAACTTAGAGCTTCTTAGTCAAGACACTATTAAAATAATTGGAATTTTCCTTATTTTTTAAAAACTTTTACCAGAAATTTTGTTTTCTTTTTTACTTTTTTAAATTTCTATTTTATTTTTGGCTGCACTGGGTCTTTGCTGCTGCACGCGGGCTTCTCGTTGCGGTGGGTTGTTGCAGAGCACGGACTCTAAGCGCTCAGGCTTCAGTAGTTGTGGCTCATGGGCTCTAGAGCGCAGGCTCAGTAGTTGTGGCACACAGGCCCAGTTGCTCCAGGGCATGTGGGATCTTCCCAGACCAGGAATTGAACCCGTGTCCCCTCCATTGTCAGGCAGATTCTTAACTACTGCACCACCAGGGAAGTCCCTTTGTTTCTTTCTTAAAAGTTTCTTTTTATATTCAGTTCAGAACTTGTTAAAACTTGGCTATTTTCCAAAACAAAAATTGATTAGACTGTAGAAAGAATAATGGAGATAGGCTAGTTGATTCAAGGAAAATTGTATGTGTAAGAAACACCAAATACAGTGCTTCGTGGGTATTCCGTGCATTTAATTATTCATTTAAAGACAGTGGCTGGCTGACTGCTTGCATAAACAGAGCAGTGCCTGCCCTATGCCAGTTCATATATCCTACTGTTAGAGATTTTCTAAAGATAAAACATGCCTGAGTAACCTTTGTGTCTGTTCTCTTTGCCCAGCCCAAATCCTAACACTCACAGGTTTAATGCATGTCTAGATTAGACTAGCGCAGTTTGGAATACCATATGCAATCATTGTACTATGATTTGAATCCTCTAGTCCCTTTTGATGATCAAAATTATAACGATATAACCTACTAGGTTACAGTTATGCTTGGGGTGATTGATTTGGGTTCTTGTGGCGAAACTAGCTCAGAGGGTTGTCTTGATCTCACATAGCTACTCTTGCTGTAATGACTGAATCAACAAATTTCATGCCTCTTGTTTCAAACAGAAAAATGGGCTAGGAGAATAAGAGAAACAAAGAAATCCTTAGCCAACGTAATATACACCAGGTGTTCTTTTTCTCAGCTTGACTTAGTCTTGCTCATCCAATACCTCATGTTTGTCTCTATCTATCACTGAATTTTAAAGTCGGTTACACATTTTTTTTTAATTCACAAGAATCTCGTATTCAGAATAAAAAGATCTCCGGATAGAAACTTCTCAGTTTGAGTTTGTGTCTCTTTGAAGGTCAGCTGCCTTTAGTTAATTGCTCTGTTTTCTGGCTCTGTATGTTGATTATTTTCATCTGGAGCCCTAAGGACCCATGGGGAGCTCCTAGGGTGACAGAGCTGTGACTGAGCAGTGCGGGTGAGGGGCTGAGAAATGTCAGCCTCGGAAACCTCAACATGAGGATAATGAGTTCAGGCATTTCAGAAACCAACCAGCTTCTGAGAACGGCACTTGAGTGGAGTCGTGCTTATTTTTGAAATTTAAGAGCTTGAGGCTCACCTGCTAAAATAAAGAGCTTTCGAACAAAAGCCTGGAGGAACCTGGATTGATGGTTGCTTCCATGTGCACAGGAATGGCCTTGCCATTCAACTTGATCCGAAGTGAAATCTAGAGATGAAGGCAAAGAAAAGATACTCAGGAACAGTTAAACTCACAGGAAGTTCTTCTTAAAAAAATGCATGGTAAAATTTTTGGGGTAATAAAAATCTCCCCACATGCACATACGTTATTTTATTGCTCATACATTTTTTAAATTTTATTTTAAGGAGTGTTCTGTCACTGCCATGGACTGAATTGTGCCTTCCCAAAATTCATATGTTGAAGCCCTATCTCCCAAAGTGATTATTATATTTAGAGATAGGGCCTTTAGCAGGTGATTGGTTTTAGATGACATTGTGGGAGTTGGGCCCTCATGAATGGATTAGTGCCCTTTTAAGCAGAGGAAGACATACTGGAGCTCGCTCTCTCGCTCTCTCTGCCATGTGAGGACACGGCAAGAAGGCAGCCGTCTGCAAACCAGGAAGAGAGCTCTCACTAGAACCTGACCAGGACTCCTGACTTCCAGAAATCCAACCCCGATTTCTGACTCCCAGCCTCCAGAACTGTGAGAAAATACATTTCCGTTGTTGAAGGCATCCAGTCTATGTATTTTGTTATGGCAGCCTGTGCAGACTAATGCACTCACATGGTAATAATTAGTTACCAAAGGAATAGGTTACTAGTTGAGGAGGTGTGAATAAAAAGATCTCATCTAAATAAAATTTCCTTTAACCAGTAGTGTACATAGGAGTGTAATTTTTCTGGTATATGAAAATTTATCATTGTATTTGCAACTGGTAGTTGTAGCTTGAGGTTCTTTTCATTCATTTTGGGTTCTTTGAACATCCTGTAAAATACTGCATGGCCAGTCTACAGAAAAACAGGCAGCGGCACATGTATGATTTGATTTAGGGCACACTGGAATCTCCCAAGAACCAATCAATAGATGTGAAATGCCCAAGATGTGAGATTCATTTCTTTAGGTTTAAGGCTTTGTGTCTCAGGGAAACTCTCAGTCAAATGTCAATATCCCTCAAAGAATAATGTATTGATACTTCACTAATGATTTTCTTAGCATAGAGTAATCTTTAAGATTGGCAAGTTTTTATTTTAGAAATGATGGTTAAGAGTCTGATAAAGAGGAGATAAGAATAGGGAGGTTTCACAAAGAAGATGGGGTGTTAGAGGGAAGGGCACCCACGGGAGAGCTCAGATGGCAAAGGGAGAGCCCGTTGGCACGGAGTGACTGGACTATGCCAAGGGGAGGAGATGCTCTGTTCTGTCTGCTCTGTGGCTCGCTTTCTTCTTCTCTCTGCCTCTCCTTTATACTGTGCATATTCTCCAACCACTGCCTTTGTGTTTTTAATCCTTGCTCTCATCTTCCAGATATTTACATGACTCTTAACACTGTGCTTACCTCCATTTCCCTTCCTGTCACCTAGGCTTCTTGCTGAAATTGATGGTTTTCATCTTTTCTTCTCATTATGCCACTAAGAAATCACCCAAAGTACAATAATAGCAAAGAGCCTTAAGTTTGAACCAAAACAACAAATATAATAGATACTCACGGATAAGGATTTGTGATCAGGCTTTGCTATTGGAAGAAACCACAATTTTTAAAGCATGTCAATTATGTTCTTAAAATATTACCCCAAAATTATAGAAATCTCTTTGCTGTTCAGAATCCTTTAATGGCTTTTTTCAGAGATACTTTTGCCTTTTTTCTACCCCTTTATTCTCGTAGCTCTGAATACTTAGATGCACCTTGACATGCCTAGATGATTTTTGAAGTAATTCTGCCTTGCATAAATTTTTTAATCTATACTGAAGTGCACTAATGCCCACAAACTCCTTGAAAAAAAATTAATTTGAGGAATAAGTGCAGGATTCTTGCTTTATTTCCCTCATGAAAACTGAAGCTGAAATCAAGTTAAATCCTATAAATAAAAACCTGCTTTAACTGTTAGCCTGCTTAACTAATGAAAAGAGAAAAATACAGAAAAGTCTGTATCTAAGATGACTTTTTTCTTTGGGTTCATCACTGCTGCCTAGCTGATTGTTTTTTGAAGGAGAGTGTCTTTTGTGATTAAGTCACTTGTCAGATTTGCATTGATATGCAAAGTCTCATTTTATATCTCAAGAAGCTCCACCATCTGTTACTAACATTCTTCCAGCAGGAAGTTCAAGAGAATAGCATTTGTAAGGTAAAAATACATCAGCCATAGCTAGAGCTTCAAACAATTGTTTATAATTAAGAAATAGAACTCAGAGTAAATGCCGACTGAATGCAGTTGATAAGAATGAAATGAAGGATAACAGTGGAGAGTTGAGACAAGATGTGAAAATGCTGAAGGACAGGAAGTATATTTACATTTCTTTTTGGAAAAATTTCAGAAAAGTCTGTCTTATTTTTTTACTTTAAGAAGATGGTTCAAATTTAGGGTTTGTTTTAATTTGTCTTTTCATTCATTCAATTAATACTTACTGGACCCAACAATGAATAAAGAATGGGTGTGTGTGTGTGTGTGTGTGTGTGTGTGTGTGTGTGTGCGTGCACGCAAATATGCACTTCTTGTCCTTCAAAGTCTCATATAAGTAATACAGGATATAGCTAAAATTTACTTTTAATATATAAATTCCAAATACTGAAGTAAAAGCACTTACGTTAACCATGGATAAGAATAGTGGAACAGGGCTTCCCTGGTGGGGCAGTGGTTGGGAATTCCCCTGCCAATGCAGGGGACACTGGTTTGAACCCTGGTCTGGGAAGATCCCACATGCTGCAGAGCAACTAAGCCTGTGAGCCACAACTACTGAGCCTGTGCTCTAGAGCCCGCGAGCCACAACTACTGAGCCCGCGTGCCACAACTACGGGCCTAGAGCCTGTGCTCTACAACAAGAGAAGCCACCATAATGAGAAGCCCGCGCACCGCAACAAAGAGTAGCCCCTGCTCACCGCAACTGGAGAATGCCCGCGTGCAGCAACAAAGACCCAACGCAGCCAAAAATAAATAATTAATTAAAACAAAAAAAGAATAGTGAAACAATTGAATATCCCAAATAATGTTATATAAATTGCATGATAACAGGTAAACATTTAGATATTAAATATTTGGGTATTTAAACACTTAGATAATTTAGAAAATATCCCCTGAATGGAATATAGGCAGTTTAAAAAAGAGGGATGTGGTCAGTAGATCAAGGCACATGGGATTATTAAATTGAAGATAAAATAGTTAAGGGTAAAAAGACTTGGTAGAATGGAGTTGCTTGACATAGTTCTGAGAATCCCAAAATTATGACTTAATATTATTTTATTAATTCCTTAATATTATTTGATTAATTCCATGTAAGTGTGTCTATTTGAGCTTTCAAAATTGAAAGCACTACTCTGATTTTTTTTAAACAAACAAGGAAATTTAGTTAACCTCTGTTTTAGTTTTCTTAGGTTTTCTTTTTTCCAAAATGGCTTTAAGAAATGCAAAGGAAGTAGGTAAGTTCACTTGCAAACTTTGTTTAAAAGAGAGCACATTATGCTTTTGGAGCTGTTGATGACAGATGTAAAGGCAGGTACTGTAACTTTAATCTCTGTATTAGTGAACTGTCAGTACAGTTGTAGCATCAGTGAAAGGGTACATTATTTTTCTCCATTTGTATAGAAAATGACACCACTCCTAATGCAGTTACAAGCTCAAAGCCAAGCTTCTGATAATACCTTTATTGTACTAACTATACAGTAGTGACAGACATGCTTTCAGGGAATAAGAAATTTTTTCTTTGGCTTCCAGGAAGTACGTTTTTCAAATCTATAAGTGTGTCTGTCAACGTTAAATTGGCCAATAAAAAATATTACCCTCAACTTGGCATTTTATTTTAACTAATATCAGGGAATCCAAGAACACACTATATATGCAAAGCCTCTCTATGGAAGATAATATTTACTATCAACTTACTTCTTTAGTCATAGCATATTCAAATGAATGGAATATTTTAGAAATATGAGGGAAAGTGGAAAATGTGTTACTTATAAGTTAGGTGGTTTAATCCTCTTGTATTTTCCTTTTTTCCCCCAATCCAGTTTGTTTACTTTGCTTATTCTACACAATAGAACATAATGCTGCCCAGCAGTTGATTGGTTTATTCTGACCAGCCTAAACATTGATGTTGATCTCTACTTAATCAATTTGGAATAGACTAAATGTTGATTATAACAATGGCAAAAATAAATAGTGATTCATGTTGCAGATTAGTTCATGAATTCCTAATATTAATATTTTAGGCTAAAAATATAACAGCCATTTAAGTCCATGGTAGATAAGATCAAGTAATAAATTTATAATTCAGAATTCTATATGATTGTGAAGAACAGTCTCTAATAACTTGGATACTTTGTTTATTCTGAATTTCAAACAGAAAATCTATACCCCTGGGAAAGGAGATGGTTAAGATTTTATTTGCATGACATTTTACTCAAAAAATACATATTTTTTAGTAGACTTTAATTTTTAGAGCAGTTTTAGGTTTACTACAAAATTGAACAGAAGGTACAGAAATTTCCTTTATATTCCCTGTGCCATATCCCTCACTATCAAAATCCCACACTAGAGTAGTACATTTCCTACAATCAATGAACTTGCACTGATACATCATTATCACCCAAAGTCTGTGTTTTACATTAGGGTTCACTTCCTGGTGTTGTACATTCATTCTGTGGGTTTTGACAAATGTATAATAACATGTATTTACCATTATAGCATCACACAGAATAGTATCACTGCCGTAAAAATCTTCTGTGCTCTACCAAAGTCATCTCTCATTCCTCCCTAATCCCTGATAGTCACAGATTCTTTGTTATCCCCGTCGTTTTACCTTCTCTAAAATGTTATATAGTTGAAATCATACAGTGTGCAGCCTTTTCAGATTGACTTATTTCACTTAGTAATATGCATTTAAATTCTCTCATGTCTTTTCATGGTTTGATAGGTCATTTCTTTTTAGCACTGAATAACATTTCATTGTCTAGATGTACCACCATTTATTTATCCTTTCACCTGGTGAAGGATATCATGGTTGCTTCTGAGTTCTGGCAATTATGAATAAAGCTGCTATAAACATCCATATGCAGGTTTTTGTGTGGACACAAGTCTTCAACTAATTTGAGTAAATACCTATGAGTGTGGTTGCTGGATTCTTTGGTAAATGTATGTTTGGTTTTATGAGAAACTGCCAGACTATCTTCCAGAGTAGCTGTACCTTTTTTTTTTTTTTTTTTCAGTTAGCAATGTATGAGAGTTCCTGTTGCTCTATATCCTCTTCAACACTTGGTGTTGTCAGTATTCTAGATTTTGGCCACTCTACTAGGTGTATAGTGGTATCTCATTATTGTTTTCATTTGTAATTCCCTAATAACAAGTAATGTACAAATTTTTTCATATGCTTATTTGCCATCCATGTATCTTCATTGAGAAGTGTCTGTTGAGAGGTCTTTTGCCCATTTTTTAAATTGGGTTGTTTGTTTTCTTGTTGTTGAGCTTTAATAGGTCTTTGTATATGTTGGATAACAGTCCTTTATAAGACATGTGTTTTACAAATATTTTCTCTAAATCTGTGACTTGTCTTCTCATTCTCTTGACAGTTTCTTTTATAGAGCAGAAGTTTTCATTTTAATGGGGTTCAGCTTTTCAGTGATTTCTTTCATGGATTATGGGCTTCATATTTTATCTAAAAGTCCTCCTTTGTACCCAGAGCCATCTAGATTTTCTCCTGTGTTGTCCTCAAGGAATTCTATAGTTTTGTGTTTTACATGTAGGTCTATGATCCATTTTCAGGTAATTTTTGTAAATAGTATAGGGTCTGGTCTAGATTCACCTTTTTGCATGTGGATATTCAATTGTTCCAGCACCATTTACTGACTTACCAAATTTTATTGGCAAAAAACAGTATGTGCACTAAACATTTTAATCTCATTTTTGGCTCTGAAATATTTTCTAAGAATTTTCTTTGTCTGAATTTCTAAAATTTTGCATTTAGGTTTTTCTGTGTGGCAAAGATACAAGACTACCATAGTTAAAGACTGAAAAAAGACTTTGGAAAACTCTATAAATTCTCTAATAGTACAGTTATTTCAGTTAAAAGCCTTTAAAGAGACCTTGAAATCCACAGAATTTTGATGAGTACTCTCAGTTTTATTATGAAATTGCCATTTTGGCCTAAAGAATTCGAAATTCCCCTGTTACATTAATCAAAGGAGATAACCCACTAGTCATTTCCAGTTAAATGAAAAAGAAACAATAAAGGAAAAGAACATGAGCCAGTTGTTTATGTGTTGTGGACTATCTATACACCAAAATTGTTGATCTAATGCTCTTAGATGTGATCAGAAAGCAGAACAGTGATTTCAAAGTTCTTCCAAATTGGTACAGGCTTCTAGCTAGGCTAACAGGCTTCAGTTAATCCTGTGGGTTCCAGGTATTTCTAATACACAAAGCTGAATTCTGAGTCATGACTTTGGATTGGCCATGGACCATAGGTTTCAAACTGGTTAATAATTGTTTTTTGTTCTCTCCCCCTCTGCTATTTCAAGGAATTTTATTTCTTTTAGAATGCTCCAAAACCTTTAGTTTGGAAACAGTAATCATCTCTCTGGAATTCTTAGTGACTAAGGATGGCTTGTGACTAATCTAGACCTACTACATTTCTGTACAGGTAAATATATGGAGAAAAATAGAACAAGCCCATCCCCAAATTGATACCAATTAATAATCTAAATCAAGAGGACAAAAATTATAAAACCACTATAATTTTTATTTGAGATTTTTTTCATATCTTGCTTTTTTCCAAGAGAACTTTGGGAGTTTTTTGGTTTGTTTTGTTTTGTTTTTGCCTAAAAAATATTAATACAAATGTCATTGAAAGGGAAAAGAGATAGAAGAGAAGGGAGGAAACAAATATGCTTACTGTGAAGTTGAGTGTGATTGCTATAGTTAGGCATCAATTTGGTTCTGAGCTTCCTGGTAGCCCAGGGGAAAAGAGAGATATTATGAATAACATAGTTTTTATAATCAGGAAAATGAATTCATACCATTTCTTATAAAGAGAGAGAGTTGACCCTGAGTGATGTATTAGCAGTGTCCTTCTTAACATTTTTATGGCAAAGGCAGAAGAAGAAATCACATAGCTGTTTGTGATAGTGATCAAAATAAAAGATTATGATGTAACATTGAAAGAAACACTTGTAAATCAAGCTAATATTTCATATGGTGAAGTTGTAGTTAATCTCAGCAGAGGTTTAATGAATCCAGAGACAGAAGAGTCTTGCATACCCTGAGGACTGACTGGATTCTGAATCCCATAGACTGGTCATTTTCAATTTGAGTATTCATAAGAATCAAATAAAGTTCTTGTTAAAAATACAGGTTCTTTGGCTCTATTCCTGGAATGTCTGATTTAGGCAGTTCAAGATGAGATCAAGTCATCTGATTTTTTTTTTAAATGTTTGTTTATTTATTTATTTGTTTATTTATTTATTTATTTGGTTATGCTGGGTCTTAGTTGCGGCTCATGGGCTTCTTAGTTGTGACTCGCTGGCTCCTTAGTTGCAGCACACAGGCTCCTTAGTTAGGGCATGCAAACTCTTAGTTGTGGCATGCATATGGTATCTAGTTCTCTGACTAGGGATCGAACCCAGGCCCCCTGCCCTGGGATCACATAGTGTTAACCACTGTGCCACCAGGGAAGTCCCTCATCTGATTTTTTAACAGGTCCGTGGTAGGATTCTAATGCAACTGGTCTGGCATTTGAGAACCACTGTCTTGGATTCTCTTTTTCAGATTTCTTTTATGTGAGTTAAATTTTTTATAGGAATTGGATAACAATTAGCTCAACGTTATACTATCTGAAGACAGCCTAGATGGCAGATATTCTATAGTACTGATTAAAGGCAAAACTATGAGTGATCAAACAGATGGTAGGGCTTTCATTCTATTATGAAAATTATAGAGTGAGACCAGTACCCTAGGCTAGACAGGCCAGCCACCCAAAGGTTTCTTCTGGTCAAGGCCCGATTTTCCTCAAGAAACAGTTTTGAGTTTGCTCCAGCACTTGGGTCACTGATGAATTCAAATGTCAAGTTAGAACAAGTCAGAAATAGATTTTATTTGGAAATCTTTGAAGAAAGTGTTACCTATGTCACACCATAGCTATCCACAAAGCCTTAATATGACCCTGTGCAGGTGTCCAGATGTGTCTGCCGGGATGAGTGAGCTGCTAAATGTTCCCCAGACAATTGAACACATTGACCTGTTACAGGGTGTGATTTAATATCGATCAGATGAATGTCTGCCAGAGACAGTGGTTTTTGTTACATCAAGGTTAATGATGAGTCATTCTTCCAAACAGCTGATGGATCCCAGAACTCCTTGCCTCTTAAGACCACTCCTGTTTAATGAACATCAAGCCATTTCATTAGCATTTAGGAGACCTAAAATACTGAGGTTTTGGGGGGTTTTTTCCTTATTAATTAAAGGCCCCTGGTCTCAGCCTCTGTTGGTTAACTGGTAACATTCCAAAGAATATCTTCATATAAATCTTCATTTCACGTATGTTATTGTTTTTTTATTTTTTATTTTATTTATTTACTTTTGTACCAGAAAGAAAGAGAAAATGGACATTCTCCCTTTTCCAAATCAATTTCTCTTAAGTAGAAAACTGATTGGACATGTCAGGTCTTGCTAGCTGCTCAAGACACGTATAATTTTTGATCTTTTATAAGAAAATACCCTGATTTTCCCTTTTCATGAATTTGTAGCAGATAAAATAATGTCACTTTCACTATACATCAGCAGGCTTATGGACGGCTGCTTCTGTCTTGCCTTCATTTCTAAGTGGGCATGTTCTCGGTGATTGGTTTCCTTTTTAGAAATTAACATCGTTTTGTCTACCTATCTTGGCAGTGGCATCACTCTGCCCTTAACTAAGTGGACTTATAACCTTTTAAAATCTGTACATGCTTTTTAGCTGAGGACTGTTTTAAAAGTTTGACACGAAAAGGAACCCTTGCCTTAAAAAGATAGATTAAGTCCCTTAACCTGCTTTTCTGTACAATCTCATTTTAACAAACTTGATGATGAGTGTTTTTAAGTGGTAGTCTTGATCCAGTTCTCACTGTTTTTTTTTTTTAACTGAAAGTTCAATAATTTGGTAGTTTGGGAAGAAAGTACATTTAGTCAGAAGAATAGTTGCTGTAGTGGATGAGCCGCTCAAAGCCTATAAGAGTTATGTGAAAAAAGCAGATTGAGACTTTACATATTTTCAAAACTTTTTCTAAAACTTCAGGAAAAATATAGTTTACTATAAGCATATCGTTCTCCATTGATGGGTCTGTCACATTATTTTATGAGCCTTGAGTTGATTGATTAGTCAGTGCTCCTATATTAAGTATAAGTTGTAAAGAGATTACCCAGATAGGTGCCCATATATAAATTAAAATATAGATTGACAAGTTCATGTCTAATTTTAACTTTAAGGAGTGGCATATCTAACTGAATTATTGTGGGACTGATTATAATGATCAAATAAAGGTGAGATGTTTGGCAAGGAACCTTGGAGAAGATGAGTTTTGGCAGAGTTTTGAAAGAAGGAGGAGGGACAGATTTGGACTGGGAAAATAGAAATATCATTCAAGTTGAATAGACAGATGGCTAAGGGTACAAGGGATACCAAATGTTCCCTTAGGATCATGAAGAATTATCTTCCTTCTTTTGCAGCGTCCGCTTCTGCTCAGAATGGTTTTTACAGTAGAATTTGGTGTTTGAAAGATTGTCTCATTCATCTTGCACATTGCACCGTATAAAACAAAGCCCTGAGAAGTGATCTGACTTCCCCCCTGCCCAAACTACTGGCAGTGGTGGAGGTGGAGCCAGAATGCCCAATTCTAATGTAGAGTTTATTATGCTGCATTGCAGTACTGTATCACCCCCTGGGTGTTAGATCTCTATTATCCTAAACATTGTAGTCTTATAGAGAAGATAGAAGTGTCTATTGTAGAGGGCTTTAGGTTATGTAACTTCAATTGCCCTTTTTTTTTTTTCCTGTTACAATCTTATTTCTTCTTAGGCAGAAACTTTGGTACTCATTTAAGATCTCTTTCTAAATTGTGATTGACCTTGATTCTCCACCACACTGGTATATTTTGCCTGTTATCTTCTAAGTGTGTCTTCTCAGATTGACTGAATATTTTTGGACTGTCTCATGTTGGTGTGTTTTCTTAAATCATGATGGTACTGGCCTTCAAAAATGTAAATGTCCCTTCTTAGGTTTTATTGTTAACATGGATTTGATTTTGGAATATGATGAATATTCTTTAGGGGAAAAAGCCCCACAGCTCTAGAAACCTCACTTTCTTTTCTCTTTATTCAAGGGCAGATTGTTTTACACTTGCCGTATATCAGGCCTCATCTAAGCTCTGGGAATACAAAGCTGTATGTGGACAGTCACTGTCTTCTAGAACATTACAGTCTAGTAGGGGACAGACATGAGTAAGCAGACAATTGCTAGAGACTCAGGCAAACCATTTTATTTCAAGAATGTGGCATGCAATTTGAGGTCTGACCATTTGATAAAAACTCCTTTTAGCTGATTTTTATGTAAATGTCTTCAGAGTTTGTGTGAGTTAGATATGTTTTGTAAAGTGATAATCTTGAAATTTTAATGTGTTCGCATATCAGTTAGTATTTATTGTTATTTCATTTGGCTAGATTAGCTATTTGTCATGAGACCCAAGGTCTAGTCATACGGCGTTCTATTCAGTAACGTTTTAAGTGTATGTTTCAAGTTACAACATTATTAAGACGGATGAGCAAAATACACATTTGTATTATTTTGACACAATAAACTTTAATGCAGAACACTTTTAAAGACCAGCGTTTTATATAAATAATAAAAAAACACTACATGGTTCTTTCCTATGGATTTTCAAAAATTACTCAGAGTAAGTATGTGTTCACTGTTACTATTCCAGATTCATTCCAGAGGGATTTAGTAAAGTATAGTGGGTTTAATATTAAATTTGTCCTTTATGTTTCCTGCTGATGTATAACAATTGTCAAAAATTTTTTAAAAAGGAAAATATAAATATGCTAAATGAAAAAAGTAGGTAGTTACTATTTCTTTCTAAATTTATGTTATTATTATATACTTGTAGAATATTAGAATGCATATATTTAAAAGATATATGTACTATCTGAGTAACACTAATTCATTTTAAGAATTTGGAGCTATTTATTGATGATTATAAGAAATACACTCTTGTTTTTAGTTGATTTAATAATATTCTTAGTAAATGTTGAGCCCACAGTTTTAAACAGAAAAATTATTCTACCTAATGTGAGAACAGCATTTTTAATATGTATTAAAGTCAATAGATTTTTGTGGTTATTAGTTACTATGGAAGTTATAGTTTCTTTGGCTATTTCATGTTTAAAGCCAGATAACCTACATAATTAGTTATTATTGACTGTTTTGCTTTGAAACTCTCTTTAATGGAATATTTATTTCATGAAGAAAGTTAGATAAAATTATGTCTACCATTTTATTTTTAACAATTGTAATTTCAATTTTTAGCGTTTTCTTAAATCTGTCTTTAACAAGGTACTTCTGAAAAGAAAAATAGGAACATGATAGTCAAGATCAAGTGTCAAAATAATGATAGAACAGGACGTATCTATTTTCATGTATAGGAGAGCACTTTCTTCTTTAAAAGTCCCCTAAAGGTCCTATCATCTCGTATGCTATAGAAAATGGCCTGACATTTCTACTTTAAAAGAAACCAGCTTTTACTGTCTGAAAGCATTCCCACTGTTATCCTGATTACCTCACATCACTATAGATGTACTCAATGCCTACTGTTTATAGAAACTTTGGGAGGAAGGAAGAAAATATAAGGAAGAATAAAAATTCATGAACTCATAATCCAGAGATTAAGGTGTATACACACTATTTTATAAAAGCAAAAATTTTTTTTCTAATGAAACTAATACATATCTTTGGTTTTTTAAAAATAAATCAATACATATATGTGTAAAATAGAAATTTCAAATCCCACCAGAATGAACAATTTTGGTATATCATCATAATATTTTTGTGTTTGTGTATGTTTGTGTTTGTCTTCTTCCTACTTCTCTGTATGCATGTATGTACTGAGAGATATATCTTCAAATGAAACCAAGTTATAATTTTGTTCTACAACTGCTTGTATAATTTAATTTGTCACAGACATTTCCGCCAGTTGTTCCATAATCTATTACTGCATAAGAAGCCACCTCAAAATTTAGTGGCTTAAAACAACAGCGGCATCTCCAATCTTGGGCGGGGCTTACTGGGGACAGCCCATCTACGCTCCACTTGGCATCAGCTGGGATGGCTCGAAGTCTGGGGGCTGCAATCATGGGAAAACTTGTTCACTCATGTATCTGGCAATTGATGCTGGCTCTTGGCTGGGCCTGTCCTTTGGAATGTCTCCACTTGTGCTCTCCATGTGGCCTGGCTTCCTGTTGGGAGACAATTCTCCATGAATATTTCATGTTTCTGCATGGTCCAGGTCTTCTGAACAAAGGCATTTACAGCCAACTTGAGAATATTTTATAAGGAGATATTCCAGGGTAGTAAAGCTTAGAGACATCTCCCTCCCTGGAGACAGTCCAAGATAGTGAAGATAAAAACCTGTCCTTCCCTTCCCCAGAAGTTTTCCTTACATTCCAGAGCCAAGATAAGGTCTCTCTCTCCCGAGGGGAGGACTGGACATCACCAGCAGCCCTATATTAGATCAGAGTTTCCTAATGTGCAGGTTCTTCTCCTACAGCGCACCCCACTGCATGGGCAGGTACCATTTGGCCTCCACCATGTTACCCTGGGGTTTGGGAAACTCATGCAAGATGTTGCTCTGGTTGCTGCTTTTACTGTGAATAATAAACTGTCTTTGTTTCTAACCCTGAGGCCTCATGTTTTCTCTCTCTCTCTCTCTCTCTCTCTCTCTCTGTGTGTGTGTGTGTGAGAGAGAGAGAGAGAGAGATAGTACTCAAAATATTATATGTATATATGTATGTACAGGCTACATACATACATACATGCTGTGGCGGTCTAAATCATTTACTTGCAGATAAGGTTAAATCTCATTCCCTTCACAGTATCTGATAACAGTTTCCTCACAAAGTGGTCACTGTGTTCAAAAGGCAGTTGTCTGGAGAGAGACAGAACCAGGTGGAAGAAGTATCACTTTGAATATCATAGCGTCAGAAGCCATGCTATGTCAGTCTTGATGGATTTCATTGGTTGATCACTCACAAGGGCCTGTCTAGGTTCAAGGTTAGAGGAAGTAGACATGAACTCTTAATAGGAGAGTGGTAAGATTCTGGAAGAAAGTGTGAGACCAGAAATATTGCTGGGACATTTTTGGAAATATCAATACGACTTGGATCAATATGATCAATACAAGTTGTGTATCAGTACAACTGAAGGTATCTCATCCTGTTTAACTTCTGCATAGTTTAAGTTCCTATTGATGGACATTGAGAAATTCCACTTTTCCTTTAGCTTGGGATTCCTAAGATAGTAATGTGTAAAGCAAAGGCTTATATGCTGTAACATTATAGGTTTGTCCAATCGTAGGGGGTTAGTGAGAGAGAAAAGGGGAGTGAGACAGGATGGCGGGAGAGCCAAAATGGGGATGATTTATTGAGCTGCCCGCTGCTCAGTATCCAGCACAATTGATCGCTCAGTTTTGCAGAACCATATTCTAAGAGGCGACATAAACATTGTCTCAGGACAAGGAAGGAAGGGAGAGTAATTTATCTGCTGACTCCCATCTCACATTGTTCAAAATCTTCTCGTGGGACATCCTTTCCTCTGTGCATCACGTGTGTGCTTGGGAGCTGCCACTTCTACCTTAGACTCAGTAAATATGAAGTACTTACAAGAGATGTTGAATATTTTTCTAACATGTCCTGAATTTTGGTATAAAGATCATCTATCTACATAAATTCATGTGTACTTGCCAAATTATATCCTTAAAATAAGTTACAGAATTGAAATCTCAAGATTATCACATGTACATTTTAAATTTTGCCTTCTATTGACAAATATTACTAATGTTCCCCCTGTACAATTTATACTCTACCAAGGAATCAGAGAACTTAATCTCATATTCTAGACTTAATCAATGTCCTAACTGCTAACAATCTGAAAGGAAAAAAGAATTTTTTTGTTTTCCTAGTTTCTGTTTGATTTGTTTTCTGAGGATGAACATCTTCTTCCATGCTTATGGATTATCTTCTTTTTTCCTTTAGTAAATTGTTTTTCATATTTTTAAAAATTTTTTTCAAGGAGGGTATTCCCTTTTTCTTTTTGATGGTTTAGCTATATGGATAATGAAGAAGTAATGTTCGTCTAAGTTTGCACATATGTTTTTCAGTTCTCATTTCTCTATTATTTTAATTTTGTTTTTCATCTCTTTTATCAAACAAAGGATGAAAATCTATCAGTCTTTTGCTTTCTGACTATTAAGCATTCAATCTTATATTTTATTTTGTATTATATTTTCTAATTTATCATGCCTGGTATATATCTTTTTTTTTCCCTGAACTTTATTTGTTCATTAGACATTATACTATCTGTTTCTAGTAGTTTTCCCATTGATTTTCTTTGAATTTCTAGTTAGATAATTATATCATCTTTGAATACTATTATTTTCTCTATATATTTACATGTGCATATTTTCAGTTTTTTAAATGTTTTTAAATTATTACATTATGAAAATTTTCTCAGACCACTAAAAATATGAATTTAAATTCATGAATTATTTTCTACCTATGTACATAATCTAATTTTGGACCCTCAGTTTGTTAGTATTTTTTAACATTTATAAATAATGCTATAATAATTACCTTTATAAATGAATCTTTTCTACATTTCTGAAAATTGCCATGGAACCAATTTCTAGAGGTAGAATTAGTGGGTTAAAAGTAGGACCAGTTTTACACCTCTTAATGCATATTGTTATATTGTCAAATTGCTTGCCAGAAGTGTTTATTGCTACTTAATTCCAGTGGCAGTGTATGGGAATGTCCATCTCACTTGTACTTTATTACCACTGTGTTCTATCACTTATTTTAATTTTTATTAATTTGATAAGTGATAAATATTATTGTTTTAATTTACATTTTGCTTTGATTCCTAGTACATAGGAATATTTTCTCATATGCTCATTAGTGATTTGTGTTTCATCTGGGATTTTTTTCTTTCACGAACTTAGTCCATTTTAAAATTTCTATTTTTTTTAATATTGATTTATATAATAAGTACATTAATCAATCATGAGTTATACTTGGGGGCAAGTATGTTTCCTACATAGTAGTTTGCATTTTAATTTCATAGACAAATATACTTTTTGTTTTAGTAAAGTCAAATCTCTTCATTATTATACCTTTCTGATTTCTTTTGGTTCTTGCAAATTCTCTTTCATCAAAAGGTCAGATGGATAAATACACTGATTTTTTAAAATTAATAACATTTATTTTTAGAGCAGTTTTAGATTCACAGCAAAATTGCGGAGAAAGGATAGACAGTGCCCTTATACCATCTATCTCCATACATGCACAACTTCCCCCAGTCTATATTCTACCCCACAGTGGTGTATTTGTTACAAATGATTAACCTACATTAGCACCAAAGTCATTATCAGCCAAAGTCCATCGTTTACATTAGGCTTCATTCTTGGTGGTGTCCTTTCTATTGGTTTTGACAAATATATAACATGAATGCACCATTGTGGTACATTCATAACAGTTTCACTCCCCTAAACATCTCCTGTGCTCTGCCTATTCGTCCCTCTCTCCCCCCAACCTCTGGCAACCACAGATTCTTTAACTATCTCCATAGTTTTGCCTTTTCCAGAATGTAAAGTACAGTTGACTCTTGAACAACTAAGGGGGGTGTTCAAGAGTCAACTGGGGGGTGGAGGTGGGGTTAGGAGCGCTGACTCCCAACTCAGTGGAAAATCCTCTATAACTTTACAGTCGGCCGTCGTTAACTGCAATTCCACATCTGCAGATTCAACCAATCTCGGATCATGTGGTACTGTTGTATGTATTTAGTGAAAAAAATCCACATGCAAGTGGACCTGTGCAGTTCAATAAATTCAGGAAGAAAAAAAAAGCTATATACCAGGTATGATAAATTAGAAAATATAATAAAAAATAAAATATAAGATTGAATGCTTAATAGAAAGCAAAAGCAAAAGACTGATAGACTTTCGTTCTTTGTTTGATAAAAGATGAAAAACAAAATAAAAAAGAAATGAGAAATGAAAAACTTATGTGCAGACTTAGACAAACACTACTTCTTCAAGGGTCAACTCTAGTCGGAATCACAGTATGTAGCCTTTTCAGATGGGCTTCTTACATGTAGTAATAATCATTTAAGATTACTCCATTCCAATTTCTCAGTCCTGCAATTAGTTCAGCTCTTTTTTTTCCACTTTGGTTTCTCCTTTGCTGTGGGGTTGATATAACCTTGGGAACTTAGCATCTTCTTAACCTCAACTTTCAGCCCTGGTCATTAATTCTGGGTCAAGACTCATTCATTGCCCTGTTACAGAGAAACAAAATTGGAAAACCATATATACCAAAATATATTACAGTGATTAATAGAGAAAGGAATGAATTTTACTTTCTTCTTTGTACTTTCTCTATTATCTGAAATTTTTTCAAGTAAGTATGTGTTACATTTATTATAATCAGGCTAAAAGAAATATATTTAAAATAAAATATATGTTGCTAGTGCAAAAATACAAGCAGAAAGTCAGTTGCTTTGCATATATTATATTTTCCCCCACCCATGCTGTACATTTTTAAAAGCTTTACAACAAACCTTTTTTTTTAATTGAAATATAGTTGATTGACAATGCTGTGTTAGTTTCAGGTATACAGCCAAGTGATTCAGTGAGAGATATATATATATATGTGTGTATGTATATATATATATATATATATATATATATATATATATATATATATAAACTTTTTAGATTCATTTCCAAAAATAAATAAATAAAATTAATTTAAAAAAAGTGTTTATCATTTTTGCAACGTTTCCCCTTGTTTCCCTTAGCATTTTATACATGCCTCTAAATACACATTTACCTCTAATAAATCATATTTATTTAATAGTTTGTTATATTTCTGGAAAGCAGAATCTAAGCCCGTTTGATCTTTGCATTTCCCACCTCTTCAGTGGAACTGGCAAACAATAGATGTTGAAAAATGTTTCTCAAATGAATATTAAATGAATGCACTAACTGGTGTGCTCTGGGGATCCAGAGACCTCTCTGGCAACAGTGTTGGCTCAGCAATGACAGCAATCTTTTAAAAATGCAAATCTAATCATGTCACTTTTCTGCTTAAATCCATCCAAAGGCTTCATGCTTCACTTAGATCCTAAGCCTTGGCGTGAAATCCACAATCTTTACTGGCCTGTCTCCCCTTCCTCCTCCTCCAGGCTTGTCTCTCCTCACCTTCCCCCGACCAGGCAGCAGGCCTCAGCTGCCCTGGCTCCCTCTGCCTGGGATATTCTTCCCTGGGCACTCGTTAGCTGTTCCTTCCTCCAACTTCAGGTCTAGGTGTGGATACCACTTCCTCCTTGAGGCCCTATCCAAATCCTATTTCCCTAGCGTCATCTCACTTTGGTGCTTTATACATTTTATGGTGCTTACTTCAATGTGTAATTTACATTTATCTCTGTCATTTTTGTTTAAAGTCTGTCCTGTTTACTAGCCTTTAATCTCCACTATGGCAGGGACCTTGTATATTTTGTTCTAACATGTATTTCCAGCATAGTGCTTGAGACTTACTTGCCCAATAAATATGAATGAATGAGTAACAAGCTTTAGGATTGTACCTACTATAGATATTTTTCTCCTCCTCTAGTTTCTCTTTATTTTTAACCCTAATGCCCCATACTTATCTAATAATTACAGTATTCTGTTAACTGTTTGGCTGGCCCCCTCCATATCCATACTATTATCACCTTTGAATCACACAGTGTTAAAAAAATTTCTAGCTCTCAAATGAATAATAAATTGGTGTGTTTCTTCTAATATTTTGCCCAACAAACTTGAAATTAAGCTTTTCTTTGCTTACCTTTTTTGGATTTCTTCACGATAATATGGCAGAAGGCAGTTGCTGAATCATCTTCTTAAAACCTTTACTGTAATGTTAGGAATGAATGCAGTACTATTTAAAGTTCATGCTCACTATCCTCTTTGTCTTTTTGTTATTGTTGTTACTCCTCATAAAAGCTGACTTTTAGCATCACCAGTACAACGCTGTACAGACCATCATGAGTAATCCAATAATAACCATGCATTTTATCTCAGATTTTTTTTTTTATCTGATTCGATAAAGCTAATTTAGTTTTTCTAAGCTCTGGTCTTAAATCTAATTAAGACATCTTAAATTGCTCCATCTCCATTTGGGTAGTCTGCTTTGCCCATAATTTTCAGGTTTCAAGACTTCTCTAATGAATTTCTTCCATTGCTTTTCTGCAATTACGCTTCTCTTCCATTAAACTCTGTCAGACTTAGTCATAAAGCAAACTGCTAGCCAATCAGTCTCATTAATTAAGAGCAAAAGAAGATTTTTAAAGAAATTCCCTTTTATACAAGGTAATATAGAGGAATGACATCATTTTGCAAATGTCCACATATCCTTTTTTCAGCATGGCCAGTTACGGGTATTTTGGAAACTTATTTCTTCCCCCTCTTCCTCACCTCTTTTGTGTCTCTGACCTCTCAAAATCGCCTGTCCCTCCAACCTCCACTAAAGGTTAAAACACAGTAACAACCACATACTAAGATAGAGGGAGGGGCTGAGGAAGGTGGCCTGTGGTTTGCCCTTTGGCTGCAGAGTACAGCAGCACTTGCCAGCCCCAGGCCTTCCTAGTTGAATATGTCACTTCCCCATCACAATCTGCCTCTGTTGTCCTGTGGCCTGTGGACCTGAACTCAAGCCTTCATTTCAAAGGCATTATGCTACGGCACGCCATCTGGTCAGCTGGCCCCGCATCCAAAGAGATTTGGAATCACAGTGCAGAGGAGCTAATTATGTTCTGTGAGTGTTTCGTGATTTGCTATTCTAGCCAAATAAACAAAACTAAATTATTTAAATATTTCCTTTCTGTTCTCCCTGTTCATCAGATTCAAAAGTATAGGAGAAAAAAAATCTCTAAATAGTGAGAAAATTATTGGAGAAGCTATTGAGTCCATTTTGCATAACTGATCCTGCATATGTTCTAAATTGTAACCCTTTTGGACTTGAGATTGATAAGAATATTTCATGTGTTTCTGCCCTATTTTACAGCAGACGGTTTTCATGCTACGTGCTTTAATATATGTCTGTACCATTAATGTATCACTTGAGGCTCTACAGTTCAAAGCTTTGAGTGTACTTTATGAATTTGAGATTTACTGACCTAGTGTTTATTTTAACAAAGACATATTTATGTTTGTACCTTTTTGAAAAGCAGGCCATTGGGATAGAGGCAAATTTTAAAATCTTAAATCTGTTCTTAGATGTAATTTGATAATGGACTCATGGTTCTTTCCGGTTACTTCTGCAAATGCTTAAGCACCTTCTGTTTGCCAATCCAGATATTATCCAACTTGTACTCAGTAGCTCTTACCTACAAATTAATTTCCCCCTAAACCCCAGTTCTTAAAAGAAGACTTCAAGCAATAGTATTTCAATATTTGTTAATTCTATAATATGTCTACTGAAGTCCTGTAAAATTTGATTTGAAATGCAGTGTGAATGGCAAATCTATTATGATGAAAGAAATCCAGGAAGCTATAAAGCAAGCATGAACATATTCATGTGGGAATATTTGTCTAAAGTCTAATTAAACTAAGTGATTCTAGATTAACCTTACTAGTTATCTAAAAATAAATACCTATAGAGAAAAGATCCTGCTTTGTAATCTATCATTAATTTTCATGCATAGATTTCTCATTATAAACTTCAAGGATAAGAGCTATCTCTTTTCAGTCATCTCATCTGTTGTTTATATATTGAGAACATATAAATGTCAATTAAAACTTTTGAAGTAAATGTTCTATTGAGAAGCATGTATTAAACGCTTGTTAATCCATCTGGTGTGGACTTTAAAATCCAGGGCTTTAAAATCTAAAGCTAATTATACATGTAGAAGTGCTACTTTTTTCTGCTTTATTGAATGGCCCCCTGAATTAAATAAACATCATTACATAGTATCCTTTTTGCTTGAACACTTAGTGCCTTCTCACTGCTAGAACCCAGCCAATTGTTTGTTATAATTAAATATTACCAAAATTGAGTTTATCCCCACCAGATTGCTAAAATGTGTAATTAACAGTTCCATTAATACCAGATAGTTTTAAATATTCTTTGAAAGAAAGTTCAGCCTGTGGGCTTGTATGCAGAAGTTTTAAAAAAATAGCATATAGAAAATAAACAAGAAGTTTTTTCTTAAGATGAATATGTATGTGAAATAATCATTTGGGGCGAGGGCACATAATTTTTAATTGCCCTTTCAAATATCACATTGTATGCACACAAATTATAAAAGACAGACACTTTAAAGTCTTGATATAATGTTTCTAAATACAGTTTCATTCTGTCACATGTAAATTTAAATTATTTCAAGCCAGCATATAGATAACAAGTCATCCCATGGAATATTCTACCTTTCTTTTTTCCCCTTCTTAATTATGTCTAAACAGAACTTAACCGATATCAGATGAACCACAGTTATCTCCTGTACCAGACTGTAAACTGTTTGAGACAAGAATCAATTTCTAATTTATTTTTATATGTTATAGAGCTCTTAATAGATTCTTAGCATATCAATGTGTGGGTCAGGATCCCATAAGGAAAGAGATGGTACACTTCATTGGTGTAATTGCGGAGTGTTTAGTAAGGAGACTAGTTATAAAGATATGAGCAGGGATAAGGGAGAGACAACAAAGATGGTGAAGCACTCTTGGGCTAGCAACAGCAGGAAGCTATTATCACTCCTTGGTCTGAGGGCCAAAAGTGGGGAGAGGTTACTGGGATCTGAAAAGAGCTGTGGCTGAGATTGTAGCTGTAGTAGAGAACTGCTGGCAAGAGCTGTAGCCTTTTGAGGGGTTCAGGCTATGGCAGAAGTGAAACCCAGCAGAAATAGAGCCTCATTCCCTTATGCCTTCTCAATGGTTTTCATTGGCCTATTACTGGCTAAACCAAAACAAAAGCCAGGGACTAGAGAAGTCCATCAGTATATTCCATCAACGACTGCATCCACAAGCACAGAGAAAGATGGAGAAAGGTAAAGAGTAGATGGAAACAAGGGAAGGAGGGTTGTGTGCAAGCAGGGAATGTCTGTCTTAGTAGATGTTCATTTAATGAGTGGGACAGTGATGAAGTCTTTAAATGTTTTAACTCAAATATGTTTGCTTAATTGTGGTGCTTAAATTTCACTGCACTCTCTCAAACCATTAATCTGGGTGTATATATAATTGAGTACTTGGGTAAGAGGAAAGCTGTAAGAGAAGGCAGCAGTTCAGGGAGACATACCCCACATACACTTTTAAGGACTGATCTTTTCTGTCATAAATATGATTTTTGGTAAATCTATACCCAGGTCAACAGAGAATGAAATTTGTGTTAACCTAATTTGAAAATGAATTAACCTTTTAGCACAGCCTGTATTAGTCTAATATGCCTTCTGTTTTTTGTTTGTTTAATTGACTAAGCATTGTTTACAAGTCCTAATGATTACTTTGTTCATTTGATGTTTCTGCTGATGTCTATCTATAACTAATGCATATAAATAGCATAATTTTGCAAATAACTAATGGAGTTAGTTATTTAAAGATATTCCAAGATCTGTCTTTCACTGAACAAAATAATCCCTTCATTATGTGAATCAACATCTCCTAATTTATCTTTTGTTTACGTCTGTATGTTCGTATATTAAAATGGCTTAAATCAAGGGATTTAAGGGACAAACAACAACACTGAAATGAATTGTTGAGCTGAAGAATGCAGTGATATTGATTGTGTTGTTAAATCAGTCATACTAATAAGGACATCTAATAGACCTAAAGTGTTGAGTATTTGTGGGAAATAAAATTACTAGATCTTAAAACATTTAAGGCTACATTAATTGATGACAGAGATTTCTCCTTGTGATTTTTTGTTTTTTCTGGCTCAAACTAACTGTTCCATGTTTCTAATGGAACTTAGAAGTGCATTTAATAAATAAATCATTAGGACCTGTAAAACCATAGATCCCAAAGAGAAGTATACAAGTCACAAGAAACACAAAGAACAATCCATTGGGATGCATTAAGAAAAAATAATAAAATATCTACTTCTATTTAATTTCATCAAAAATTAAGTCAAAATGTTGATTAACAGTAGAACCTATATATTGGTTATAAATAAATTTACATTTATTAGGAGGGCATGCTCAAAGATTCTTTAGAAATATATGATTGAAGGCCCAGATAACTACTGACTGAACCTGATGATTTAGGAGGCTAAGAATTAGTCTATTAAAAATTGTAACTACTATTTCCACCTAAGACCATAAGTATATATCTTAAGCCAAGGCTTCTTCTGGCAGAACAGTAACATTTACTCTTCCAGAGATTTATTTATTAGGAATAAACAAAATGGATCCCCCTAGTCTAGGCCCCAGAGCCAGTATGTTCATAGTCTGTTGGTCTGTCACCGTGAGTCATCCCCAGCCTATAAATTGGAATTGACGGGTAGAAATTGAAGACCGAATTGCCAGGCCTTCTGGGCATGTTCATGTCCAAACCATGCTGGAATTCCTGCTGGGAAAGAAAGCACAGTTTAGACTTCACCCTCAACTCCACCCCAATCATCTTATAGCTTCAACCAACTAAAAAGTAGCTGGAGGTCCCTACATGGTCTACATCACCCTATCTTCTTTAGATTGTATTACTGGTTTTTTTTTTTAAACAAAGGTGGGCAACAACAGTTATCATTCTTCTCTGTGTCAAATAAAACCGTACCGAGCTATCTGTGTAAAGACAAATGAACAACTTCACCTTCGCTCCGTCATCTCATTCCTCTGAGTAACCAGTGTTAGATAGTTATCTGCAGGGTAGCGTCCCTTCTCTATGCTCATTTAAAGATAGATACACACCCACCGAAACAGATTTTTGCATTTTCCCTTCACTTACCTGTTTCCTTCTCTCTCTCCCCCCACCCCCTGCCTGCCTTTCTCTTCTTTCTCCCTCCCTCTTTTTCTCCCTCCCTTTCCTAAACTGGAATGATACTATATACATATATTCTGTCACTTGCTTCTTTTTGTACAAGGTATCACATTCATCCCCCTGATGTCAATACCTATAGATGCAATTCATTCTTTTTATTAGCTGTATGATATTCCATAATATGGAGGTAGCATGTTTTCTTTAATCATTCCTCTACTGATGAACATTCAGGTTGTTTCTAGCTTTGTGCCTCTACTGACAATACTGCAATAAACAACTTTGTACAGAAATCCTTATGTATGCTCCTTTAAATGTGTATGAAAAAATCCCCCAAACTTAGATTACCAATTCAAAAGGTACCTTTACCTTTAAATTGTAATGTATATTACCATATTACTTTCCAGAAAGGTGGTGGCAATAAACATGGCCATAAGCAGTAAGTGAGTTTCCCTTCATCCCTAGGCATCCTTACTAATACTGGATGTTATCAATCTTTTCCATTTTTTCCAATTTGATAGGTAAAAATAAAATAGAATTTCATTAATGCTTTATGTTTCATTATACCACACCAGCTACCTGAAGTACAAGGGCAACAAATAGAAGGCCTAGGGTCACAGAAGTTTTTAAGGGGTTTCTCTAATAACTGATGATGCATGAGAGGATTTTGCCATGTGTGTTTATGCATGTACCCCCTCCCCCACTCCAAATTACAACAGTACTTGTATATTCAGGTCTTACCCTCAGAGAAATTCTGGGAAACAGTCAACTGGAACATATGAATTGAGTAGGCTGACAGAACAGTGAGAATACAAGGGCCAATATGAATTCAACCTTATCATTTCTTAACTGTCTCTAGAGGAATTCCATCCTACCAAGTCATATGTTTACAAAGAGCTCAGCTTCTCCTCACCCCAATTTATGCAATACTGACTGAGATTTGTTATCCTATTAACTCACCACAGGATCTGTAATTCATTAAAACATGTCATTTGTAGGTGCTTCCAGCTACAAATGAGAGTGAACAATTGGGTGTTGCCCTGGGTCTAAATGTAATTACAATGTTCAATTCAGCATATGCCATGCTCTGCAAAGTCATTGACGCGTCAGGGTAGACAGCAACCCCCCCTAATGTGATATATTTGAAGAAAGATTTGTTAAATGAGAAGAACAAGAGAAAAGAGACAATGAGAATAATACACAGGATTATTAAAAGATTTTAAATCTTCTATTATTTAGCATTTATTGAATACAGTTTCATACATGTAATAATAATAGATCTTATTACTACCCAGTTAAATTCACAAAGAAAGAAAAAAGATTTAGGAATAAAAATATAGCTACTAAGTTTAGCTCAGAACTATCTTTAGGGAACAAAGGCAAGTATGTCAGTTAGGAGAAATAAATTTGAAATTTACAACCAAACAGCTTCATTTTCCTGGCTCAGCTACCCCTGGTCGTTTTCTCCACTTTCTGGTTTTCCTTGGTCCCAGGGCTCTCTGGATGTTTGGGGATACTTTCTGGCAGCTTTCTAAGAGTCTTTGCTTGATAATCTGAGACTTTTGAGGACAAAAATTTCAGAGTCTGTAGAAAGCTCTGCCGTACCCCATATTTGGTTGGTGGATCAGATCTTTGGTCTCAGGTAATAAACACCTTTGTTCCTCAGCATCCAATAATAGAGTCATACTACCCCCATCCAGACAAGTTCTTTCGCATCACCCCTGAAATGGGTCCCTCAGCCCTACTTTTTTTTGGGACTTTTGCAATAAGGATTTGTTTTGTTTTTTGTTTTCTTTTGTTCCATTTTGTTTCTTTGGTGAAGCAAATGCTTCTTCTGCTCTGAGCACTAGAGGTGATTTAGTTACCTATTTTACGTAATTATTCCTTCCTGGGGTGTCTTGTGGCGACATTATGAGCTCACATGCCACAGATGACTAGTCCATAGTCAGGAAGAAATTTCCAGATGAGTGTTTCCACCTGAAGCCCACCCTGCAGATGGCTCTCAGTGTTTACCTCTCATCTGTTCTTCTGGTTACATGGTAAGGGAGTGGACTTCTGGCAGGTGGCAAAAGGCACCTGTGTCATGGAACCATGTTCTGGTTTGCTTCAATAAGTTAGGATCTCTGAGAGGTTCCCCATTGCCTACTGTGATCAGTTCTTCTATTGCTTTCTGTTAAGGTTTTATTAATCCCTACAATTCTCTTTGTAGCAGGAGACAAACCCAACCCTAGTCTATTTTCATAGCCTGTGCTGTCACAAGCCATAAGTTTCTCTTCTTTAACCTGACTGGAATTCAGCGATAAGTTTTTCATTAAATAATAAATACTAAACTACAAAAGCAGTAAACATAAATATTTAGTTCTTTGTTCCAATAATGGTGACACAGTTGGAAGGAAGGAAGACAAAGCTTTCTTCCTCCCTGTGACTGTCTGCTATTTTGTCACTGGTTTCTCTTACGATCAGTTGCTAGAACAATGATTAGAAACATCCTTGCAGGACTGTTTTGGGCTAATTTGTATATGCGTTCGTTGTAGGGGAGGAAAATCTTCCTTCTATCCTCTTAAGTTCTGTGGCTGGGCCTGAGAATTAAATTGATATAAGACAGATTAATGAGAGAAAGTTTTTAAATACTTTATGGGCACATGAGAGTCCTCATAAGAAAAGGGAAGACTCAAAGAAGCGGTTAGGACTAAGAGTTTATATACTTTTTTTAAACAAAGAATGATAAATTTGTGGAGAAATGACAAGACAAAGGGGTTTCAGTTAGGGGCAGTAAATTGTGGGAAAATGATTAGGAAGTGTATGGGGGAAACTAATGGAAGACAAGGGTTATTTTAGTGGGTTTGTATAGATCCATTTCTGCATAGGTTCCCAGTTTCCAGTGATAAGAATGTTCTCTTCCTGGTACAGGGAGGTCATCTCTCTCATGCGAAGTTGTATGGCCTGCTTTTAAGTATAAAGGAGGAAGAGAGAGCCCTTCCTACATCTGCTGTCTCTTAAGTGCCTTTAGCTCAAAATAATCAGTATGCCAAAGTGGCATGTTCTGATCCCCTTAAGTATGTAACATGTACATTGGCTTTAGCCCTTCTTAACTTCTTTGTGTTAATATGGCAGATGAGGCCTGATTTATGTCT
Source organism: Balaenoptera physalus (assembly GCF_965194825.1). Classification (NCBI taxonomy): domain Eukaryota; kingdom Metazoa; phylum Chordata; class Mammalia; order Artiodactyla; family Balaenopteridae; genus Balaenoptera; species Balaenoptera physalus. The sequence goes on along the minus strand of NC_138887.1, from coordinate 85,319,790 downwards.
GGTGGCCATTTCTTAAATGATAGACTGCTGTGCTAGGCTGGGAAAGGGCTGTACTAAATTGAGTGTACTACAGAGGTAACTACATCTGGTATGTTTCTTTGGAGGCCCCTATTTACAAAATATAATTAAGATTTATTATAATAAAAACTTGGGGAAACTTTATAAATAAATTGCAGTAAAAACTAGGAAATTCGAAATAAACTCAGAACAAGCAATGAAATTATACGGAGGAAAAGTCAGAAGCAACTTCAAATGGATTTATTAATGTGGATGAGCTCTAAACCTAACTCTGAAGTTATTGGCAACTAAAGTAAAAAAAAGAAAATACTTTGGTTTACCTAGTTCTCCTTGTTGAACTCAAGAGACCTTTCATATTCGTCTCAGGGGTCCGCAGTGCACAGTCTGGTAAGTAAAGGCGTGAAGAGGCTTGGTGTGAACCGTAGAGAATGGTATAGCTTGTGTTTGCCCCATGCAAAGAAATTCAAACTAAAACCAAACCAAAACCGCGTCTTTCCTGGCCAGATGAAACCACAGGTGGGGATAGGGATAGATACCAATTAATAACTCCTGAGCTAGAATTGAAATCCAGGAGAAATTTATCACATAGGTCTGTCTATTTGGCATTCTGTAATATAAAATGCAATGGATAATGTATAAATTATTTTATTGAAAGAGCACAGAAATGGCTGTTGCTATAAAAGGTCTTTCTAACATTGAACCTCTGAAAAAGCTGAAGGTTTAATATTATTGGTTTGCCTTAATGAATATACTATGAAGTCGCTAGAAATCAGACATGCCCCCAAATGGTCTAAGAATGCCAGTAGGTGGAAGGATATAATTAAGGATACTTCAATTTAGTGATAGAGTTTTTCTAAGAGATCCACTTTCCCTTATTCTGGAGTGAATATCTCCCATGATTTTGAGTTAGCAGTGTAAAAAACCTTCTGCGGCCCTTCAGTTAAATAAGAGAAGCGCCATTCAAGGTGTATTGATTACATCTTGTGTATGAGATAGGGGATGGCGGGGAGGAGGCGGGCATTGTACATCATCTGTAGAGTTCCCAGAGGAAAACAGGTCAGGAATGCACTGGAAGGAACAAAGAAAACACGTCTAGTCCTTTCTCCTACTCACTTGGTTCCTAACGTCAGCTTCTCAGGTCAAAAACTCATCTTTACATCATATGTGGTTATGTCCTTTAGATGGTGAGAATAAACTGAATCCTGCCCCCCTCCCCCATTTTCTTACTGCTCAGTGATGTTTGATCTCTAGAATTTCTATGAAAAATTCTAAGTTGCTTGCTGGTACTTGTGGGGGAAAAAGAACCTTTTCACTATTTTCACCATTCTGTGTCAAATAGCTATGAAATGCCTGTTTAGGGTTGACTGGCAGGTCACGTGATATAAACTCAGTTCTTGGTGGATGTGGAGAGGTACAGAGCACGCTTGGGTTTCACAATGTTCTGAGCTAACCCAAGGTCCCCAGACCAGGTAAAGCAACAGAGAAGCTACTAAACATGCCACCAGCAGTCCCCTTTCAGACTGTGAAAGAATTAAGGGAGGCCGGCTTGTCTGCTGAAGACAGTGGCGAAACCTCTGACCACTGGCCCCAGACAAAGGAAGTGTTAGCTCCTGGGAATCCCTGACCTCCAGGATGACTGACTCTGCTCAGAGGTCATTTAGCGAAACCGAAGAATAGGCAAGGATAAAGACAGTACAGTGCAAACACTGGCTCAAATTAGAATGACAGAGTGGTTTTGAAGTCAAGTTAGTTTGGAAGCATCTCAAACCCCAGCTGGAATCTATAGATTCAGTTAAGGACTTTCACCTGGGCCTTTAACGAGTCTCTTTGTTTCAAAGCACTGAGCACTTTAGACTTCGCCTGGCAAAAAGTAACATCTGGGCACCTCTCAATAAATCAGTGACCCCAAATGTCTAAAGAGCAAATGAAACTTCTAAAGGCTCTTTCCCTCTAGAATTTTTGTCAGTCTTCCTTTAGTGCATGCCTATTTTCATACTTGCTACTTCAACTCTTTTAAGTTTTATTCAGATATTTGTAATGTCTTGTAATAGTCCTCTTTGATATGTTTTCATTTGGTTCTTCATTTTGCAATGAAATCTTAATTGCCAACCTGGCCGCCTGGGACTTCTGGCTAAATGTGCAGTATAATTTAGGGGATGTAAGGAATGTGTTTGAGGGGCTAAGAATTTGTCATTACAGTGTGGTAGGCAGAATACTAAAGGCGTCCTCTCTAGAGGACGTTTTTCAATCAAACCCTCCCCTAGGAACTGCTGTGAAAGGACTTTACAGACAGTTAAGGTTAATAATCAGCTGATCTTAAAAGAGGGCAAGGAGCTTGGGTTTTTCCAGGTGGGTCCAGTATAATCACATGAGTCTTTAAAATCAGAGGAGGAAGACCAGAGAGTCGGTCAGAGAGATGCAGTTGAAGAGAGAGGGGCAGAGAAGGGAGGAGGCGGAGGCGGAGGGAGAGGTCTAGAGACGTGGAACATGAGACGGACTCAGTTCATTGCCTCTGGCTTTAAATACGGAGAAAGGGGTCCAGGAGTCAAAGTGCGACTCCTAGAAGCTGACGATAACCCCTGCCCCACAGCCAGCGAGGAAGTAGGACCTCCGTCCTACAGCTGCCTGGAAGTAAATTCAGCCAACAACCTGAATCATTTTCCAAGTGGATGCTCCCCCAGAACCAGGCAGCGGACACCTTGATTTCGGCTGTGGGAAGCCCAGGGCAACCAGACCCACCCTCTGACCTTCAGAACTGTAAGGTAATAGATCTGTGTTGTTTCAAGCCTGCATATGATCACTTGTTTTAAGTTTGCTTAATTGGTTAGAGCGGCGATAAAAAACTGATACATGTAAGGCTCAGCATGCCTAGGAGTGCCTTAGTGCCCAGGGTGACTTGAGTTCGACTATAACTAGTCAGGAAGAGGGATGGCTGAATGGAGGAAAGAGAGAATGAAAGCAGGAGGAGGAGAGAAGGGGTCTAACATTACAAAGTGGAGGCACTTTCACCTGCATTCCTTTTCAGGAGACTGTGACCCCAAGTGGCTTCTTGCATGCCTGATGGTATTAGTTTCTCACATGACTGATTCTAATCTTTAAATATTTCAGTGGCTTTTGGGGGGGGGGTAAAAGATGGACTTCTTGATTATAAACTGTATACTATCGAGTACATTATATTTATGTATAATTAGAGGGTTATGTTTGGAAAACCATACCTACTGTACTTTAAAGAAAATATAAGGGATTTTCAAGGGTATTTTGATTTCAGGCTATTTTTGCCTAATAGGCTGATTTTAGAAACCAACTCCCACGTAAGATGCAACCATTGTCCTGCGTGCTACCTCTCCTGGCCACAGCCTTAGGAGAACTTGAGCTTCTAGAGGGAGGCAGGCTGCAGGAAAGTGGAGTAGCCTCACTCTCTGTTGCTTAAGAAGTCATTTGACTCATGTGCACACTGTCAGCCCGTGAATTCTCCCAACTTGCTCCACACAAGAGTGGAATGTACCTTTCTCCTTTCCAAGGATTCCACAAATTATTCCTTTCTTACCTTTCTCTCATAAAAGGTAACCTGGGACATTAGTGGTAAACAATCTGATTTAATCTATGAACAGTTGGAGAGTGAGTGAAAGGGAAGAGAACCAGGCATACATGTGATTTGCTCCAGTGCTGTTCCCCCCTTGGTATCCTCTAAACCCAGGGAAAATAAGCTGATTGAGATGAATTTCCTCATCCATATTAGCCTTTCTCTTTGGATAACCAAGCTTCGAATTGCTGCTTTCTCAAATCTCTTTGTAGTTTTCTGTGTAGGAAACTGTGGAGGCCTCCCACAGATTCACTCATTTGAATAAAAATACATTTCTTCTGACCTCTACGACCTTCAGGAGTCTTCAAAGATGAATTTAATTATACATATTAAAAGAAACCAAACTCAGAATTTTGAGGGTTTCAGTTCTGAAACCAAATTTATTATGTTCAAAGTTGTGTCTGGATAAAAGACAAGTATAACATTAAAATATTAATCCATTCATGCCATTTAGTGATTTGAATTATTCACAGCTGCTTGTATTTTATTTCTATAAGAATATGGCTTTTGTCTATGAAGCCAGTCAAATTGAAAGGAATATTCTTTGCTTTTAAAATCCTTCCTAGTCGAGGTTGTTTTAATATAGAACACCCCTTCTCCCCATCGTACGTTTTATGAGCTATCTTCATTAAAGCATTTACATTTGGTTGAAGCACTTAGAAAAACTAGGTAAATTGAACGCTAAGAGCTAAAGCAAAAGGCTAGGCAACTATTTCCAAATTTACAGTGCTTTGTTGCTGGTAAGCTGTTAAATCCCACTCACCCAAGCTCTCCTTCCTCCTAGAATACAAAGGAGATGATGCTTTACAAAATATTTTTGGTGTCTGTTTTTTAGTGTTCAGTATATATTGTGTAAGCTGATTTGGGAGCTTAGCTTTAGCCCCTTCCCTTTTTATGACATATGTTAAGAGTCTTCTAGGTGGAGGGCAATCCTTTTGAATTTGGGTTTCCTTATTTGTAAAAAGGCAATAGTATTTATCTTTGCCAATCTTATAGGGCCAGGGAGCTCGAATGATATACTACACAAGGATATAAACTCTAAATTATATTACTTCAACGTTATTACTAGCAATGACTTTACAGACTTAAGATATTACAAAGTTTCAGAAGGCACAGAACTTAAAATTGGTCAGAACCAAGGACTCAGAAATATCATTCAGACCTAGGATGTTTTAAGTTCTAATCTTTGTTTGATTCCAAGCATTTGAAGAAGAATATTACGCCTACTATATTTCTGCTTTACTCTTTACACGGTTCTTTCAAGCCTATTTGATTTGCTAAAATTTCCAGGGTTTTTTAGGTCCCTGGTTGCTTTCTTATGGACAGTCTTGTTAGTGTTTTACTCATAATTGAACTTTATAGAGTGAAGTAGACCTGCCCTCTTTTCATTTGAGATAAACGTTTCTATTAATATCATTGAAGGTCACACTGTTTATTTCATGATGGAATGAATTAGGAATACTGTGGGGAAGAGAGTTACTTTGAGGTAATTCTTTGGAATTTAGGAAGGGCCATTATTGATCATATAATCTAAAGATCCTTGATTTGATAAAAGAAACACGGGCCAGAGTAGTAAAGCAATTTGCCTAAGATCACCCAGCTGGTTATGAGCGAGGTAGAATTAAAAGCCAGTTCTCCTGATTTCAAGTCTAATGTTCTTTGCATTATACAGTGAAAAGGAGGAGAGCATAAAAGGAAAGATGGCTTAGAGCAGGAGTCAGCAAACTATGGCCTGTGGGCCATATGTGGTCCACTGCCTGTTTTGTAAATAAAGTTTTATGGGAACCCTGCCATGTCCATTCATTTACATATTGACTCTGGCTGTTTTCACACTGTAAGGCAGAGCTGAATAGTTATGTCGGAGATCATCTGGCCTACAAAGCATAGAATATTTACTGTCTGGTCCTTTACAGAAAAAGTTTTCTGACCTCTGGATTAGAGGAAAGATGGCTAAAAAGTCTGGTTGGGGCATTTTGTGAACAGTCTCTTTAGTTTGTGCATTTGTCCCTAATTGTGGTTTGGCATAAGCTATTTAGATATTAGGCAAAATCAGCAGGCTCTCATGATTATTTACAGGCTGATGTTAACAAATGTGAAAATATATTTGGGACTTCCCTGGTGGCACAGTGGTTAAGAATCCGCCTGCCAATGCAGGGGACACGGGTTCGAGCCCTGGCCCGGGAAGATCCCACATGCCACGGAGCAACTAAGCCCGTGCACCACAACTACTGAGCCTGCGTGCTGCAACTACTGAAGCCCACGGCCTAGAACCCGTGCTCCGTAACAAGAGAAGCCACCGCAATGAGAAGCCCGTGCACCGCTACGAAGAGTAGCCCCCACTCGCCGCAACTAGAGAAAGCCTGTGTGCAGCAACGAAGACCCAACCCAGCCATAAATAAATAAATAAATAAAATATTTTTTAAAAAAGGAAAATATATTTGCAAAAGAATGATAGATACATATTTTTAGAAGACATTTCCTATAATAGGGGGATTTATTTCCTATATTCATCCTCATAATACATTCTTTAAGCAATGGAAATGCTTAATTCAAAGAAGTGAAAACTTATGCAGGACACACAATAGCTGTATTCAAGTATGTGAAGGACTATCCTGTGAATAAAAGGATTAGAAGATGTATTTGTCTTTCAAGTCCGACTCAAATGCACTTTCACTCTTAAGCCCCTGATCACCCACTCCTCCTCCTCCCTTCTTTGGACAGAATTAATCACTCTTCTGTGCTTCCAAAATACTTTGTACGGAGTACTACTATAGCCTTTATCACACTGCGTTACAGGTAGTTGTTTATACATTTATCTCCCCAGTCAATTGTGAACTCCTTGAAAGTGAGGACAATACCTTATTCATTTTGGCATCCCCGTCATGGGGCTCAGTCCCTGGCTCATAGTAGAAGCAATCTAAATACTTGATGAATTAATGTATATTATGATATCAGAGGGCAAAGCAAGGGCCAATGTGAAATTTCAGTGAAAAGAACTTTGTGACAATATTGGCAACAATATGTCCTAAGCAGTGCTGCATAGTCATCAGAAACCAGAACTTGGGGTTAGAATGCCTGGGTTTGAATTTCTGCTGTCCTGTTTACTGTTTGTCTTTAGGTAGGTTACTTAATGTCGTAGTTTCCTTACCTTTGAAATAGAGATGATTTAGGCAGCAGTTTTCTAACTATGGTCTGCAGACCCCTGGGCATCCCAAAGACCCTTTTAAGATGTCTGTGAGGTCAAAACTATTTTTATAAGAATGCTAAGGCAGTATTTACCTTTTTCACTGAGTTTCATTGATGGTGCAAAAGCGATGGTGGGAAAACTACTGGTGCTTTAGCACAAATCAAGGCACAAAGTTGAACTAGTATTAACGTTTTCTTCATTATACACTGGCAGAAAAAAAAAAAAGTATGCCAGTTTCATTTAAGAATGTCCTGGATGAAGGAGTAAAATTACTAATTTTATTAAGTCTAAACCTTTGCATACAATGTCCTTTTTAATACTGTGTAATGAAATCAAAAGTACACATTTTTGCTACATTTTGAAGTACAGTGGCTATCTTGAGGAAAAGTACTTGTGCTATTGAGTTGCCAGCTGAACTAGCCACTACCGTACATGGTAACACCATTTTTACTTGATTCACTGATAAATTACAGTATGGTTATCCAGACTTTGGTGTTTGACAGATATCTTCCCAAAAGTTGATGAAGGGAACCTATCATTTCAAGGAAAATGACTAATAGTATTTGTTTCCAATGATTGAATTATGCTTCTAAGCATTATTTTTAATTTTGGAAAACTTATATCTTTCACCATGAGCTTTAGAGCTGCTCAATTCTTAAGGACTTCTGTGAAAATATCAGTGGTGTTATAAATTATTTTAAAATATTATATAATGAAATAAAACAACATTTGGAAAATCTGCATAATATAGTGAACTGGGATTTCCAAATGACCAGTACATGATGTTACAAAAGTATGCATTAAAATCATGCATAGGTAAAGATCATTCAAAGTACATATTAAAATATGGATGCCTTGAGACCAATAAATATATTTTAATGTAAGAGAGCTATTACATTAAGTTCTTTGGTGGGATTTCAGATTCTACATTGCAATTCTTCTTTTTTTTTTTTTTTTAAAGATTTATTGATTGATTGATTGATTGCTATGTTGGGTCTTCGTTTCTGTGCTAGGGCTTCCTGTAGTTGCGGCAAGCGGGGGCTACTCTTCATCGCGGTGCGCGGGCCTCTCACTATTGTGGCCTCTCTTGTTGCGGAGCACAGGCTCCAGACGCGCAGGCTCAGTAGTTGTGGCTCACGGGCCTAGTTGCTCCGCGGCATGTGGGATCTTCCCAGACCAGGGCGCGAACCCGTGTCCCCTGCATTAGCAGGCAGATTCTCAACCACTGCGCCACCAGGGAAGTCCGCAATTATTCTTTAAGAAACTACCATTGTCAAGTTTTGGTGTGCTATCAAAGAAGAATATCTGCAATTATGTAAAAAGACTATTAAAGTGCACCTCCCTTTTCCAACTACATACTTGCTATGTGAGGCCAATTTCTTTTCGTATACTTCAAGCAAAACAACATATTGCAAGAGAGTGAATGCAGAACCAGATATGGAAATTCAGCTGTCATCTCTTAAAGCAAACATTAAAAAGATTTATAAAAAATGTAAAACAAAGCCATTAGCCTCCCTAATTTTTTTTTGTTTTGTTTAGTGTAGGTTACTTAATCTTTGAACTTCAATTCAAAGTTCAGATTATGATTACTTATCATCAAAATGTTATTTATGTTAATATGTAATGGGATCTTCATTTTAATTTAAAAATATTTAATTGAAAATATTTATAATATTTAAAATATTTAATTTAAAAATAATTCAAAATATTTAAAAAATATCTACAATTGCCAAGATACGGAAGCAACCTAAGTGTCCATCAACAGATGAATGGATAAAGAAGATGTGGCATATATATATATGTGTGTGTGTATATATATATATATATATATACACACACACACACACACACACACACACACACACACACACACACACAATGGAATACTACTCAGACGTATAAAAGAAAAGAATGAAATTTTGCCATTTGCAACAGTATGGATGGACTTGGAGGGTATTATGCTAAGTGAAGTAAGTCTGATAAAGAAAGACAAATACTGTACAATACTACTTATATGAGGAATCTAAAAACTACAACAAACTAGTGAATATAAGAAAACAGAAACAGACTCACAGATACAGAGAACAAACTAGAGGTTACCAGTGGGGAGAGGGAAAGGAAAGGGGCAATATAGTGGATTAAGAGCTACAAACTATTAGGTATAAAATAAGCTATGAGGATATATTGTACAGCATGAGAAATATAGCCAATATTTTATGATAACCATAAATGGAATATAACCTTTAAAAACTGTGACTCACTATATTGTACACCTGTAACATATAACACTTACATCAACTATACTTAAATTTTAAAAATGGTTAAAATGGAAAAGAATAATAACTAAACTTTTTAATATCTCAATTTTAACTTCTAATATGGTAAATTTGGATAGATGCAACTCATATAATGAAAACTCTTTAAGTTCCTCTATTTTTAAGAGTAGGAAGAGGTCTTGAGCAGATGTGGGGAAACAGACATTCTCATACACTTCTTTGGAACTACGAAAATATTTCCAAGATATTAAAGTACTTTTTTAAAGATACAGAAAATTATTTTGAATGTGATATCATGTGTAAATAATTAGTGGATCTCTGTAGAGATAAATGCCTGGAAACTGGAAACCAGAATTTTATTGGGGGAAAAAATGGTTAGAGGTTGAGAGGGGTGGAAGGAGGCATTTGTTTTCCATTTCATACCTTTCCAAGTTTGATTTTTTTTTTTTATTTTTACTACATTCACTTTTTTGTATACAAAATTGAGGTGATAATACTTGTAATTGTAATGAAAACTAGTAGAGATAATGTTTAATCTCCTGACCTATAGTAAATTGCTCTGTAAGTATTGGTTGGATAAGTAAAAGACTGCTTCATGAATTTGTGTGGTGCCATCAATAGACCATTCTCCAAGCAATTACTGAAGGATAGCTTGATAGAAATATCATAAAGAAAGAATTCTGCCTAATTGATCTCTAGGGTTGAATTCTGACTACCTTTGATCCTGCCTTTTCATGAAAGAATAGCCATAACATTTGAAAATGAAAGTTCTGTACCAAATGCCTTTCAGATCTCTGAGCAACTTTAAAATTTTTCAGAATTTAATTTGCAGCTATTAATTGTCATAGCATTCACTTTTCCCATTCAATTTTGTTCTCAAAGAATAGAGGGGCCACTGGGACAAATAAGCCAATATTCACTTAGTTTTGTACTATGCCATGGCAGGAAGCACTTTTTTATAATCTTATGACAAGAATTTAGTATACCTGTCTCACAATTGCCAATTCCATAAAATAGAATTTATTTAGTAGAATGCCCTCATTCTTAGGATAAACTTATTTTACAACAGGTTGAGGGTAATAAAACAGTGACACAATTTGCCCTCTTAAAATAGAGAACATTCCAGATTTTACTGTATTCATTAAAAATTACTTAGTGATGGCCAGTACTGCCTTTTGAAGAGTCAAAATACGATTGCACATATAGACTGTATATGCAATATATTTTTATAAATCAGGGCTTAGGTCGTTGTGTGAAAAATGGATTTACCTTTCTGGAAGAACAGATTAATAATTTATCCCAAACATCTTATAGAAAGAAAAAAGCCAATTTGAATAATGTTGGGAGATGAAGCATACCAATATTATTCTTTATTTCTTTTATTAATGAGTTAGGATATAAGAAACTCAATAAAAATTACATTAAAAACTCAAACATTGTTCAAATCTTCTTTCCCCATCAGTCACATTTATGAAACTGGCATTTCTATTTAAATGATATTTAATAAAACAAGGTTTTATATAGTGAGGCAAACAATTCATGGGCTCATTCATTTACTCACCAGACACTTGTTGAGTGCCAGATTGTGTACCAGGTACTGAGGCCTCCATGGTGAATAAGATATATTTCTTGTATTTTAAGAGTTCAATGGCCAGTGGAGCAGACAGACATATAAACAAATAATAAAGTGCTATGGTAATAGGAAGAGCATGGGATTCTGGAGATATCAACAAATTTTAAACCTGGCCTTCACTTCTGAATTATATAGCCTTCTAATCTCTCTGTATTTCAGGGATTTCATCTGTAAAATGGGATAATATTTTCATTGCATGGCTGTTTTATGGATTGAAGAAAACATATTCAGAACACAAGGCCTAGAACTAAATCTCATCAAATGGAATATATTACCCTAAAACTACAATATGAAAGGTACCATAATATGGGCGTGGACAAGAAAGAGAGAGTAATTCATGTGGGGATGGGGACAGAAAAGGAAAAATTTCTTAGAGGAGGAGATGTTTAAGATAAGGAGAGGTGCTCATAACCAAGAGAAGAATTCCAGGCAGAGAGATTTTCATGCGCAGGAGCATGGGACTTGTGCTAAAATATAAGGAATAGTTTGGTGAGGTTATAGCCTAGGGTACAGAAGAGTGGAAATGAGGATGGTGAGCTTTATGGTCCTCAATCACAGAGGACCTTTCATAGCCTGCAAATGATTCAAGATTTTTAGTAACAGCAATGGGAATGAGACATATAAACAGATGTGAGCAATATTTTGAAGGTAGGATTTCTGGAATTGAGTGACAACATGGGATTGATGGAGAGAAAGAATAGACTTCCCAGTTTTTGGTTTGGATCAGTAATTGTTGATATCATTAACCAGAAGAAGGAATTGAGGAGAAAAAGTAGGTTTGAGGAGAAAATGATGAACTTTATTTCATTTTATCAATTCTGATTTGTCAGGACCTTAGGCAGGAGAGAGACCTACCTTGCAGAAAGAATTTGAGAGGGCTAAACATTTAGGCAAGAGTAGAAGCCAGGAATCTGAAGTTTCTAACTGAGCTGCGTTGTCCATTGGCTTTGTGACTAGTTCGTTTTACCTTTCCTTGTTCTATTAGAGATTTAACGCAGCTGAACTTTGTAATTTGGAAGTCTTTAAATGTCTAGGTCTTAGCTCTAAATTCTCATAAATGAAATGAAGATGTAAAAAACTACTCAATATCCTTCACAGGGTTGTTTTAAGAAACATATTTTTTGATAACTGGAATCCCTGTAAAATGTTGCATATATAAGTAGAGAGTTACAGATGTAGCACTTAAAGATTTAAATGCGATTAATATCAGCAGAAATGGAACTATTAGTAAATTCATTGATAAGGACTCTATAGTTACACTGAAAAGCATGATCAGATACTGTAAATTAGCATAACAGTTAGGAGTGTGGGCTTCCAGTCAAACTGGCTGTGTTTGCGTGTCAGCCACTTATTAGCTCTTGACTTTAGGCAAGTTGTTTCACCTCTGTTCTAAAATAGAAATAACCGGAGTATCTACCTCACGGGTTGCCATGAAGATTAAATGAGTAAATATAAAGTATATAGGATAGTGGCTGACCAATAATTAAGGCCTCAGTGTGTAATTGACATCATTAGAGGCAGTAAGCAGCATCATAATCATTTATTATCATAAAATGGCAGGATTTTAGTCAGTGAGGGGGATGTGGGAGATACAGTAATCATATCAGTGTTATAGATGAGAAAGAGGAAGCCCGCAATCGGTAAGATACATTCAAGCATGAACACCTAGCGAAAGACAGGCCTGAAGATCTAGTACTGCTCAGCTCAGTGTCTTTCTTGTCACCCTTTGTTAAACAGGACCTTGTGCCTTCATGCGTAGGTTAAGAAAATGTGTAATTTTAGTTGATAATTAGTATTTGTTACACACAGTAGAATAAAAATATTATTCTTTATTGAATTTGCTAATGGTCAGAAGTTCACTCTTTGTGGATATTAGTTCAAGTTAGACATTAACTATTATGGTTGTGTATGTGTGTGTGTATGTCAGAATTATCTGTTCATAATATTGGATATTATGGAATTGATCTAAGTAACACACATTTATCCAGTCTAAGCACACCATGAAAATGAACGATTACAGTTTTACTTGGAAGATGGAGTTTATAATTATTTAACTAGGAGTTTCACCTTCTTCTTCCTTTTAATTTGCACTATCATTCATTTCTTTCCCTTTCTGAGCTCCTTTAGCTCTAAAATTCACAGGATTCTTTGCAGTGGGGCATTTTATTTAGTAAAATCATTGGGGCCTTGCTTATTAAAAAAATATACTGGGTAGTTTAAGTTCGTAATGAATATCTCACAGCCTCACCTGCTGTGGTCACTGCTTTTGTTACTTTTGATCTTGGGACCTTGGATTTGACCAAGTGGATGAAACAGTGGAAAGCAAGTGGATAAAAGCAACCCTTCCTTCAACACATTTATCGAGTCCCTTTCCTTGCCTTTGCCGTGTTTTTGCCAGACCTCCTGAGCACTCTTCACCTGCTCCCAAATGGACATACTTTTGCAGATGAGCCAAAATGTGTGCCTCACATTTGCATGTAGAGTAATGTCCAGATCACACACCAGCTGCTTCAGCTTGAAGGCCTTGCTCAGTTCCACCTCAGCTACATCCCCCGCCCCCAGCCCTCTGAGCCTCCCCAGACAGACACCAAGCTGCTTCTCTTCTTTCACTCACCTACACCCTTCTTTCCATCAAGGGCCCGCACAAGTCTCAGCTCTTGCATGAACCCTCTGTGGACTCCTACGGTCCACGTTGATTTACTGTGTCATACTCCCAGAGCACTTTTCACCAGCACCTCACAGCTGAGCAATTATTATTCAGTGTGGTTTTATGAGGCTTGCTATTATCTCAATTATATTTTAAGCTTCTAAAGGAAAAGGACCATGTGTTTCATTTCTGTAACCTGCATAGTACCCAGCACAGTGAGGAAGAGATAGATTAAACATCATAATAAATGCCTGTTAGCAAGTTAAGTACTGTGACTGCATTGTGTCTTAGAGTTCATTGTATATTTACAATACCCATTTATAATGAGATTAAATTTTTCTGAGCAATAAATTACTAGAAATCTACATTTTAATTTTATAATTAAATTAGATTTAATTTATAATTATATTTAATTTATAATTAAATTATATTTAATTTATAATTAAATTTTAATTATACATAGTTCAATACTTGACAAATTTTTTTGTTGAAAAAGAAATCAGGAATTTTTTTGGTAAATACAGGACATGTGCTAACAACCAAGATAGTTTATTCGTTTGTGATAGCATTTTTAGACAAAAGCGTTACCTGATTTAATTCTTAGAATATTATACTCTGATAATTTTTTTTTTTTTCTGCTACATAGAACTCTTTTCTCAAAGTCATGGATGTTTTAATCCTAGAGAGGACTAAATTGAGAGTAGATGCTGTTTAATTTTTGTTTAGTCATAATGAAGTATACCAGATGTCAATATATGCAAGACTCTGATCAAAATGTAAAATTCAAGTGGGCTCTCCTTAAAGATTTTGTTGTCTACCAAAAAAAAAAAAAAATAGGAATTGTGTATAAAGACATTATACACCATCATTTCTGTGACATTGGAAAAATTCCCCTTTGAGGATGGAATTTGGAATGTTGCTTGACTCTCCATCCAGAACTGGTCCTGAAAAGAATACAGTGAAATTAAATGTAGCAATTTCCTGGCTAATTGCATAAGCACAGAGAGCCCAATCTGGCCCATCAAATGAACATACTGGTGCTATTTGTTTCCTTGGGGATTGATGCCTTTCCTTAATCTACACTCAAAAGCATAAAAGATAGTTTATGTTCTGAATTAAGTATAGCAAATATTTTTCTGTCTAGGAAGTTAGTTTCGATGAAATTATTTTATCTGAGGAAACAGCACAGTAAAATGACTTCCCTTTGGGTGTAATTTTAGAGTGTTCCTTTTTATCTTAAACTCAGTTTAAAAAGTACTAAAAATGTACTTTAGTAGGACTTAATAAATATTAAATTAGCCTGGGGCAGTATCTATATGGAAATGATTAAATTCCTGAGTATTTACTTGGAATTTCTGACCTTTCTAAACAGAATTAAAATCTTTAGCTTCCTTATGTCAGAGCTACAATTAGCTACATTAATACATTCTTCTCCCATTCTCCCTGGCAGCTCCATTTTGATTAAACTTGATGTTTTTAGATAATCCAAAATCTACAGACAATTAAGAATTACGAAGTACAGACATGAAGTAAATGCTGCAAAATGGTAAATTTTTCCTGCTGAAATGGTTCAATCGAAAAGGAACAAAAGTTTGACCTCGTTTTCTCTTGCTCAAATGAGAGAAGTTTACACTTAGAATGGGAATTAGTTATTGAATAAGGTACAAAAATAAGATGATCTAGAAAGTTAGAAAAACTCTTCATGTACTTCTTTTTACTCAATATCCTTTGATTTTTATGACAACTTTTTTACAATATACTCAATCCTGAAAAGAGAGAATAGTGCTAAAGCAAAGGGAAAAACACTTTACTGCAGAGTGATTTTACAGAACTCTTGCTCAGTTTCATGGTGCTTTAGGTCTCCTGGGGGGTTTATTAAGAAAACTAGCTGGCACAAGAAAAACTCAATACCATTTGAAAATGCCACTTACATGAGTATACATGCATTTGATATAATAAAAATAGAATTGGCATTTTGCTTGATCTGCCTTTTTGAGAAGGGAGAAATGTGTAAGGAAATATGGTCTATATATAGAATTTTAGATAAGAATACAAGAGAAGCAAAATGGAGCCGTTATAATCTCCTTCCTTCAAACCATCCTGTTCCAAGCTACCTTGCAAAAAAGATCATCTTCATGGAATAGTATTACAGATTAATGTACTTGATTTTGAAATGAGTTTTTTCTTTTCTTCTTTAGGCTCTTTATCCTCCATTTCCTTTTTCATTTTTTCTCCCCTTTTTCTCTTTTCTTCTCCTTTTTTCCCCCACTCATTATTGCTTACAGAGACATTGAACCAAATGTATTGGTTAGGCCAATCACATGGTATATGTGCCAGGGATATACTACAGAATATAACAGATGTGGTTCCTGTCCCAAAGGAACTTAATCTCATAAACTAAAGACTTTAAGCAAATCACTACAGTTAATTAAATTTTCAATAAGTATGAAAAAGTAAAGGGTGAGGGATATCAATCTTCAGTAACTGCTCTGCATATAATATATTGTGTGTACGTAAAAACATAATTTTTGTGAATATTAAATAAACATGAGTCCTGACCTAAGGAATTAATACTTTAGGATATACTAGTTGCTATGGTTCACATACGGAAACTTTCTGTTTAACGATCAATTAGATGAACACATGCAGTTTTGGACTTTGATAAGGCCTACTCACATGTTTTACATATGAGCCTATGAACAGCCAGTGGTCCCCTAGGTCTCAGTCTTTACATACTTGTAATTTCCTTGGATCCTGCACTCATTCACCACCAACTTCCATCTCCTTTGAGTCAACTGAGATCTTAATCCCAAGCTCCCAATCCTGATTCAGGAGTTGGGGCTCAATTCCAAGGCCAACCTAAGCCTGGTTTTACTAGAAGCAAAGTATGATTTTTTTTTGTCCTCCTGCTAAATAAAGCCTTCTGATGTTAAATTCTGCTCTCTCAGGTGGCAATCTGAGGAGGATAGCAGTGAGAGTGGGTGCAAATGACATCGTTTTTTGTTTTTTTTTTCTGAGTTTTACTGAGTTTCTTTACCTTTTCTCAGGCCCAATTTATTCAACAGGACTCTCTCCCCTCAGCATTGACTACTTCTAAATCTTATAGCATTCCTGAGGTGCCAAGTAATGATAGTGCTTCAGAAATGAGGTTATTGCTTTAGCCAGTGTTTATCTCCTATCATAGCTCACTGTGGGATAGAATACCCTACTGGTTATGTTATAAAGTATGTCTTTTCTATATGATAGAATATTATCTGTGATTAAGCAAATTAAGCTACCTCTGTTGCCCTGAAATGAAAAGATGTTAAGTAAAAGAAGTAAATTAGTTTCATATACTTTACCACTCTATTTAGAAACTTTATATGTGTATATACATAAATATCAGAATATATACATATGTATGTATAGGCTTTTTTTTTTCTGGCTTATTTATTGACAAATATATATGACAGAGAAATAAGTCTAGATGGAAACATACCAAACTGATATCAATGATTATACCTGGAGAATGGAAATAGAGGCAGAAGAAGCAGCAGAGTTACAAAATTGAATCTTGGTAAATGGCTTATGTCATTGGCTTACATGTGAGCCAGTCTCTTTGGCCAGAGGATTAGAGTACTGTTAGTAGGTGGGCTCACCCTAAAGCCGGGAGGCGGTCCACCCAGACCACAAGTATTAACAGCTGAGGAAGGGTGGCTTTTCCATGAGCAACACCAGGAGGCTGTTTCCAGAAGGGACAATCAATGCTGAACAGTCAATACAGCAGCTGTGCATGACAATACTCCCCCCCGGATTTCTTGCTTTGTTTATAACATTTGTGTACAACTATAGCAATCAAAGGGTTCATAGGGTAAATCTTAAAATATATGTAAAACAAAAAATACACAGAAGATTTTCAATTTGAAGTAAATTTTTTATGCAAGTTGTACTAATACTTATGACAAATCATAAGAATAAACAAACAGTAAAGAAAAGGAAAACTTTTTTGTACACCCACCTTTCACCTGTATAGGCGCTTTGATGAATAAGCCCAGTATCCTATTTATAATAAATTGCTACCCCTTATTTGTTTATGAATATATTACCCTTTATCACATTTCTCACTAGACTGATGTTTGGCATTAAGGCCATGTAAATGTGAGTTTTAGGATTTCCTGTGACATTGTCTTTATTAGTCGCTAAGGTTATTCTAGAATTGGCAAAGTGAAAGTCTTTCTGTTCATTAAACCTTATGGTGCTTTTGGACTTCATGCAAAAATTAAAGTATTTTGCAATGTTTTAGGAATAGAGAAAATTGCTAAAAAGTAATAGCATTCCTTGGGAAAAAGGACTAACAATCCAACAAAGAAGTCATAAATTTTACTGGTCTCATTACTTAAGCATCATTACCTGCCAAGCAAGTAAAAAATATCCAAGCATATTGGGCGTGGCATCATCAGAAACCTGTCTGGAAAGTCTTTCATTCACCCCAGGCTCTGTTCCCTGTGCCCTCACTTGAGCTTCTCCTGTCATCCTAGGGTAGGTACAAGGTGTTCTGTGTTGCAGACCTGACAGAAATGGAAATGGTTTCAACTTTACCCATCTCTGTGCATTTTCAGGGAAACATAAGCTTTTAATAATGAGTTATAGCACCCATAATTGAAGTTTCAGAGAGATTAATTGTATTATCATTTTGAAGAAAACCACATATTTGAGACCCAAATAATTTCCCAGTACTATGTAATGAATTAAGGTATCTCTCATCATGACTAACCCATTCTCAAGCTGAATTAGGCCATAGACTCTTTCTCCTCCAGCTTCAAGTTCTGCTGCGGAGAAGAACTAGCAGCCTTAGGGTATTTGAGGCCCCTTAAAGCCCTCTTCATGGCCAAAGGACTGACAAGCAGCTGTGTGTATTAGACTTAAGCATTAATTCCCATGTCAACAATTCAGCATTTCTTTTTAGGCTGGTTAGTACCTAATGTAACCTAAAAGGGATCCTATGCCTCCCAGTATATTAAGATCACCTTCCCAGCTTCTTTGGAAACATAGTCTATCAAATTTTAATCAATTATTTCTTCAGTGTGTTATAGTACAACTTTTCTGGTTGAAGGATTCAAATTGTGAAGCGTTCTTTTTACTCATTGGCCTGCAACTGATAGCAGCAGCCGTATGTGAATTCTGTATAGTCTGTTTTAGCTGAACATTGATAAGATAATTAAATGCAGCCGTGGTAGTGTTTTACCAAGTTAAGCGAAAGGCAAGCAAGTGAGAAGAAAGGAATTAAGAGGAGTAAACAAGGGATAAGCAAAACAGTTTTAGCTGGAAGCTGGGAATGAGATGGATGCTGGCAAGGCAGAGTGGTGAGGATGCCGGCTCCAGATGGCAGACACTTAGGAAAAAAGACGTCACACCAGCGACCAGCCATTCAGAGCTGGCGTTGGCGTGCTTTGTCTTTGCTTTTTTTTCATAATGCAAGTCTATTGCTATTTGCCAAAATGTGTGAAAAGCTTATGAAACTCAAATATAGGGAAGAGTAGAGCAGTGGAGAAGAGGAAGAGTTCATTTTCATTTAGGTTATTTTGGGTTTGATCTCATTGGATAGTAGGGCTTCAGAACATAATTTGACTGAATCGTTTTGCTGTTTACAGCTCAAGAACTGTCCAACTGATGAACTGCAGAGTTGCTCTGTTAGAGAAATGCAGCAATTGTTTATTTCAGTTGTGAGGAGCTCTTCATTTTAACACTTGACTTTGAGGAAGTTTGGAAACACAAAGAAAGTATTCTATTTACCAAATGCATAACTTACTTTTATATAAAGTAATACCACCTTTTGGTTGGGACCTGCTTATTATTAATAAAGTATATGACATAGTTTTTTAAATAACTTTTTACTATGAAAGTTAATTGTTTATTTTAGAAAGTCCAGACAGCATCTGACCAAAAACAAGTTAGTTAAGAAAAATTATCCATAAATACTCACCATAATCCTATGCATAATTAGAAACTAAAAGTGGTAGTATTTTGGTGTTCTTCTTTCTAGTTATGTATGAAATCCTATGCATGTATATTTATATGCATGACAGTATTTTGTTACTGCTGCAACCCAGATGTCTAGAAGAGTATCAGGCATGTTCAGATAACTGGATTTGTGTTTAGTATTAATATCTTAGTGCTTTCCAGTGGACTTAATATACTATTTTTATTTCCTAGCATGTTAACAGGCCAAACCCACTCACTGACATGACTTTGCTCTCTTCCTGCCTACTGACTAGTCTTCAATGTAGTATTTTCTTTCTGTCACAGTAGAATAGATGATGTGAAGTTGAAATGGTAACCGAGCTTCACGGTACATTTTTATTTAAAAGGAAACCACTACGTGCTGCCACACCGAAGAGAAAGAATGAAGGTTAACAGATGTTGCCATGATTTTCAAGTACCTCCTTTAGGGCAAGGTGATTTTAGCTTTACTCATCTCAGCATATTTTCCGGGAAACCTAAACTTTTGATGATGTCGAGGATTATGAATCATGACGCCCATAATGGAAGTTTCAGAGAGATTTAATGATATTGTTACTTCGAAGAAAACCACACAGAACCATATTTAGGTACAATTTCAAAACCATTTTACTCCATTTTCACATCTCTGTTTTTCTTTTAAACTATCTGGTAAACATCCAGGGTTTCTGAATGCTTCTCTCTGATAGATGCAAAGAGCATTTAAGCTAACACTCAGCTGTTTGTTTGTTATGTTTTCAAACTTCTTCCAGTTTCTGTTTAGTATTCAGTGAAATGGTGTAAAGAAAACCATCTGCACTGCAGCTGCAAAGGGATTACCTTCGGTTCTTCTTTTCAGAAAGAAGCCAAATGCCCCCTGTGCATAGCCCTGGACAGTTGCTTGTATCTTACACCATATGTTTTATACAGTCGTCCTGGAGCTAAGTCAATTAATAGCTCAGAAGATACAGTTAGCCTTTTAGTGACTGCACTCTATCATAAAGTGCTGCCTAAAATAAAGAAACCCTTGATTCCCTGCCCCTATTATAATTTTAGTCTAAAGATTTGAAGTGTTGGATCACAGCAAGTGTACTGAGATCATCAGCTCCTGGTGGATGCTCTGGTTTACACAGCCTTCTGCCACCATGTCAAATTCCTAGGTGTGTGTAGGATATTGGCACAAAATAAAGATGAAATTATTGTCAACAGAACATATTGAAATGAAATTTTACAGTCTTTACTGTATCTTGATCGCCTTTGTCTCTATCCAAATATATATTTTAAGCAGACTTGAGTGAGGAATATATAGTGAAATGTCATTATTATAGTGAAAATTCATTATTTTACAATTTGCCGTCTTTACCTTGGCAATCTTTTTTTTTTTTAAGGTAAAATTAAAACCCTTTGAAAATATTACACCCAACTCACTTGTAACTTTTTCTTAAGCAAAAGCCTCTAGGCATTGTGCAGCTTTAGAAACTATTGTAGTCATAACACACGGATGTTAAGCTAATGCACATCATCAACTGGAGCAGAAGTTACACTGATTTCTTGTGACTTATATCTGGTTTGAAGGAAGGTCCAGAATGAGTCAGTGGTGTAGCTGGGGGTCAATTTTGTGAGAATGACAGGACTTGCATGTGAAATTAAAAATTTACTTTTTCTTAGGTAGGATGATACCTTAAATAACTATAAGATTAATAAGGTAGTGTTCAAAGGATAAATTTAGATTTCTGTACATAGAGTTTTAATCATTTTTAAAACATAAGTATACATGTATTTAAATGATTTTCCTGAATAACTGTTTGGGGAATACCAGTAGCTTTCATGGGAGTCCCAAGGTAATTTATTTCAAATTTTTTATACTTACTTGGCAGAAATTAGATTTTGTGTCTGGTTGACTACAAGAAGGAAGGCGCCACTAACAAAGGAAAGTCATTAGGAAGAGATGGGGGTGTTTTTTTCTTTTCTGCTTTGTTCAAGATGGAGATGGGTAAAACAAACACAGGACATGGGACTGAGTGAACTGATGAGGATGATTATAATTTTTGTGACTTCCTGTTTGAATAAAAAACAAAACAGGATTTTCTAATACACAGACAATTCAGATACACCCTTCAAATTGGTTTTTCCATGGCCAAACAGAGAAATGTCCTCCTAGGTTGAGAGTAAGAAAGAGGATACTGCATTAGACAGAATGCAGCTAACTGTATCAGCATTAAAATGGGGCAGAACTCCATGATGGCTAGAAGAATCAGCTCCGAGAATAAAGGTGCTGAGAAGAGGGAAACCAAAGTAAGTATCTACAAGGAGTGTATAAAATTAGAGCATTCTTGGCTTTAATGTACACACAAGCAAAATTTTAACACTAAGACCCAGAACAAACCTTATCAACAGTGACCAAAAAGTGATGCGGAGAATGGAGACTACTTGATTATCAGAGCAATTCATCCCCAGAAAATATTTAACATTTTTTCTGAATGCTTCTTATTGGGTTGGCCAAAAAGTTTGTTTGGGTTTTTCCATAATATCTTATGAAAAAGATGTCAAGGGAAAACCCGAACAAACTTTTTAGCCAACCCAGTACTTTCTAAGATTCCCTTGTACTTTCTGGCAAGATTAATATTTTCTGAATATGCCAGGATATTTGAAGGGGGGGGGGGTTAAAAAAAAAAAAAGGCGTTTGAATTGGAGCATGTTTCTGTATTGGGAAGTTAACCAGACATTGGCAGTCATAGATCTGAGCACAGAAATATTTTATTATCATAATTAATTGCTATTTTAGTGTGTAGTATTCCTTGAATTGGATATATATTTTTTGAGGCCATTTTTCTTTCTTTCTTTTTTTTTGGAAAATTTGTTAAAAATTCTTCATGCTTAACTTAGAATGAAGAGCATTCTCTTCTAAAGCACAGAAGTAATGAGTGAGACATGGAATACTTTTGAAAATATGGATAAATCTTCTCAGTAATAAAATAGGTTTAATGCTATCTTGGATCCATACCATCTCTTTCTTCCGTAGTCCCTATTCTATTTTAATGCATTTTGTCACGTTATTCTGTTAATGTTTCTATGAGTTAAGGGATGGGAAATAATGTCTGCAGTAAACATATTGAAAAATTATGGCATAGTGAAGTCTAAAGTGAGTCACCCTGAATGATGAACCTCAGAGCCAGAACATGAGCCAACTCTTTTTTTTTTTTAAACATCTTTATTGGAGTATAATTGCTTTACAATGGTGTGGTTAGTTTCTGCTTTATAACAAAGTGAATCAGCTATACATATACATATATCCCCATATCCCCTCCCTCTTGCGTCTCCCTCCCACGCTCCGTATCCCACCCCTCTAAGCCGTCACAAAGCACCGAGCTGATCTCCCTGTGCTATGTGAGCTAACTCTTTTAAAGTTACACTGACACTTGAGCTCATTACCTTAAACAGTGCAGTGGGGTTGAGCTTTTCCTAATAATTTTATAGATTTACCTATCCATCTTATCACTCACTAGGATCCCTCTGTGATCAATAGCAACCATTCCTAGCTGAGTGTATTCTTTGGGCTTAAAATGGAACAAAGATAACTGGTTCACTAATTGACTTATTGGATTAATGGTTTTGCCCACTTTAGCAAGGGTTGATCCAACTTAGAGTAGTTCACTGAAGCCCTGAAAATAGACTAGATGTTGCTGAACCTAAAGTCTTTTTTATCTTTTTTACCTGGTATAAAGTATGTGCTCTGGGTTTAGCATTATACCACTTCATTCATTTGTAGATTTAAGAAAGGTTTCAAAATATTCTCTCTAAAACATAGCTATATACAGTAAAAGCCACGTTTAAAACGAGCCAGGATTGTAAGGCCAGTGTTAGTCCGTTATTATAAGGGAATTCACTGTTTATTTGATAGAATACAATTTTATATTCTACTGCATTTTTCTTAAGAGTTCTAGGAGTTCATTTTTCCAATGACACAACTGCTCATAAATCTTGAATTTAATCAGTAAGTCCAATAGCAGAAGTTCTGTTAATTATAGAATCATGGGATTTTTTTTTCTTTATGTAATTTAAACAAATAGACTGTGGTTGATTTTGAGAAGGTTTAATGTATTTCAGGATAGATGAAAATCTTTCAGTACTCTCTCTGTATGTATTTGTTCTGGTTTTTTACAAATGTTAGACCATGAAAGAAATTGCATTCATTCATTTGACAATCTTATACACTGCCTATTATGTACCAGGAATATTTTCTAGGTTCTGTGTATTTGGCAAACAAACCATTCACTACTCTCATGGAGCTTACCTTGTGGTAGTGATTTATACTATTAACCAAAAGTTATCAGATACCATGCTGGTAAGGCTTGGTCTTATAAATGTTCTACTTACAGAAAATTTCTATTAAGTGTTCTATTAAACTTTAAGTAATTTACATTATGTCAGTAATATATAAAGCACTTCCTGCGTACTTTTGTTACTTATTCATCTGCATTACCTATCTTAAAACTGGTTTGACTTAATTTGCACTCTCTTCGAGAACAGGAAATACTTCGATATGGCATCTATGATGATACTTCAAATTAAGTTGAACTTCTTTCCAAGCGGTTAAGGAGCATGAAGGACATCAATGACCTTATTTCCTTATTTAATTATAAGTACTTTCTTCTGACACAGCCGTAAATGTACAATCTAGAATAAAGGTTAAGCAGTCAAACAAAAAGAATAGAGGTTTGTTTCTCTGTCACGTAACAGTTCTGTCCTAGAGTGACAGATTTGTTCTGCACGTTTAGGTCATTTGGAGGCCCAGTTCATTACATGCTGTACTTCCATCTTCTAAATTGTCCTCATCTGCCCATTTGAAACTAGACTGCTACCTCATCTGCATTCCAGCCCCTGATGGGAGTGAGTTGGGGAGGAGTTTCAGGGAAAGCTGATTGTCTTTAAGTTGAAGATAAGCAGAAGTTTCAGCTTCACTTTTCTTATATCCTGTTGACCCACACTTACGTGGCTACTCCACACCACAAGAAAGTCTGGGACATGTAGTCTCCAGATAAGCCACCATGTGCCCAGGAAGAATAGTAGCAGAATGCATTTGGAGGACAACTAGCGTGCCACAGGAGGATCCAGTGTACGTTAGAAATCAGAGTTCCAAAGTACTGGGGCTTTTGACTGGGTTTTGTCAATCCTACGGTGGATAGGTGAATTATTACTCTTCTAGGCATGAGACTCTGTGAAGTTAGGTTTTGCTCCAGTAGCCTAGGACCAGAGTTCATTGTGATATGAACATTTGCTATGCAAATATTTAGTGTCGAGAAGGTTCTTTTAGGAATGCTGCACGGAATGTTTTTTTCATCTGAAAATAGTAATTGGGGTGGAAGAAGGATCTAGCATTTAAATGAACATTAAATCTCCAGCAACATGATCATAAAGTGAGCGTTTACCACCCAAATCCTGGATATTTAAGTCTATTAGCATGTGGATAATAAAACAGGGAGGGTACCTCCTATTTCATTAATTTTAAGAGAGTTTACATGTAGATTCACAGCAGTACAACTAAGAAGTTAATTGTAGAACTCTGGGAAGTGAGACACTCTTCTTTAGTTTACTCAGTGACTCATTCATCTTTGAAACACCCATTTTACCAGTTTCAGCTCCAGAGCTCCTTATGGAGTCAGCTGACTTCTCCCTGGGCTTCATTCTGCTTTCTCCTCCTTTCTGTCTAAGTGTTAACCCCAAGGGCACTCTCTAATAAACACCGTGAACACCAGACTGTACAGAGTCTTTCTTTCTAGAGACCTCAGTCTGTAACAGGAATGATTCAGCCCACAGTGTTTCTCTGTGGCCCATCAAATTGAGTCCACTCTCTGAGTCGATACTCAAGGTTGACCTTCAACTAACCAGCCCTAAGCTCTGCAGCTCATGGCTCACAGCCACTTTCTAACCCCCATCTCCTGTCTGTCTGATCCCCACCATCCCCTGCACAGCTCCTACTATGGATTCCTGCCTTAGGGTTTTTATCTATTTTGTTCTTAACACCCAAATTGCCTCTGCAGAACTGTCCCCTTACCTGTCCTAATCCTATGTGTCCTTCAAACTTGCCTATTTCAAGAAGCCTTCCCGATTAAAGCACTGTAGAGCTGATCTTGAGAATCTCCTAGTAATTATGTTTATAATCTGTACTTGTGCATATTTCTATAACATTATGTGGTATTGAAAAATGAACATCTTTAATATTCATTTGTCTATCCTTCTAGACAGTGAACTCCCTGAGGGCAAGAATCATACCTTTAGTTATCCATGAACAGATAACTGGCCCACAAGTATGTCCTATTGCACGGGGCCACTCAGTGTGCTCATGCTACCTTGTAATTTCTCTACTACTACTCCTTACATATCTTTGCACTTTATTCTCTTTACATGTTCCTCAGGGACAAGCTTTTGGTTTTTAGCTTTATGTTCTCATGGTTCTTAGTGCTGCGCTTTGAAGAAAGCAGATGTTGCATTAATACTCACTGAATAAAGGAACCTTGTATATAGTTGGTGGTTTTTATGGCCCATAACAAAGAACATGCTAATAGTATGTATTCTGAATAGAAGACCATACTTACAATTTTATTATACTTTTCTCTATATTTGAATGGTTACAGTATCCCAAGATAATGAGCTCTTTACAATCTGAATGTTTTACAGCACATTTATAAATAAACTTACAAAATAATGCTGTAGAATATTAATTTGAAGTAACCTTTAGCAGTCTACCTAACAATGTGGAAAAAATAGAATAAAAAAATGTGGCATTACACCTACCAAGCTACATACATAAATTGTCTTTAAAATAAAAATTCCTTTTAAATGTAATCATACCACCAAGTTAACCCCAGGTCTTCCACTTTCATGGAAACTCAGAAGATAATTTTTATTAATGTAAGCTGCTTCTAATTTTAATGCTAAATCATACTTTCTGTTTGTCCTAGGCTAGACCAAGGAATCTTATCTAGATTCAAAGCTGGGCAAGATCCTTGACTTGGAGATAGTTCAAATTTGATTTTATTCAGGTTCACTCCTAACACAGCAAAGAATATATATCATAGAGCTGTGGTGTATGCCCAGGGATTCATGTATTTAACAGAGATACACCTGAGGTTTGGTGATCTTGGCTGCTGCATAGAATGAGATCTTGCTGTCAAGTAAGAGGATCCTAAAATTATGGGCTTGCTGTCTTTATCCCACCCAGCCTGTCAACACCAGAGAGAGCACATATAAGGCAATAATTCTATTGGTCAAAAAGTAGACCACACAGTATCCGTTACCAGTCCAGTATCTGTTATCCAGTGTTCCAGATCTTGACAATCCTGCTGTGCCAGCCCTGGGAAACTGTCCTTTTCAAATGCATGTGTCCAGGCCTGGGTATCTTCCATTTATATCCGTAATGAGACTTCGGATGTGACTAACCATGACTTTCCTCCTTTATTAGTTTCAGAGGGTTTGCAGCTGAAATGATTGAAGAATAAAGTTGTTTTCACATTCTACAATCCTATTCAATTTCTAATTCTAGCTAGATTTTAAGTAGCATAAATAAACAGGAATGTCAAATATTCTCTTACCCATCCTCTAGGGTCTGATTAAAGGGCATTGCTGTTTGGGTTTTTTTCGCAATCCTTATTCAGAATCTCACTCAACCAAGTTAGTCCACATAAAACAGCAACAACAACAAAAAGTATAAGTCAAGCACATAGTTGGAAACTCCACTTTTGAGGCTGAGGTCTATAGCACATACGTTCATTTCTAATTTGGGCAGTTTGAATAAAGTTAACACAAGCAGTATATGGGAAGGCTCAATCTGAGCAGAATATTAGATTCAGACAGCAAGACAACCCTAAAGCAGCAACTGTATCAGCTATGTAAACAGCAGATACATGTGTGGTCTCTGTGTCAGATGTGCATGGTTTTGATTTTCTAGCCGGATCTAGAAAGCTGGTAGAAACCTAGGACTGGCATCATGTTCAACTATGTATAGCAAAGTCAATGAGTTAAAGGAATCACAGATAATAGCCTGCTGCCATCCATACATAAAAAACGAATCTATCAAATCATGGACCATGGACCATGGACCAAAGCCATGTGCTTTGATTTTATTTGATTAGGATTTTTAAAAGTACTTGATCCATATTTCCTATTAAGGTACCCCCCTATGCCCAGTGGCCCCCATTTATGAAATAGTAATCTAAGGCTGTGGAACAGACCAGGTTCATCTTGGGAGCCACTCCTTCACCCTACATCATTGGCATTCTACCCTTACCAACTGCACCATGTAAAGAAGTTATGATTGGTTAATATCCAGTTACACGAGTCTTGCAATGGTTGGGGCCAAATGGTGCTAACCTGTCATTGTTTTCAAGAAAATGTACAGATGCCCTTTGTGACAGTGAGTAAAAATACTATGATAATCTTAAAAGTATTATCTTAGGGAAAGTTTCTTATGAGAAAAATGGTTTATATAAATATATTTTCATTCAAACAAGAAATTGAACTTTGTGGGATGAAACCATAGTTCATTCTTTTTATAATTTATCAAGGAGTTGGTGGGTATGCTCACACAGGAGACACTTTATGAATTTTGTAGATTTAATATTTTTTTTGCTTAAGATGTGTGCTCATGTTTTCTGGCTTTGTTCTTGTTCCTACTTGGTTATTCAGAAATTCTCTACAGATCCATGGGAAAATCTAAAAATTAGTTTACACAGGAAAGAGACATCATTAGATCAGATGCACATGCCATTCAGCTGTGGGTGGGAGGGAGCTTGATTATTTACTCTCTGTAATGTCATATTCATTCTCAAACTGCTTCTAATACTCCAGTTGTATCTGTTTCCTCAGATTTCTCACTTAATACTTCCTCACATTTCCTGATGATCTTCTCTATTAGATAAATGCTTTGTTTGTGGAATATACAGCCACAACAAACTAGAAACTTGGAAGTTATAAGAAAACAGGGATCAGAGAAGATGCCATCAGATTCCTCTTTCAAGTGTGTGAATTCTATTTGAACAGATATGAATTTGCAGTAAAGAATAAATGATTAATAAATATTTTAAACGTTATGCATTTAATATTTTAGCAAATCTTTAAGGTCAATTTCATGTTAAAATAATTTAGAGCACAATTTCAGGGAACGTTTATGGAAATGAATTTCAGAATCCACCCTCATTGTCATTGGATGATGTACAATGGAGTTGGACTGGCATATATTGCTGCTAAGTTGGTTATTTTAGAGACTCTTGGGTGAACTGCAGCAAAGCTTCAACCAGTAGAATTGGTAATTCAGACAAAGTTGTCAATATTGCCAATCTCCTTGGCCTATGGTGTCTTGACTTTGCCTGCACATGCTACTACTGAACATTTTCTATCTTTAGTTGGTGTAAAAAAATTATTGATAGTAAAGAAAAACAGTAAATTGTCATCTTCAATATTTTCTTCTAGAAATTATATATTCTAGTTCCTTGAGTAAATGTGACTCTACTATGTTCCTCCTTACTAAAGTATTCGGGAAATTATGCAGATAATTAAACATAGGCGATAATTCATACTTTACATGAAGTGCTTCCAAAAATAAGCTCAAAGATATAAAAATAGAAAAATTTTAATATCTTTAAAAAAACCTTAATCTAAATTGGTTTTATGATATCCTCAATAAATTAGTCTCAAAAATATGTTCCGACCTGAATTTCAGAAATAAAAGCAAGTTGTTCACTTAAAATGTACTGAATTGTCTTTAAAGTTCCTTTTCACTTGGTTTTAGTGAAAGAGTTCCCTTTTAAAAAAACTGGTTTTAACACCCTCAAATTCAGGCCTTTATTTCCCAACTCTGCTTACCACATGTATGTTTAAAGCTTATTCAGTGAACAAGCATAGGAGCCTATTCTCTGAGCATTCTTCACCAAGACCTCAACCTTGAAGTGACTACTGTCTAGCTCCCGCCAACAGAATTACAGGGAAACTACTGGTGTTTGAGATGGGTCACAGTCACCACTTATTCCTCTACATTTTCCCCAACTTTATGTTAAAACCACCACCAGAAAGCAACAAGCTTAGCTACCAATAAAAATGCTTTATTTGGGTTACAGTTTATTACCATTCTTTTAGTTTTTATCAAAAGACACTTAAAACAATTGACCACAGGAAGAGCATTTCTCCATCTTCTGCAAGAAGGTATGGACATAATTGCCCATTAAGTTACCCAGAGTTCCTTTTCTACAAGGAAAAATTTTCTTATAGTATAGTTCCAAGAAAATGTCTTTCTCTGAAGACTGGTGTTTTCCTTTAGTCAGACAATAAGAACTGCAAAATTACTTCCCTTTTTCCTTGACTGCTAGGTATCTCAGAAAGAGAGATGATATTCAGTTTACGTAACCATCTGAGTGTTTTTTCTCTTTCCTTTCTCTTTGGGTTCTAATCTTTTTAGCATTGATCTTATTGTACCAACTTGCAATTGGAAAGCTATTTTTCTAGGAATAGGTTGAAAATAAGTTAACATAAATGCCAGAAGTTAGGGATTCAGTCAGTCATTCATTCCTCTAAGTTTATTTCCTAAAAGTACTAACTGATTATCTCCTTTGGGCCAGTGCTGAGCACTATGGATAGACTTGTGAATGAGGTATATTCCCTACCTCAAGGAGCTTTCCCTCTGATTCTTCTCTGTACCTTCCATAATGGCAGGCACAGGGTGAATGTTCAACAGATCTGTGTTATCTGATTACCTCTTAATTATTTTTCAGGCTTGCTTTCTTTGAGTGTTTCAAAACGATGAATTTTCACCTGTCTGAATAGTTAATTATAGCATCTAAACTTTAAAATGTATGTGCATTTTTTTCTTTATTGTGTGATGGTGTGGTTAGAATCAAACACAATATTTTATATTTTGCTTAATAAAAATTAGGCATAAACTCCATGACGTCCAAGAATTCTTAAGACTTTGTGATTAATTACAAAGCATACCTTGTACTTTGATATTTCTTTTGCTTAAATAACCATTGTTTGCCCTTCTGTTACTTCAAGGATCATAGTTATTCTTTAAATCTGTCTTCCTGATCACTTAATTTTTCATAGGCAAATGCAGGAATTCATTTCAAAACAAATAACCTATGTTAGGTGATTTGGCATTTCTTGAGGCAGACATGACACTTACACAGTCACACACTGTAAGCATTCACACATGTATTTTACTTCTGTTAGTAGATCTCAGCTTCTAAGAGGTCAAGGATTATCTTATAACTTGACTCTCCCATAGGGCCTTGCAGAGTGTCTTCCAAATAGTGAGTAACGAATAAATATCAGATGAATAAATTAGTTCCTAATGTATAATATAGGTGTGTAAAACGTTAGGCATTCTTACACTAGTACCTAGTGTGCTCACACTTACAGGCATGCGCTTTCTCTAGCACAACAGAAATGTGTTGTCTAACTGATTGCTTCTTCTCTTAACTAATTTTCAGGCTTGATTTACCTGAATGTTTCAAAATAAGATGAATTTTATCTTTCTGAATTAGTTAAAGCAAGGACAAGAAAGATATAAAAAGTATATTTTAATTCACACTGAAATTTTGAACTTTTTTCTCG
The DNA here is from genome assembly GCF_965194825.1 of Balaenoptera physalus. NCBI lineage: Eukaryota > Metazoa > Chordata > Mammalia > Artiodactyla > Balaenopteridae > Balaenoptera > Balaenoptera physalus. The sequence continues at coordinate 85,288,866 of NC_138887.1, read as the reverse complement.
TAGCTTTTTATCCTTATATAATGGCAGTTTCTTAAAACTAACATTATTTCCCCCCTCAGGCTGCTTCTGGTGTTTTGCATATGGCATATCATGTGGTTTTGGTGAGGATTCAAATTAGGTGAGATGGTCCATTTAGAGGTGGTGTTTTTTGTTTTTCTCATTTAGATGTGTCAGTGTGTTGCAAAAAGATAACGGTAATTTAATTTTCATAGCAATTTTGTTTTTTGCATGAGCTGAGACAGAAGCAAAGACAGAACTTATTCCCTGAGCAAAAGGATCGTGAAAGATAAACTTGCTCTTACCTTTTAAATTGAGAAGCCAAGCTCTCTAGATCCCTGCATTTTAATACTTACCTAGGAGTTGTTTACTTATAGAGAGTGAGGAAAATGAGATACTGCAGGGGACCGTTCTGAGGGAGGGGCTTGTAATAAATTAATTCATTACTTGCTGAGCTTCCAATTCTCATTAAGAGAGAAGCTAATGTGGGTTAAGGCATTTAGCTCTGCTATGTATATTTTGCAAATGCAATATTTTCTGGAGGTCTTGGGTAACACCCTATAAATAGATAATTGTAATCAAATATTCAAAGAAGAAACCCTGTCTTTTCACCTGTGATCTTGCTTATGAGGTAACAAAAGCTGTGGGTTGTGGCATCAGATTCCTGTTGGTATGCAGAATCTGTTCAAGTTCTTTCATATCTAGCTTCAATGGTTTCCTCTTCCTTTTAAATATATTCTGTGATATAACATAGGGTATGTTTTTAATATTGGGGGGAAATCTCTCAAATTGAAATTGTTTTAAGCTATCATAGGATGAAGACATGGTTCAGTGAAAAAGTTTTGGCTAGCAAACCTCCTTCTAAAAGTCAGAAACAAAGATTTTGAACCCTGAAGAAGAGAAAAGATGGTCAAATAGAGTGTATTTTCATTTTGAGCTCATGCATTAAAAACAGTGCTCAGCCACGAGTCAGGAGGCTGGAGTTCTGTTTCTGCCACTGCCTTGAACTCATTACCTTTCTGTGCTTTGGCTTCTAGGGGGGAGCATTGGATGAGTTCTAAGTCCATCTATCTCTGCCTCACTGCAAGACTAAGCATTGCTTTGTAGTGCTGTTCTTGAGGGTAAGAAACGTGCCTTATCCTCTGTATCCCAGAGCCTGGAACTTAGTAGCTGCTTCCTGAATATTAGTTAATTCCTACTGAATTCCCAGGTGCATAACCGGCCTTAGACTGACCCCCGATTCAGTGCACAGAGCATCAGCTCGGGGGCTAAAAAGCAGGATATAGACTTGAATCCCAGAGTGCCTGGATTTCCAGAGCTGTCTTCTCTTTTGGTCATAGATTTAATGTGTCTTCATATTTCTGGTTCAGCAGATGTTTCTCTATGGCTGCTATGCTTATGCTTGAATTGGTTATCAGGGCTGTTAGGAAAAAGCACTGTCAGCACGCTGCCTTGCCCTCAGGAGACAATTGTATGACAGTGTTCATCATTACTCGTACAGGAAAGGAAGTCCCATGCCTATTTCTAGCCCACTCGCTCAATATCTCTTATTTAACCCATCCTAGGATACTGATTTTTACAAATGGTGTGCTCGCTTTAGGTTTTTAGTCACAAAGTAGAAGAATATGGAATCCTGTGACAAATGTTGAGTCAACAGCCAAGACAACTGTACTAGCTTGCTTCTGTGATCAGGATAAGAAGCAGGGCCAGGTAAAAATAGCAAACTCAGGAGCACAATGTAATCACAAAGCATATTTTGTTTGGGACCCCGTCACAAAGTTAGCCAGGTTTGTTTTCAGAATGTTCTGGCCACTTTTTGCAGTCATCTCTTTTCTCGTTCTCTCTGTTCTCAAAGCACTTGTCTCTAGTCACCCCTGAGTCCCAAGTGCATCCCCTCCTCCATGTTTTTCTCCCTGTGTCTGAACCAGAGGTAAGAGCACTGAGCTGAGAGTCAGAAGACCAAGCCCTGTTGTTAACTGCTAGTTGTGTAACGTCAAGTCATTTAAACTTTATATGTATGTAATTTTTTTAAATTACAGGGTTGGAATTATAAAGTTCTTTCTAATTCAATATGTATGATTCTGTAGGATCTTCATCTTATGATCAAAACATTCTTCTCCTTTCCACATGCCCACTATAAGTAAACCTGGAAAGTACTGTGTCCCAAGATGGAAATGGCAATGGTCATCTACTGTGGTAGAGTCGTCAGGATGCAGAGGGATGTGTGTTTTGTGGTAGTGGTTTGTTTTGTTGTTGTTGTTGCATTTTCTTTAAAGACATGTCTTAAATGTCTTAACTAAAAAAAAACAAAAAACAAACAAAAAAACAGAAGAAAGAAATAGCTGAAAGAATTTAAGCACAAGGTGAGAAAAATGGAAGATGTATTCTTTTATAAAGTAATCTTTCATCAGCACTGAAAACAAGACTACATAAGCCTAAGGTTTAGTCCCGATGACTATGGAGGTCAGCCAAGTGACACAGTCTAGAATAAAGTTGTGGAATTTGATTCAGTACAAATTTTAATCCCTGTCCTAGTACTGAATCAGGCAGGGAAAGGAAGAAAATGGTATTAATTCAGCACTCATATGCCAAGCCTTTCAAATTTATTTCCATTTAATTCTAACAAAACCCTAGGAGATAGTAGAGCCACTTTCCAGGTTAAAAAAAAAAAAAAAAAAAAGGTACTGGGAAGACAGTTTATTTGCTGAACTTCATAAAGCTATAGATGGAGGGGAGTAGGTTTCAAACTACTCCGCGTCTCTGCCCAACCAGCTGCCCCGTTCGTGTATGTGAAGAAAAATGAAAGGGGGAAGTTATATGCAGATGTTGGTAAAAATCCAGCTCTACAGGTGAAGATAAAATTTAGTTCCTTCCTCCAACTTTGGAGGGTGAGGTGGAACATTTATTCCTAACTCCTCATGTTTTCATGGAGGAAGGTAATTTCCACTCCACTCTCCAGGAGGGAAGTGCCTGTGAGGAAGGTGTGTTTTTCTCTCCACCTCATTATTTGCTCCTTCCAGGACAGGAGGAATGGCTTCTTTTTATAGTGGAGTTTTGCTGAAGGAAATGATTGTGCCCAAATCACTCTTTTCTGCAACACATACATTCTCTGCTTCTCGGGGAGCTTTCAGTCCAGGGTCTCCCCTGAGAGACTGGTTGGCAATTGTCCAACATTGCTGGAAACTGCAATTCAGGGGGATTAGAAGGTATTAGAGGGATCACTAGGGTGGCATCTTTAAGCCACATTCTTTCATCAGCTTTGTCAGTAAGAAAGCTGACATTTTGATCTTCTTCGTCTATCTCTCAGCTGGTTTCAAACTGAGAAAAGAAAATTATTTTATTTTTTGGCTACTGGAAACCTCAAAAGTAGGCAGGACAAAGTCCAGAGGATCAATGTTTTTTAAAAAAATTCATATATAGATGTATACATATATTTATGAATTTTATATATAAAATTATCACTAAAGATAATGTAGTGATAACTTTCATTTCTACTTCTGAAGGAGAAAGAAAAATCACTGCCAAAATATTTTGGGGAAACTGAATGACTAATATGTTAAAGGAAGAGAAGAGAAAGGATGTTAAGGTCAACTTGCTTTTTCTGCTGGGATAACACCAAGTCAGCAGAGCCCGTTTTAATGGCTGCTCCCTACAGAGCTGTACTTCTTATGATGTTTCCATATTTTACATCCCTTTTTAGCCCTGGTCAGCAGCTGCCCTACAAATTTGTTTTCTTTTATGTGCATGTTGGGAGAAAGACATGTGAGTACTTAATTCTTTGTATGAGTGGTTTCATATTAAGGTTTTAGTGTGATTTTTTTTTTTTTCCCCCAGAGTATCTGTAAATGTTCTGAAGAGGTGTATCTCTGTGGACAGACGTCTGTCTATGAAATTTTCTTGATGGCTCGCCTGCCAGATATAAATCCTGTCAGTCTTCAGGGTGTCCAGTTAGGCCATCTGTTCATGCAGGTGTCAGGGGCACCTTCTTCAAGACAGTGGCACGCACAGGTCTCTGTTATGTGTGGGTGTCACTATTAATCTCTTGGTATATTTTTATTCCAGTTAGGTATTGCGTCCAGGGGTCTCTGAGAATCAAAGAATTTACCCATCAGTTCTTAGAACTTCTGTTCATCTAAACTATCATATGTTTGAACATTGCTTTGGAACTTGCTTGCCGACTCTGAATCCATCCTATGAAAATAGGACCCTTGTTTAAAGTAAAACTACTCCTAAAACAGTACCACTGTTTAACCACTTGCTAAGGCCAGAAATCTAGGCGTAATCTTTGATTGTTCTTATTATCTTGTATCTAAACTATCAAGTCTGTTCAAGTCTACTTTCAAAATATATCTTGTATCTGACCACCTTGGAGCCCTCTGTCATTATTATCACAGTTCAAGGTACTATCATCTCTTGCTTGTCTGAATTACTGCAAAAGCCTCAGGACTAGTCTCCCTAGCAGTGCTTCCCCTTTTGTTCTTCATACAGGCTATTTTCTACAGACATTCAGAATTATATTTTTAAAAGGCCAATTAGATCGCATCATTACCCTTCAGTTTCTTCCCATTAGTCTTTGTCATAGCCTATAAGGACCTGCCTGATCTGGCCTTTGATTTGTTCTGTTACCTCATCTGATTCACTCTCCCCCATACACATTCTGTCATGGTCACACTGTTTCTCACACAAGTCAAGTTAGTTCCTATTTCAGGGTCTTTGCACTTGATTGTCCCTCTGCTTGGAACGGTCTTTAAAAACAAGCAATGCTTACCGAGTTCCTGCTGTACTAGGGACTACCCCAGTCCTGGGAACTAGAGCTTTCAACAAGACAAAATTTTTGTCCTCAGGAAGCCTTCATCAAATAGGAGAAAAACAGAAAATAAGCAAAAAATCAAATGTATAATAATTTAGGAGATCGGAAATCAGGATAAGAAGAATAGAGAATGATAGGTATAAGACACACTATTTTATGTAAACTACTTGGTAAAGACCTCTCTGACAAGATGACTCGTGAGCAAGACCTGGAGGGAATGAATGAGTGGCCACGTGGCTATTTGGGGGAAGCGTATTCCAGGCAGAACAGCAAGTACAAAGGCCTTGAGGCATGAGAGTGCTAGATGCTTGTAAGGAAGAGCAGGGAGACCGGTGTAGCTAGAATGCAACAAGCAATGCAGGGAGAGTGGTAGGAGAATAAGAATTAGCAAGGTGGTGGAGGTCCAGATCATGAAGAGTTCTGTAGGCCATTAAGGACTTTAGCTTTTAAGCTGTATCACAAAGAAAGCCATGGGAAGGTTTTGAGCATTGAAGTGACATGATCTTACTTAAACTTTTAGAAGAGTAATCTTCCTACTCTGTTGAGAGTAGATAGTATAAGAGGGAAGATAGAAGCAAAAAATGACTAGTTAGGAGGCGTCTGTAATAGTCAAGACAAGAGGGATAGTGGTGTGAAATCATAGATCCTGGATGTATTTCAAAGGAAGACCTAGATTTCACAGGGTCTGCTGATAGATTGAGCATGGGTATGAGAGAAAGGAAAAATTGAAGGCAACTCTAAGGATTTTGTCCTCAGCAGTTGGTAAATCCATCCTAGTTACTATTGTTGTAATCAACTTAGTGACCTAAAATATCCATATTATTTTGCTCTCAGGTTCAGTGGGTTAGGAATTCAAACAAGGCCCAGGAGGGAGCCCTCGTCTCTGTTCTACAATATCTGGAGCCTCAGTTGGGACAACTCAATGATAGGGAACTAGGGTTATCTGGAAGTATCTTCATTCACACGTGTAACAGCTGATGCTAGATTTTGGTTAGGTCCCCAGCTTTGTTGTTAGCTGGAACACCTACCCATGGCCTCTCTAGGTAGTCTCCAGTTTGGGCTTCCATACAGCAAAGCAGCTAGGTTCTAAGAGCGAGTGACCCAAGAAAACCAAATGGAGGTGCATGGAATTTTCATAATCTAGTCTTAGAAATCACATAAGGCTACTTTCCCAATATTCTACTGGACAAAGCAGTCACAAAGTTCCACCCAGATTAAAGGAAGAGGGGACAGACACATTACCACTCAATGGAAGGCATGTCAAGGCAAGAAGAGCACATCCAGTGGATGATATTGTGGCAGCCATCTTTGCAATTCACAGTCTGCAATGGGGAAGACTGTGAGAGTAGCAAGTATATGTGGGATCTCAAAATTAAGAATTAGATTAGAAGCATTTTATTAGTGATACATATTAGACAACTAAGTGGAAACGTTGAGTAAGCAGTTGGATACCTGAATCTGGAGACGGTCTGTGGGCTGCAGATACATTTGGAAGTCATTAATCTACTTAAAAACATGGCCTGGATGGTGCGGAGTGAGTGTAAATAAGGAAGAGAAGTCCCCAGGACTGAGGCCTGAACCACTTCAATGTTCCAAGTCAGGAAGATGAGAAGGAACCAGCCAGGAAGACTGAGATGGGTAGTCAGTCCTGCTAAGAGGGTGGTGTGCTCAAAACCAAAAGAAGAAAAAATTTCAAGAGAATCCACTGTGTCAAGTGCTATTGGAAGATGGAGACTGTGGATTGCCTTTGGCAATAGGACAGTTATTGATGACTCTGAAGAGCTATCTCCTTGAGTGGTGGAGCCCAAAACCAGCTTGGTGTGGGTTCAAGAACAAATCGGAGGAAAAGAAGACTGAGTAGAAAGAACTATTTTGAGGATTTTGGCTGCAAAGGGAAATAGATGAATGTTGTGGAATGGTTTTTAGAGGGAGCTATTAGGTCAAAAATAAATATGATTTATCTATTTTTATTTTCAGGATGGAAGATATTAGTGCATATTTGTATGCTAGTGGGGAAGAAAGTGGAATAAATAATGGAGAGGGGACATCTTCAGGAGTGAAGTCTTTGAGCAGGCAAGAGGGGATGGCATGCAGTATAATCAATATTTGTTCGTTTCCCTCCCTCAGTTCATCCAGATACCTGCTCAAATGTCCCTCCTCAGAAAAATCTGCTCTAACTACTATGTAGAAGCTCATACCCTTCTCTCTTAACCTGCTCTATTGTTCATGGCATTCTGCCATTAGACATTTGTTTCCTATCACCCATCAGAATGTAAGCTCTATGGGAGCAAGGATTTTGCCTGTCTTGTTCATTGACCTATTCCTAGCACCTAGAACCTGGCGTGTAGAGGGTATTTAGAAAAATGTTTTGAGTGAATGACTGCTGAATGAATGGAAGAGTGTGTATTTCTATGTGAATCTTTTTGTTTGGCTTAGTACTTTTTAAAAATTATTTTATAAACATTAGCAGTTCAAATGTGATTTTGACATCACTTTTTAATTAGGACATCATTTTGAGACTTCTAGGGATGAAAGCATGACTTAATGGGAAAATAATTAGGCAGATTTTATACAGCCTAATACTCATCCTTAGCAACTTGATGACTTTGGAAAATGGATCCTCATTTGACAGACTCCCTAGATAAGAAATTGGCATATACACTTGTTTTATACCCTCCTACACCCTCCATTGTTCACGTTAAATAGCAGTTCAATTGCTCAGGACAGAGGACTGAATATCAAGGGGAAAGATATAAGGAAGGTCCTGCAAGGTTCTTAGAAAAGTACCTGTCCATTCTCTAACTCATCTTACCTGCTAGGAAAATGTGCATGATAACATGTTGGTAGTTCACTGGGCGAAGAGGGTATTGAGACATTTCCAATTAACGTTAGGGAAACACTTTCCTCAGACAATCGTAAGTTCACAGTATCGTTATCTTGGTAACTATGACAAATGAAAACATTCACTCCACTTTCCTCTCTTATAAGTCACTTCTTATTGATTTGTCATGTCAGGCAGTATTGTATTTTCATACACATCTTTTTTTTTCTTTAGAGTAAGAAAGTAATTTCACAGCAAGCAAAGAATAGTATTGTTGTAGAATACCATCCTGTATATCCTAAGTTTCTTTTATTTGGCGAGCACTCCAAATTCAACTATCGACTTACAAAGCTGTGTTATTTTTCACGATGTTCTTGGCTTTCAGTATTATGGAGAAATGCCTGATTAAAAGGAAGTCTGCAAGTGAATTCCCAACATGCCCTTTGGCAGCTTTTTCATTTCACTTAGAGGTGGGAGCAGGTGGTGTCATTTAAATTAAATACATCATGTCTCAGTTGGCAGGAAAACAGTGTTCAGTGATGAAATATCCCTGCAATGAATCTCATTAATTGTTCACCAATTTGTGGTAACTTTATTTATATTTGCATACGGTAATACAAGTACAATGAGGTGTCATATATTTGGATTACACTTAGTGTTAAGTTTAACTATAAGCTGTAAAAGGCCTTTGGTATAACAGCACTGAAGTGCTGATGTATGATTGCCAATCCATCATCTCCACAGGCCCTCCCCGCCCACCCAACAGACTCGTTTCATTTCCTCCATTTTCCAGTGAAGTGATAGCAATTTCACAAAACTGTGGCCCAGCTTAAGCCCACACTATTTTTAGCATCTTCACTCTGGAAAAAGATAGAACAGATCCTATTTGAACTCTCATGTGTTTCCAAAGGCATAATACTCCTGCAAATTACAATGTTTTGCTAGCATGTAAATGTTTTTAAGTGTCCAATTGCAACTAAAAATCCATCTGATCTTTTTACTGAAAGATATACTTTTAGATTCAAGTAACCATGTATTATATTCAATACAGTTTATTAGAAAAATAAGTCTAGGAACATTAGACTAAAATAATTACTTTCTTTTTATGTGGCTGTTTCCATCATGGAATATTTGAGCAAATATAAAAACTTACAGTAGTTAAGAAATATATATAATTGGTAGGTAATGTGCAAAAAAATACAGCATTATTTCTTTTTGTTGTTTTGTTTTTATTGAATACTATTTTTTATTGAAGTATAGTTGATTTACAGTATAGTGCCAGTCTCTGCTGTACAGCAAAGTGACTCAGTTATACAGATATATACATTCTTTTTTAATATTCTTTTCCAATATGGTTTATCACAGGATATTAAATATAGTTCCCTGTGCTATACATTCGGACTTTGTTGTTTATCCACTCCAAAGGTAATAGTTTGCATCTACCAACCCCAACTCCCCTCCCCCTTGGCAATCACAAGTCTGTTCTCTATGTCAATGAGTCGGTTTCTGTTTTGTATATAGGTTCATTTGTGCCATAGTTTAGATTCCACATATAAGTGATATCATGTGGTATTTGTCTTTCTGTCTTTCTTGTCTTACTTCACTTAGTGTGATAATCTCTAGTTGCATCCATGTTGCCGCAAATGGCATTATTTTGTTCTTTTTTATGGCCGAGTAGTATTCCATTGTATATATGTACCACATCTTCTTTATCCATTCATCTGTCAATGGACATTGAGATTGTTTTCATGTTTTGGCTATTGTGAACAGTGCTGCTGTGAACATAGGGGTGCATGTAAATTTTTGAATTATAATTTTGTCTGGGTATATGCCCAGGAGAGGCATTGGTGGATCATATGGTAATTCTATTTTTAGTTTTCTGAGGAACCTCCATATTGTTTTGCATCCATGCAAACAGTGGCTGTACCAGCTTAGATTCCCACCAACAGCGTAGGAGGGTTCCCTTTTCTCCACACCCTCTCCAGCATTTGTTATTTGTAGACTTCTTAATGATGGTCATTCTGACTGGTGTGAGGCCAGAATGTAGTTTTGATTTGCATTCCTCATTGTAGTTTTGATTTGCATTCCTTAATAATTAGTGATGTTGAGTATCTTTTCATGTGCCTACTGGCCATCTGTATGTCTTCTTTGGAGAAGTGTCTATTGAGGTCTTCTGCCTATTTTTCGATTGGGTTGTTTGGTTTTTTTGTTGTTAAGTTGTATGAACTGTTTGTATATTTTGGAGATTAAGCTCTTGTCTGTCCCATCATTTGCAAATATTTTCTCGTTGGCTGTCTTTTCGTTTTTTTGTGTTTTTGGTTTTTTATGGTTTCCTTTGCTGTGCAAAAGCTTGTAAGTTTGATTAGGTCCCATTTGTTTATTTTTGTTTTTATTTCTATTGCCTTGGGAGACTGACCTAAGGAAACATTAGTATGATTTATGTCAGAGAACGTTTTGCCTATGGTCTCTTCTAGGAGTTTTATGGTGTCATGTCTTATGTTTAAGTCTTTAAGCCATTTTGAGTTTATTTTTGTGCATGATGGCAATATTTGTAATAAGTATCCTTTTTCTGAATTCATCATTTTCATTTCTAAAAGGACTTATGTGCCAAGGTCTGGGCTGCCTTGTGGAAAATGTGAAAAAAACCAGTTAAGATAGCCTCTCTCTTTCAAGGAATCTAAAGTATCTTTGAAAAATTAGATACAAATGCATGAAAAAGAGAAATATCAATGTACAGTTGACAAATTATGTGGAACCAAGCAGGTGTTATTACAGATCAGAGTAAAGACATTTTATTGCAGTACTTTCCATCATTAAAGGTTTTTACTTATGATAGGTACCTAGTTATATAGCCTATCGGACACATAAGACATTGCCCCAATAAAATAAAGCCTATATGGTTTACAGTTACTTTATATTGATAAATATGCATTTCTGTCATTGGTGATCCAAGGTATTATCTTTTTTTTTTTTTTAATTTTTTTTTTTCTTTTAATTAATTAATTATTTTATTTTTGGCTGCATTGGGTCTTCGTTTCTGTGCGAGGGCTTTTTCGACTTGCGGCGTGCGGGGGCCACTCTTCATCGCGGTGCGCGGGCCTCTCACTATCGCGGCCTCTCTTGTTGTGGAGCACAGGCTCCAGACGCGCAGGCTCAGTAGTCGTGGCTCACGGGCCCAGGTGCTCCGCGGCATGTGGGATCTTCCCAGACCAGGGCTCGAGCCCGTGTCCCCTGCATTGGTAGGCAGATTCCCAACCACTGCGCCACCAGGGAAGCCCCCAAGGTATTATCTTGAAAAGACTAATAGGGGATGGAAGACATTGATTCTATCTTTGCTTCACCACTTGTGCTATGTGGCCTTGAAGATGTCACTTCTTTTCTTTTTTTTTTAAATTTTTTATTGGAGTACAGTTGATTTACAATGTTTTGTTGGCTTCTGCTGTACAGCAAAGTGAATCATTTATACATATACATACATCCACTCTTTTTTAGATTCTCTTCCCATATAGGTCATTACAGAGTATTGAGTAGAGTTCCCTGTGCTATACAGTAGGTTCTTATCAGTCATCTATTTTATATATAGTAGAAGTCAGTTATTTTCTGATTATTTTTCTAGTAATAAAATGGGAAGTTGCGTGGAAAATCTAATGTGTTAGAGCTCATTTTTGCTCTCCCAACTGATTGTATAGTCCTAATACTGGAAAAGATCCATGGGATTCTTTACCACTGCAGAGGGTGAGAACATCTGATTTTCAAGTTTACAGGAACCATTTCTAAGCCCAGCCATGTTAATGCTGAATCACCACCAACAGAACTAGAAATATATAATAAGAAGATATACTATTGAAAAATAACAATTAAAGTGATAAGTGGAAGATTACATTGATGCAGATTTTTAAAAGATGGTAAGCTTTGTTTCAAGGATATTTGTCTGGTTAAAACACACGCTTTCACTTTTAATCTCTTTTTACCAATAGCTTTTGTGTCAAAAGGACCTCAGACATAATTGAACATTCTGAATTCTTCTGCTACCTGTTGTAACTTTAATACCAAAATTTATGTATCACATGTGAATCTAATCCTCTGAAAAGAACATATCATGGAATTAATGACAAATTACAATTGACTTTATTTCTGACAAAATATAACTTCTAATTTCATGTATTAGAAAATATATTACAAATATGGTTAAGTGTCCTATTTAAGAAGTATTAAGACTTTATTTAACAGGAAAATATAATTACAATTTTAAGATTTCCAGTGGAGAAATACACATGCATGCGCACACACACTAACTTCAAGTTAGAAATGTGTTTGGCTTCCAGCTCTGCTTTCTATGCCTGTATGATATTAAGAGAATCATTTCCTATAGCTGACCTCAATTTCCTCAATTACTGAATGGGAGGCAGTGAGAGCTACCTTACAGAGTTCTTGTTAGACGTCATCAGGTAACATATATGCAAGCATATGTAAAGCAAGATGCAGTTATAAGAAAAAATATTGACCTCTAAGAATTAAATATTGTAATAAAATTTCAGCTGGGAAGTTGTCTGCCTAGTTTCCTTTTGATGAGTCCATGGTTACTTTTCTAGAGCAATTTACTTTTCTTCTAAATCTGGAATTAGCCAACAATAGCTCACAGGCCAAACCCGGCCCACCACCTATATTGCAGTAAAGTTATGTTGGAACACAGCCGTGTTCATTCGTTAACCTGATGTCTGTGGCTGCTTTCGTGCCATGACAACAGAGATGAATATGTGCAACGGAGACCATTGGGCCCCCAAAGCCTAAACTATTTACCATCTGGCTCTTTATGAAAAAAGTTCACTGACTTCTGACCTAAATCATCATATTTAGCTGAATCTCATTTAATGAAGAATGAGGGGAGGTTAATTTTTCTGCTATTTCAAAAGAGAATTTGAATTCAGTTTTTGGAGATTACGTAGGACAAAATATTTCTCCAACTAGGTCAGTGACCATATAGTTTGATACTTTTGCCTTGATCACCCTCTTGGGAGTTATATCACACACTGTTAAAATAGGAAAAATTGGATCTTGGTAATGGGCAAATCAGGAAGAAAATGAAGAAGGCTTACACCTCATTGGCCTCCCTCAGGGAGACCCAGTTTAGCAGAGCAAGGAGCTGACGGAGACTCCTCAGCTTGGTTTGTAGAGTAAGACCGGGGACGAGGGCCACGTTAGCTCTTTCTCAAGTCTCTTCTGGCGTTGAGTATCATCATTGTCTCTTCAAACTATAAAAAAAATAGAACTCATATATATTTATTTAGCAGTACACTCCAAGGCTAAACAATGATTCACATTAAAAAAGGACATAGAGGGAGGTTACTCTTGAGCAAATTTTACTCAGGCAAAGAGGATTATTTGTTAAAATGTTGGAGAATTATATGCTTTCCACTCTGAAATGTTGACAGACTTTCTGAAGAATCAAGCAGCATTCTTTGAGATAGTTCCTTCTGTTCATATAGAAAGTAGTATTTTTCTTTAGTATCTTTATAAAAAATATAGTTTCTATTGCCATGATAAAGCAGATTTTTATCCCTGTGAATAGATTTTAGCAATAAAATATTAAAATATGAAAAATAACCTTAAGAACACAAGTATACATGTTATGTACAGAAATGTGTGTATGTATATATGAATATATGTGTACGTAATTAGCTTACACTCCCAGGGTATCACTGTAGGAGGTGAAGAGTATATGTGTTCTAGTCCACAAAGTTATCTAAAGTTTATTTTACATGTTAGCAATGGACTCTCTCTTGGGCACATGGACAAATGTTTTGTAGATTCAGTATTTCTAATATGATGGTTTCTATACTTTTGCTTCTGGTATTATATCACTTATTCAGCAGATATTTAAATCTGAGTCATGCAAAAGCAGATATTAACCTGTGTTTACAGAGCTTACTAATTGGAGAAATGGACATTATATAGTCTCAGAAATATGTGTGTGGGAGAGAGAGATGCCCATATTAAGGGTGTGTGGTGTATAACCCCTTCAGATGAAATCTGAAGGATAACTTGGAGTTAACTAGAAGAAAAAAAGAAGGAAAAGAATAAAGCTCAGGGAGAGAGCATACAAAGACCTTGTGGTGAGAAGAAGGAAAATATCGGAAACTAAGAGAAGGCGAGGGGAAAAGCAGGAGAAGGGTGAGTGTAGTGCTGGATAAGGCTCTTCAGTGGTGATGTCTGATAGAAATAGAATACAAGCCACATAGGTAATCTTTCAATTTCTGTTAGCCATGTTAAAAAGTGGAAGAACACGGAATTACTTTTCATGATGTTTTATTTAACTCAGTATTTCCAAAATATTATTTCAACATGTAATCGATATTAAAAATTACTGAGGTATTTTACTCTGTTTTTCACACTGTCTTTAAAGTCTAGTATATGTTTTATAGTCACAGCATGTCAATATTCAGACCAGCCACACTTCAAGTGCATACACTTCAGCCACATATGGTAAGTGGCTACCACATCGGATGATTGAACTCTAGGGCACTGGTTCTCAGCCCTGGCGGAACAGGAGAGCTCTCAGTGGAACTTGTAAAAATCTGGCTGTCTAGGCCCATTCCGGACTAATTACATCAGAATGTTTGAGGGTGCGACCTAAGCATCAGAGTTTTTATTAAAGTTTTCTGAGCGATTCCAGTGTGCAGTCAAGTATGAGGACCACTGTGTGGATTGGGGACCTTGTTGAGGGGTTTTGCTTTTATCCTAGAACAATGATAAACCTTTAAAGAGTTTTAAACAGGGATACAGCATGATTGGATTTACATTTGTATAAGAGCACTCTGGTGAAATCACAGAGAACAGATGAGAGGGAAAAAAAAGTAGATAAAAATGCTGGCTGATCCTTTAGGTGGCTTTGGCAGTAGCCCAGTTCAGAGATAATGACTTCATGGTAGATAGAGATGGAATCAAGAGTTTTTTAGAAGATAAAGAGTCTTGATTACAGATTGAATGTGGAGTGGGAGGGGAGAGATGCTGTTCAGTGTGATGGAGGAAGGTGCAAAAAAAGATGCAAAAGTTACATGATTTTTACATGGCTTTTTTTGCATTGTTTTAATTGGAAACTTTAATAGCTTGACTACTGATAATAAATTATAAAACTTTGATAGTTAAATTGTGCTATCATTTATGAGTTGTTTATTCATTTTGTAGACCTGAAAGAAACTTTGCACACTTGGGTTTTCTGTTCTCCATTTCAGAGGAAGATTATGAAGAGAGCATCTTAAAAGGCAAATATAAAAGTTTTGGCATATCAGGAGTTTTGAGTCTGTGTATCCAGATACTTAAAAATGTACAATAAGACCTTTCCATTGCTGAAGGAGCTTATAGGTTTTGCTATTAAGTATTTATTCGTTAACTGTAACACTGTAGGAGTTTAAGAATTTTATCATTGAAGAGGAATATTACCTGTTTTATTTTTGTCACCTAAGTCATCCAGGGGAAAGGCAAATTGGAGGGTTAATTCTTCGATTGTCAGCCTCATGGCTCATTAAGGTTCTTGTGAAGAAAAGATTTATTTGTTCCAGAGTTAGAGCATGTTATGGTCTTCCCTGTTCTGTATATCCCCTGATAGCTGAGTTCAAGCTAGTTAGACCCAAGATAGGGAACAAGAAAATGTGTTAGCATATACTCCTCTGAAATTCACTGTTCCTATGCCAACCCCAATGTACTCCAGTGCTTCCATCCCTAGCTCATATCCTCCCAGGAAAAATCACGATTCTTCCTCATTTATTGCTCTTCTATTACTTGAACCTATGCACTGAAATTTATTTATCTTCACTAAGGCTTCTGGGCTGTTATCCTTTCTGAAGTTTTATTTTCAGGGTCTCTTCTGTTCTTTCTATACCTCTGTTCTGCAAACCTCTTTATTCTCTTAGTCCAAGGAGGCAACAAATCTCCACATTCCTGAAAATACCACCTGGCCATATTATCTATCCAAGGCAAGTGAGAGTTTTATACATCACTCAAGATTTAATGCAAGTCTAAACCAAGAATTTCTGGAGGATCTGGTGCTCTTAAACAAATGAGATATCTGGCTGAGTACCTATTGTTAGCTTAAGTGTTGAGTCTATATGAATATAAACAGAACTTTCTCATATTTTTTTTTCATTGAAGAGACATTATGTGTTAAAATAAACATGCCTTAAAGGGAATACTGGGTCAAATTGCCTTAAAAACCATCAAAACACTGTTTAAAAAAAAAGTTTGGAAAGAACCTATATGGTTCCGATGCTCATCTGTTCCCCTTTCCCAACGGAGTTGCCTTAACACACTTAAGCAAATAACACATTGTCAGGAAATGAAGCTGTCAATTGGAAATGCTAAGGGTAAAGCCTCCTAAAACTGTTAGAATCATACGGCCAGGTAGACTCTTACACCCTGTTTGTTGATTTTCCCCCTATTGTTAATTCTAATTGAAAGTAGTCATGTCTATTGTCTGGTTTTGAATATATAATCTTCCTGAGGATTGGAGTTTGTACCCTGTCCACCTTAGGCTTAAAATATGTTTGCAGTCATAAATTATAAGTGCAGTGAGTGTCTCAGAATCTTTTTTTTTTTTTTTTTTTTTTTTTTGTATATGTCTGGATTTAAAGGCCAGAGATGGCCAAGGAGTCATACTGAATCAAGGCTGAATGGAGTGGAGATTTTTCTGCCTTGGACTCAACCATACCCCATTTAGGTCCTTATTGGGTGGACTCAACCCTATAAATTAATCTTCAGGTCTCATCTCTTCTACCCACAACCAGGTTAGAAAGAAACTTGGATAACAAGCTAATCTTCTCCCATTTCATGTTCAAAGAAGGTACCTTTAAATTAATTGAATAAAGTGATTATTCTCCTTTATTGGAAAAAAGAATTTGATTTCTATTGCCTATTAATTTTTCAAAGAAGTTTAAGGGCTATATAGCAGATCACCTCAGGTATATAATTATAATGAAACTTTATATGTACCTTTTGTTATTAAAATAAGTATAATTAGGCTGACTTCCCTTATAATTATCTCTTTAAAGTTTTATTTCAGGCACAGGCTATTGTTAATATTTTATATGGGTCTGTTTTATTTTGGATCAAGATTTTTGACAATTCATAACGTGTTGTCAGATAAGTTCCATTTATATCTTGCCTAAATTTTATTTGAATGTGGAAAATGAATATTTCAGTTCATTTTGGGGACATATCCTGTGGATGGTTTTCTTGAAATAAATTATAAAATATCTTTATTTTAGAAATAAAAATAATATATTGAACTAATATTTGATGTTATTGATAACTAATAATACCATAATGGCAAATTAAAATATGGTAATTTATTTTTTACCATTCTGAAGCTGGAGATTAAGGGAAAAGCAATGCATTTAATTCATTTAAAATTATTTGAAAAATGTACATCTTTTAGCTTATATTTGCAATATGTGGAACAAAACATAGGCTGCGCTAGGCTGAGAATTTTTACTTAGTGTAGTGAATATAGATGTTCTACATTATTGGAGAAAAGAAAGGAGCACATTTCTTTGACTGCTAATTTAATAAATGGATGATTTTTGTAGCACAGGATCATATGCATTACTGAGGAAAGTGTACAACTTTTTGGTTTGCCCTGTATTAATGTCAAACCTGGTATATGTAACTAAAAGCCTCTTCAGTGATCCGTGAGTTCCTATAAAATCATGATCAAAATTATCCTTACATTCTGCAAGGTTAACAAGTGGTGTATACGTATAAATCCTAACTTCGAACATTTTAGTCTCCTACCGAAAATCCTGCATTAACACGTAATAAGCCCACACTAGTGGAGCTACTGTCTTATGCAGCTTGTAGACTCAGGAGACAGAGAAGCCAAATCATGAGACATAGGGGCTCATGCAGAAGCCTGGCACCTGCCCCTATGCTGTGAGGAACTAGAAGGGTGTGGTGAAGGCAGCCTCCTTCTCTAAATAAGATAGGTGCACTTGAGTTTAGGTAAATAAAAGTCACATTTAAATGCAGATAGGTTTAAGGTAAGACTTGCAGATTTTTTTTTAATCAACTTACACTTTACCAGGAATCAATTGACTGACTCCTAATTAAGAACAAACCACAGTGAGAATGGAGAAGGGGCACTGGCAATGGAGAGAGGTATCGTGAAGGGAGTAGGCAGGTTGTGGGCTTGAAGAATTGTGAAATGAGAGGGTGGAGGTGCCCAAAATAATAGGATTGATCGATGTCTGAAAGTTTACCTCTGAATATACTCTGGATGTCTACATGGGAGTTAGTTCTACATCTGCAGAGAAAGACATTGGGAAGATGGGTTTTTTAAGTAGTACTTTTCTTTTTTTCCAGTGGTGAATAGTCACATCTCTTTATAGCACCAGTGTAAACCATAACAGTTGGTGTTTTTAAACACAATATCATTTTTCCATCTACTGTATAGAGAAATAATCCAGAGAGTCAGCTTCTAATTCAATTACAGGAATTAAACAGTACACTTAATTTTCTGAATAGTAATTTATATCAACCTTGTTTCTGAAGCTTTGGTGCAAGGCACTCAAAATACAATGAAGTAGAAAAGGGAACAAGGAGATCTCAGAGCTTCCTAAAGAGATTCATATCTAGGCCAGCCAGATAAATAAATCGTGTATCAAAGATGACTTTAAAGACAGTACAAAAAGTAGAAAAATATGACCTACCAATTTTATTTAATTAGCATTTAGAGGATATGCTCTTAATAGTACTCATGCCAAAAAGCTTGTAGGAAATACTCATTCCATGTATTTCCTTTACAGCCAACCTGTGGTTTAAAAAACCATTGACCTCAAAGTTCCGATCTGCTACTAACTTCTTGGGTAGAAAGTTCCCTAGGAAATTTATTCCTCTGTTTCCCTTACTGTGGAAAGAACAATAGTAATTATTGCTGTTACCACGGCCCATGGAAAACTGTTTAGAGTTTCAGAGCTAGCTACATAGAGTAGCACATGACCAAAAATGCCCATGAGTTAGAAGTACAATATTTCCTGTGCCATGCTTCATTCCAAGTCATGCCCTGCTCAGTGTCTGAACCTCCAACATGTTGGAAAAGAATAGACGCTGTTATAGTTCTTAGGGCAGTGGTGGTATCTCAAGGGGTGGTTCTTATAGCACCTATGTTACAGCCCTCTCCTGGGCTTGTTTAAAACTGTAGTTTCTTTGGTCCCACCCCTGACTCTCTCAATAGGGTTCTTTTGTCCAAGTAAGTTATTTTCTACACTAAAATGTGAGAACCATTGTCTTAGAGCTTTCTAAATTATGGAGGAAATAAAAATAATTTTGCTTTGCTCTGTTTTAGTTTATTTTTACATTGAAAAAGGATAACTGATAAGAGTAATATCAGAGCAATGAGGATAAAAACATTGACTGACTTACAACAGAAGTAAATGATGATGCATGTATATCCTAAGAGATTGTCTTCATCTTTATATCTCCAATGCTGCTTTCAATATATGGCATAGGTGCTAAGTAGGTGTTTCTTGAATAGAAGACAACATTCTGAATTGTTCAATGTCTTCTATTTGCTAATTTTGTTTAAAAAAAAACTAGTTTCTTTAAGATCTATATTTACTCACATGTAGAAACACCAAATTTTAACTCTGTATTTTTTTTTATCCACAAAAGCTTTTAGATTCTCTGTCCGTTAGGTTTCTCCACCAAAAAACTTTTACATGACAAAATATTTTTTACATCCTACATTTTTGCTTTCATTTGGTGCCTCTAGAAGCCAGATGTTCATCTTAGTTAAGTTGACATACTCTCATCATCTTCTTTCTAACCCAGCCTTGCCTTAAAAACTGCCAAGAAGTTTTAAGTGTGGGTGTTTCAGTAAAAGAATTCACTGCTGTCCATCAGTTAGAAAATGTTAGGTTTCCTTTTTTAGACTAGCAGAACAATAAATGAAAAACAAGTCAAACTCTTAGAAGAGGAAAGACTTATTTTCTGCCTCTTAAAATTAAAATAATCTATTCATTTTAAAATAAGAGACTGTACCCACAACCACCAAACCATATCTTTTTTGGCAGTTTATTTGGTATTAAGATTATTTTCTCTCTTGTAACTGTCAATATGGAAATTTCAGTACAGTGGATCTGCAAGCCACCACCATAACAGATCCTCAGAATAACACATATTGTAGCAAAAATAATGCAGAATGACACTTCTGCCAAACATATTTATAGAATGAAGCTTATATAAGACATCCTATTCTAGAAGCAGTGTTCATTCTCTAGCTCTGCAGCTTTCTCAGCAGCATTCCTCAATATTATTTTTGGTATAGAATGTTCACACTAAATTAACGAGCTAAAGAAACTATTCGATTTATGGGGTCTTCTTGGAGCAGCAAGATTTAAACTATTTTTTTCTAGGGAAAAAATATAGTGTAGGAAATGTGTATGAGCGGCAGGTTTGATTGCTCCCAAAGTCTCCAAAATAATTGTGTCTTGCTTATTAGTATTGCTACAAACTCAGTTTTTCCCCTCATGGGAAACAATAGCCTGTGTGGTGGCAATAGCCTAGAGGAGTTGCATTCATGTATTTGTTGTCTGTATCTTCCAAATATGGCCTGACCAGGTGATTGTCAGGCACATGTCAGGCACATGAGGTGGGCTGCTATGATACTTGCACAGGGATACAGAGTTTTTATCCAAGAAGCCCACAGCTCAGAATGGTGTGCTGATGAAAAGTAGGCACGTGGAAAAGGATCTGAGACATTCCCAGGAATTTTCAGCGATGCTAAGCCCTCACTATTTTTTTTTTAACTGAAGTTTCACATAGAGCCACTGTCAAATTTATAACTACAACTATTAAAGTGCACCATCCTGGGATGAAGTTAAAATGGTCCCTACTCTAAACTTTTAAGTGTAAAGAAACACACAATCAGTAAAGACATACATGCCAAAAAAAAAAAGTCAGTGCTCTGCAGTATGATATAATAAATACAGTACCCTGTACCGTAGGAAGCGTAAAGGAGAAGAGGGAAATGTTGGCCGAGAAGGTGACCCTTGAGCTGAGTTATGTTGTTGTCAGGCTTTTGTGTTAAATACCAGTAACTTCCAGAAATTGAAGGTAAATGGGAGATACAGGTTTTTTCCCCCTATATTAAAATGAAAGCAAATCTTAGTCTGAATCCTGCCATACTTTTATTAGCATGCAGGCATGAAAACAGTCCACTCCTTGCCCACTTAGGAACTCCTGGCAATTAGCTTTAATGCAAGCTTCCCTCAGAAGAAGATGCAACGATATTAAGGTGGCAAGATCACAGGCCCTCTGTTTTCTCAGATAGATGATAGGGTCCTCCATTAAAGGGGCACACAACTACAAGAGATTCTACACCTTGAGTGCTACGTGTCCTGCTGAGTTCTTCAGTTTCGTACATGGAAAGGCAGAGATATCTGTATAATCTTTCTAGGAAACCACCTCTCAAATACCACTCATTTTATTAGAATAGTTATTTTTAACATTCCTCTGACCCTGTGGTACAGATATACTGGTGATATTTGAAGTGTATGACACAGCCATCCCTCGACTGTGAACTCTTGATAATGATCTTCAGATGCTAACTACGGAGTGTGAATTCTGATTAGAGTACTTAGGTGTTCATCAAACTGACACATGGTATAGGTTAAAGATAATTTACACGTGCACAGTCACTGTTTATTATGAAATTTTTTTTGTAAATTACAGACAATTTATTATTGGCCAGAATTTGACTTTTAACTCTGTTTTGAGGTTTATAAGTTCTTTCCTCAAGAAGTTATTTTTTCGTGGGTGTTTTGTTGTTGTTGTTTGTGTGTGTGTGTACTTTGTTTTTGTTTTTCAACAGCAAGTTGACTTTGTTGCTCTGGGCTTGTGCAAAACCAGGTTGATGTGTGGGCATGGTATACTAAAGGAGAGACAGCTTTCCTTCTCAAGAGCAGCTTCCATACTTTTTTTTTTTTTTCTGTAGGAGAAAACTGAGTTCCTTTCATCTCTGATAGCTGCTTTACTTTAACTGTACATTTACATTTAATGTTTTGTTTTCAAGTAAAGAAGAATAACATTAGGTACAGCAAAAACAGAGTATCTTTTTCTTCAGCACTTTCACTTATGAAAGAATAGCACTTGAACAAGATGGAAAGTATTTGAGGGTTCCTCTAGGAGTGGCTTTAACTAAAGGCAAATGTGTTTGAGAGTTTAAATTCAACATACATTTTTATATGGTGGAATGACAGAATGAAACCTGCATGGCCTTTTCTCTAGTAATGGTTTCTCTATCCAGTTTAGGTCTAGAAAACATTTCATACAATTGCCTCCTTCTTCAGGTTTCCAATTCTCTCAGGTATTTACTTGGAATTTAAATAGAATATTTCCATCTCAGGTGACATTAACCTTAACAATGAACTCGACCCTCTGTCATTTCTGTATTTGAAACTGTTCACACTTAAGCAACAAATACAAGCTAATGTTAGATCAGAACCACACATACACATGATTGACTTAAGCTTTACGTGCTCACAGTAAAAAATTTGGAAAATTCAGAAAAGTATAAGAAAACATGTATAATCTCACTATCAAGAAATGGTTAACACTAATGTTTCCTCCTAGTATTTTTTATATGCATGCATTATTATTTTAAAATTGCAATACAGCATATAAAGTTTTATGTCTTCCATTTGACCTGCTATGGGCATCTTCCTGTATCATGAAATAATCAATGAAGGAGGTATGATTTTTATTGGCTGCATAATATTCTATCCCATGGATTTTCCATGATTTATTTAGCTCTTTTGCTATTTTTCTTGACACTTAGAATTTTTGTTTACAATTTAAAATTTAGTCTCTAAAGACATGGGCGTACATATACTTACGTGTTTAAATGTAAAAAAAGGTTTTAAAACATATTTAAATTATTTTATGATGCAATGATGGTTAACTTGTTTACATCTAAGTGAAAGTAATAAAAATTATCTTTAGAGATAAAATAATATTTTTATAGGTGATCATTTGCTTTGGGATGTGGAAAGGCAGCTGGGAGTATTCACTTAGTGCCATATTTACATATGAATTTTGCCCTTTCCATCCTTGCTTGGTGAGATTTGCAGTGCTGAAAAGCAGTTTTGAAACCACAGAAATGTGTCTTGGGGGGCTCTGAGGAGCTCCAGTTCTTTACGTCTCAGTGCGCTAAGAAGTAGGAGAGAGGCAAAGTGATAGACTGGAAGTGATTTATTAGAATAGGATGATTGTGAGGTTTACAAGTGGGTGGGCAAGAGGATGTTGCCCTGAGAACTTAGTGGGCTACAGTTTCATAATCAAAGCAAGAATGGGGAGGGGGAGAAGACCACCTTCTTCCTCAATTTTGAGTAGACATCAGGCTTCCATCATCAGCTCCTCCTCCACATCAGGTGGGGGAGTTTTCTTGTCCCTACATGGTCAAGCCGGGACTGTCATGGCACTATTTAAATTAGCAGAAGGGTGGTAACATATGCTAAAAATGGTAAATCATCTCAGGTGTTAGTCTAATGCCATCTTTTCCCTATATTTTTGTTTTTAGTGTGGGCAGAGGAGTGTGCCCTGGGAATCATTAACTTACTGACCTCGCTGACAGGATGTGGGTCTCATCTTACAATTATTTTATTGTTTGGGAGCATGTCTCATGCTTCTGTTGCATGGTTTTGTTGTTAGGCAAGCCTGCTTTCTTGAGTGATCATTAACTTACAGGGGTCTTCCATATTTTTTTCCTTACTTATGATCCCTCAGTGGGATTAACTATTTAGTCATCTACTTTGTCCCTTTACTCTGTCCCTATCAGTTTCGACTTCTAGCTAACCAAAGAACATGGTCAAATTTTGGGTAACCGAGGGTTTACCAATCACTGATTCCACTCTCTTTTCCCTTGCAAAGTGCTTTTCACTATTCTGTAGACTAGTTGTCTTTAAACTTGGTGAAACTACAAATTGCTAGACAATGTTTTTATGGGTCTCACCTGTCATTTAAATACAAACCATCTCAAACAGCAACAGTTATCAAAGACATAAAGGAAGTAATTTCATTTCAAAAGATACAGAAAATAAATGTTTCCAATACTACCCTTTTTCAAATGACTACTCATAGAAATTTTTAAATTATTTTCCCCAATGTTATGATTTGGAACTCTAGTGAAAAATAGTTTTAAAATTACGAGTGCAGAACCTTTAGAAAATTTCAAAATTGAAAAAAATAGCAGGCTGGTCAGTTGCCATTGAGGTTGCCTGATTGGCCTCCAGGACGATCTAACTCCCAGGTGAAATGGATGATTGAATATGCTGGTCTTTCTCACCTACAACTCTTAGTTTGGATGACCGGGTTGCTAGATACATTTCTGGACAACCAGGTTAGATTGTGTAATAATATTAGCATAGCTTTTTTGTTGTGTTGTTGTTTTTATGTTTATAGTTGTTTAAAAATAGAGTCGAAGGAAAATTGTTTGTACAGCAATATATTAGAAGACAGCATTTGGCCAGATTTCCAAATTTAATCTATTTCTGCACCTGACACTTAATGACTGATTTTTTTAACCTTATAGACAAGACCCCTGATGTAAAGTATTCCATAATATTCGATTGAGAGGCTGGTTCAGGCTATCTTCAGAAGAGTGATCTAATGAATCATTTTAACTGTTTTCTGAAATACCGGAATTTTCTGTGTGTCTCAGCCAATTAGGAGGTAGATTTAGCGCTCTTTGCTTAAAGCAGTTGCAAGAGTATAGCCTCAGGCAGGTTGTGAACATTTTGTCAGTGCGGAGGCCTTGAAACATTGAAAGGTTCAAACTTTCATTTGTTTATACAGTTGAAAATCCTTGGTTTTCTAGCATACACTTACTAAACTAATAATGCCACTTTTTCTGCTTGACAGTCTTATATGAAACCTTGCTCCAAGATGACCAGAAACCTTTTTAGGTCTTGTTATTTGAAATATATATATTGCCTTGGGACTATCTATGTACATGTACATATATATATGTATATATATATATATATATATATATATATATATATATATATATATACACACACACACAAACACACACACATATATATGTGTACATATATGTGTTCACATTTATGTGTGTGTATATGTATATATATGTATATCCACACATGTTAGTAGAATTACTTTCTAAGATTCTGTGTTTGTAATTATTTCAGGAGTAACACACATCTGAAAGGACAAAGGAAGAAAGAAATGAGAATGGCAGATAGTTCTACTTCTAGGGTTTCCCTCGACACCATTCAATGCAAGTAATGTACTGCAGTTAGTCCCTAGAATGCTGTGCTTGAGACCTCCTACCAGTAAGAGTGTGAAGACTGGAAGTCTGAGTTTTCCCCTCCCACTGATCTACACCCTAGGGGTTGTGTGGTGCTTACAAATGACAGGAGCAAGGGAGTCAAGACTGATTGGTCCTATCTCACAGCAGTCAAGAGGCCCTGGCTATTTTTTTTTTTTATATACATTGTTTTTTTGTTTTTTGTTTTTATATACATACTTTGTTTTTTTTGTTTTTTTTTTTTAAAGGTGTAGGCTTATTTATTTATTTATTTATGGCTGTGTTGGGTCTTCGTTTCTGTGCGAGGGCTTTCTCCAGTTGCGGCAAGCGGGGGCCACTCTTAATCGCGGTGCGCGGGCCTCTCACTGTCGCAGCCTCTCTTGTTGCGGAGCACAGGCTCCAGACGCGCAGGCTCAGTAGTTGTGGCTCACGGGCCTAGTTGCTCCGCGGTATGTGGGATCTTCCCAGACCAGGGCTCGAACCCGTGTCCCCTGCATTGGCAGGCAGATTCTCAACCACTGTGCCACCAGGGAAGCCTGGCCCTGGCTACTGAATAGAACCTTGGTGAGCTTTGTCCAAAGCCAAGAATCCTGAACAGAATGCCCCCTCCAGCAGAAACCACAAATGTTAAAGCAGCATCTTTCCTTTTGAGAGAGAATTTGCTGACTCCTCTGCATCACGTTCATTGAAGGGACGCCCAGCCAAGCTGGCCGTGGCCAGTGAGGGGTGAGATGATAGAAATGTGAGCTGTGGAACAGCTGTGGGTTAAGGAAGCACGTGGCTGGCAGTGTTAGTCCTCGTTCCAGATGAGGAAACTGGGATCCAGATAAGTTCAGTAACTCGCCCGAGGGCACACAGCTAAGTGGCAGAGCTGGGTGTCAGGCAGTCTGGTGGTCCCTGTTCCTCACCATTCTGCCATTCTGAATCTCCACTTCCAAGGTCTTTTCCATTTATTTAGCAGCCCCATATTCCCCTATTAGGATCAGCCTTGCTTTTTTCTCATTATTTCTCAAAGGTATAGATAGCCCAATTTGTTCCTGGAGGTATTGCTCCCTAGCAAGGAGGCCCGGGGCAGCTCCCTCATCCTACTTAATAACAGCATCAACAGTTATGCTCCGCTGGATCCTACTCATGAGATTCTCTTCCAGTATCTCAATCCCACAGTGGCTTTCTTGACCTAATCTCACCTCCCAACTTGAAGTAATTCTGCCATAAAATCACATAAACAGCAGTCCCTTCTTTAGGGAAATTCAAGTTATTTACCATTGGGATCCTCCAGAGATGAAGTTTCCCTGGCCCTTGTCATGTTTTCTTCCCCTTCTTACTATCAGCATTTCAGTCTCCTGCCCAGGTCTCAATGGTTAAGCCAACTTTAGGTGTCCCTGATGGACCCTAGGAGTATAGCACAGGCCCACGGAGCAAGTGTGTAAATATTACCAAGGACAAATCGGCTCTGTGGGAGTCACATTAATTACATGGTGATTTTGCCAGAGGGATATTCTTTTCACCATAAAGTGATGTGTGTTGCCCAGGAACCCCAAATCTTCCTGGAATATCTTCTATAGGGTCAGATATTCCAGGAACGATATATCCACCTGATAACACAATGCCTTCAGGTAAACCTCCTTTACCCAACAATGGCCTTTTTCTGTACATCCCTAAGGTAATAATTACCCAAATAAGCACATCTTTCAATACCTTCCTTTGAAGATACAGAGCAGTTCAAAAGGAACATTTGCCATATTTTATATATAAAAATAACTCTGGAAACATCTACTACCACCAAACACATTAAAAATATTTTGACAGGAACAAGACAATGCGTGACAGTGTAAGGACTTGAACTTCTATGACGTTTGACGGGGAGGTGGGAGAGGGCATACTTCATTGTTAATCTTAATGTATTCATAAAAGTCCATGAAATAAAATACATTTTCACTGATGTTTTCTAATTATAAACAAAGGCTAATTTTTTTAAACCTTTTAATATATTCACAGAAATGTACGTTTGCTAATGAGTACCATTATACTGAGGGGCACATTGCACGCAGAGGATTGCATTAATGCAGGAATGACCCTGCATAAATACAGATGGCTTCATATTAGCTATAGGGGAATTAAGGATGAGACCCTCCATCTTCTGAGTTCTTCACAGAAAATAGTTAGCTATTGCTTTACTTAAAAGTGCCTGAGACTTCATAGCACTATTAGTTTTTTCTTGTAGATTTTCTTAAGCAAAAAATTCAAGTCTCTAGGTCCCTTTGGGATTAGGAAAACACTACGTATATGCCATATAGTTGTGTGTGTATGTGTGTGCGTCTGTTTGTGTGAGCATTTGGGGACTGGGGACTCTTCAGTGGCTCATATCTACTTGAACAAATAAGACCGTTATAGGGCAGAATGGTTCAGACAGTCAACCTGTTGGCTCTTTAGTCTATAGTGCACTAGATAATCAGTACAGCAGATAAATATAACATCAGATGAATGTTTATCCACAGATTTGCACTGTTTCCCCATCAGGAAACACAGTGGAAACTGCTTCAAATCCAGGGCAGTCTCCACTCAATCTTTGGTTGAGCTGTATTGTACTCTAACTTCTCTCTCACTTCTTGCTCTGTCTTTTCATTTATCTCTGAATTTTTCCCCCTTCTGTCCATTTTCTTTCCAATTATCCATGTTAGATGATGACCAGAAATAACATGGATAAATGACATCCACTGACAGTTTATAATTCTCCATTAAACCAATGATTTCATCCTTGTTTTCCATCAAATCCTTTTATGAGGGCTGCTCAAAATGATCAAAATGGATTCACTTGCATTTCACTGCCTCTCTTCACCTCATATTATCTAGTGAAAATACAAACATGCTGTGGCCAGAAGATGGAGAATGAAGTGGGAGAATGAAGGAGGAGACCTTAAGTAGGAATTAGCTGACTACTGAATTACAAGCCTGTATGCAAACAAAGGGTGATAGGGAGCAGGCGAGGGTTCCCTGTGCTGGAGGTCATTCCTGCCACACCGGGTGATACGGAATGGCTCAAGAGTGTGGCAGTTCATGAGCTTAAGAGGCTGGACGTAAAATGAGAGGTGCAACCAGGAAAGAGTGAGTACTATTCTAGGAAGGTAAAGGAAATAACAAGGAGAGAGCACTGGCAATCAAGAAAATAATTTAGAAAAATAGTAAAGAAGAGTGGGAGAATACAGTTGCACTTTAGAAATGTGTGCTGAGAAAATGAAAATGCATTCAAAAGGTTGGACCAAAGATACTGATGCACTTAAGAAACTGTGCTTTGAGACAAAGAGGTACCAGGACATTTACAAGGAGCTTTGGAGCATACTCTGTTTATTTTCTTTGAAACATTTTAAGCATGCCTACTTCTATGCTTGTTTCCATAAAGCCATCTTTACCTGTAAGCACTCAATAGCTACTATTACTTTAAAAAGTCACTATATTCATTCAGAAAATGTTTTGAATGCCTGCTCTACCTCAGAGCTCTGTGCTGGTGCAGAATAAACAGGAATTGCCTAGGCAATGTGAGTTTTCAAGAAGCTGATGAGCTAGTCAGGGAGATAGACAGCTAAGGAATCTCAACGTGTTGGAATAACTGCTATGAAACTGAAGCTTGAAAGCATAGAGGAGGGATACGTGTCTCAATCTGGGAGGGAGCAGAGACTTCCTCCAGGCAATAACGTCTGCACTGAGAGGTCCAAAGGATAAATGGAAGCCAGCAGGGAGAGACGGAGGAAGGCAGGTGCGGATGAAGATATTCTAGGCAGAGGGAGCAACATGCACACAAGCCTGGAGAGAGAGCTTTGGAGCTTTGTGGGACCAGAAGTAGTTCAGCATGGCTACAGCATCGTATGAGGAGAGAGGAGGAAGTGGGAAAGGCTGAAGGGATATTTTTTAAAAATTTTTTCCCCAGCTTTATAGAGATATAATTGACACAGAACATTGTGTAAGTTTAAGGTACACAATGTGATTATTGGATACACATATATATTGTGAAATGTTTACCACCTAACGTTAGCACATTCTTCACCTCACATAATTATCATTTTGTCATCGTTAAGGTGAGAACATTAAAGCTCTAATCTCATAGCAACTTTCGAGCGTACAATTCACTACTGTTAACTACCACGGTCACCATGCTGTATGTTAGATCCCCGGGATTTATTCATCTTATTATTGAACGTTTGTACCCTTTGACCAACATCTCCCCATTTCCCTCACCCTCTAGCCCCTGAAAGCCACCATTCTGTTTTGTTTCTATGAGTTCGATGTTTTAGATTTCACATATGAGATCATACAGTGTTTGTCTTTGTCTGATGTATTTCACTTAGCATAGTGCTCTCAAGTTCCATCCTTGTTGTCATAAATGGTGGGATTTTCTTTTTTGTAAATGAATAATATTCCTTTATATTTATTCCATTTTTAAATATATATGTATATATATATCACTATATTTCACATATATATCATTATATATCATATTTATATTTAACATATAAAGATCACATATCACATTTTCTTTATCCATTCTTCTGACAATGGATACTTAGGTTGTGTCCACATCTTGGGTATTGTTAATAATGCTGCAAAGAACATGGGAGTGCAGATATCTCCTCAAAATAGTGATTTCACCTCCTTCAGATATAAACCCAGAAGTGGGATTGTTGAATCAAATGTCAATTCTATTTCTAGTTTTTTGAGGAACCTCCATACTTTTCCCATAGTAGCTGTACCAATTTATATTCCCACCAACAGTGCAAAAAAAATTTTTTTTTCTTTCACATCCTCACCAGCACTTCTTATCTCTTGTCTTTTTGATAATAACCATTTTAACAGGTGTGAGGTGATCTCATTGTGGTTTTGACTTTTTTGATATGCATTTCTCTGATGATTAGTGATGTTGAGCATCTTTTCATGTACCCATTGGCAATCAGTGTATCTTCTCTGGAAAAACTATTAAAGATATATTTAATTCCTCTGCCCATTTCTTAATCAGAATTTTTTTTTTTTTTTTTTTTGCTATTGTGCTGTGTGAGTCCCTCATATATTTGGGATTTTAACTTCTTATCAGATATATGGTTTGTAAATACTTTCTCATATTCTATAGATTGTCTTTTCATTTTGTTGATGGTGTCTTTTGCTGTTCAGAAGGTTTTTAGTTTGATGTAGTCCTGCTTGTTGAGTTTGGTTTTGTTACTTATGCTTTGGGTGTCATATCCAAAACATCATTACCAAGATTGATGTCTAGGAGCTTTTCTCTATGTTTTCTTCTAGGAGTTTTATGGTTTGGGGTCTTATGTTTAAGTTCTTAATCCATTTTGGGTTAATTTTTGTGGATAGTGTAAGTTATGGGTCCAGTTTCATTCTTTTGCATGTGTCTGTCCAATTTTTCCAATGACATTTATTAAAGAGACTGTCCTTTCCCATTGAGTATCTTGGCTCCCTTGTCAAATATTAGTTGACCATATATGCATGGGTTTATTTCTGGGCTCTTGAGTCTGTTCTGTTGATGTGTCTGTTTTTATGCCAGTACCATACTATTTTGATTACTATAGCTTTGTTATATAGTTTAAAATCAGGAAGCATGATGCCTCCAGCTTTGTTCTTCTTTTTCAAGATTTCTTTGGCTATTTGGGGTCTTTTGTGGTTCCATAAAAATTTCAGGATTGTTTGTTCTATTTCTGTGAAAAATGCCATTGGAATTTTGATAGGGATTCCATTGAATCTATAGATGACTTTGAGTAGTATGGACATTTTAACAATATTAACTCTTCCAACCCATGAACACAGGGTGTCTTTTCATATATTTACATTATCTTCAATTTCTTTCATCAGTGTCTTACAGTTTTTGGCATATAGATGAGGGAAACTTTTAATCTTGTTAATCAGGTCACCCCTCTCTCTAATTAAAACCCTCCAGTGGTTTTACATTGCAAGTAGAATAGAATTCAGACTCTGTATTATGACCTTAAAGGCCTGTGCATCTGGCCCCCTTTTAACACTCTGGCTTCATATTTTTTGTTTTGGCTTTTTTTTCCCTGTCCCTTAAATATATCAAGCTCATGTCAGTCCCAGAGTCTTTATATCAGGATTTTCTCTGGTTTTCACATGTTTCTGCTTATTATTCAAGACTCCACTCACATAACACCCCTTCTTTGATGCCCTCCCCAAGCAGTCTGTAATAAACCAGCATTCTAACCCACTCTCTGTAATGTCTTATTTTTTCATAGCACCTATCAATCCTAAAATTGGAAAATACATGTTCATATATTTATTTTCTACCTTCCTTCACTAACAGTGAGACTTGGTGGGCAGAGACTATATACAATTTACTGCTGTATTCTCAGTATCTGGAACAATGTTTGGCACATAATATGTATTCAATAAAATTCTCCTCAAGCACTGATAGGAGAGTAAGCATAGGTCAACTTCATAAAGTGCCTTATACACCATGCTTAGGGCTTTACACCGAAAATGCTAGGTTTTTAAGCAGAGTAGGGGCATTATCACAAGTGCATGCCTTAGAAAAATCATCCTGGCAGTATCATAAAGCACGAATGTGGGGCTGGATGAAAGTAGAAAGACTGGTTAGGAGAGTGCTGAGATTGTTCCAGTCCTCTCCCCACTCTAACTGCTGACTTGAACCAAGGGAGTGGCAATGGAAATAGAGTGAGGTAGAAACAAAATACAGTTGACTCTTGAACAACATGAATTTGAACTGCATGGGTCCACTTATATGTGGATTTTTTTTTTTTTTTACCAAATATGTACTGTAGTACTACACCATCTGTAGTTGGTTGAATCTGTGGATGCAGAACAATGGATACGGAGGGCCAACTGTAAACTCCTCTTTAGGTTTTCCACTGTATGGAGGGTTAGCAGTCCTACCCCTCCATTGTTCAAAGGTCAGCTTTACATTGTACTTGATGATTAATTGGCTAAGCATAGGAGGGAAGAGGAAGGGTCAAGATGATATTTAGGTGTTTTTCTTGTATACCTGAGTAGAGGGAGAGAGAGAGATGTAACAAGAGATCTGGATTTGAGAGTCATCAGCAAAGAGATGAAAATGGATGAGATCATCCTGAGGGAGAGGGTGGCATGAATGAGACTGAGAGCGTTAAGGCTGAAATCCTGAGGTACACATGTAAGTTCAAATTCAAATTGAAAAAAAAATTTAAGCCCATATCAAAAGCATTTTTAAAATTTAGGTTTGAGAAATTTCTCCTTTGTGTGAAGTCTCTTTCTAGTTCCGCCTGCTTGTGTCTCTGGTCAATTGTCAACTTTGCTAAAATAGGTAACCTGTTCTCTAGTAGGTAAGGTTACATTGAGGTAAGTCTCCCTGACTCATAAGCAACAACAGTATGGCTTAATAGGATAAACAAATTATGTGACAGAGTGAAACGCCAGTTTTGCATCTTGCAAAATAAATATTAGCACAAGAAAAACAGGAAATACTGATGGCATCATAATGACTCTAACGCTTCCAGGTAATCATTAATCAAATCATTTTAAATGCCAAACAAGCAAGACCTTGTTTCCTCCCCTCATACAGACAGGATCCAGTGGCCCAATTAAGCATGAAAACTGCCAGAAGTTTCATCATGAGCACCGGGAAGTCAAACACCAGGTCCTACCCTCTGAATACTTATTGCCTGAAGTTTCTGATTACAACTCGCCAAGTTCATCAGAATTTCTAATTAGTTATGATTGTGTTTTCTTTATAGGAGACTAGAAATCAAGATATTAAGCATGTTCTCTTGAAGAACTAAACAACCAAATGTAAATTCTCAATTTTCGTAAGGGAAACCTAGTTTAACGGGATTTAAAAATGAGTGTGATTTTTATTCCCTATCTCCATCCCCACCATAAAATCTCCTATTCCCAAGTAAGAAATGAAAAACTACTTTTCTAGGTCACATACATTTATATTGTTTCACTAATACTTGGCAAATAAAGCCCTTCAGGATTGGAGTCAAATATGTTTATTAAGAGCCAGAAAATAGTTGGAAATAGCCTATCTTTAGCTTGTGTTTCACCAGTTAATTCATTTAAATAATCTCTATGTTATTTGGAAATGTTTAATTTATTCTATTTGTAGATAACTCAATAGCCAATACAGTCGCAACAAATTCTAGCATTTAATAAAATTATCAGAACCAATAATTATATATCAAATAAATTATAGCCAAGCAATACAGAGTTTCTGCCATAACATGATATATGTAGGCTTGAAAATACCCACAATCTGTAAGACCACACACTGAAAATAGCCAAGTTTATGGGGAAAAATAGACTTAAGATAGACCACTGAAAACTTTGCAACCAGAACACTACCAAAAACAATTTTAAAAAAACCTAGCTGGTATTCTAAAAATAGCAGCCCAGTTGAAAAGGCATGTTAAATTCCAGTTTCATAAATAGATGAGTATTATAGTTTATCCAGGACTTGGTGTTGAAGAAATATGGAAGATAGCTTGAGGGAAGAGGTAGAAGGAAAGATTGAGGCTGTTCAACTATGAAAAAAGACAAAATGAAGCAGTGTGTGGGAGAAGTGAAGAGCGAGCCCTTCCCATAGGTAGTTTAGCCAACCTGAGTTAGGAAGGATTGAATGAGATGATTGGGTGTCATGCACAGTATTGTATTCAGATGTGTTTAGCTGCTAATTCTTGCTGGGGAAAATGTTAGAAAATTGCTTATGAAACAATGTTACATCTATGTTTTTCTGACTTCATTCCATAGCAGAAGAAACTATACCTGCATTTGAGTAACTGGTATAACATAACATATACCATATATATATAGCATGTATTTATATATGTGTGTGTGTGTGTGTGTGTGTGTGTGTGTGTGTGTGTGTATATATATATATATATATATAAAACATATACCATATATATATAAAACATATACCATATATATATAAAACATATAATGGAGGCTCAACTTGATACATAAAATAGAGCTAAAGCTGTAAAGTTCTTACCCTAATGATCTCTGGGTAAGATCATTTATAATTTATAATAAATTATAAATAATAAGTTTATAATTTCTGACTTCTGAGAGAGGAACAGCATCACCTTTGGAGACAAATTACCTGATTTCAAGTCCAGGGTTATCCACTTCCAGTTTGGGTTGTCTGGGGCAAGTTGCCTGACTTCTGTAACCCACTGTCTGTTGCTTATCCTTAAAACAGAGCAAGTAGCAACAGTTGTCTCCTACGTTGTTGTGAAGGTTAGAAAAGATAATGTGGAGAAGACACTGCCACAGTAGCCAACCCACAGAAAGTGCTCCATAAATTATGTTGTTATGATTAAATGAAACTCCTTTTGACAGTCAGCCCTCCAAACTGGCTACATTCACTCCTCACCAAGGCCTTTCCTTAGAGAATATCCCCATTTTCAGCCAGAGGATGTCATTCTGGTCAACCTTGCACCAAAGGCTTTTTTCAGAGGAGCAGGTTAGGTCTCCAAAAACATCCAGATGGGTCCTAGTTCTGTCCCAAAATGATGGATCCCCTTGGGGCATTTCCTCACAGTGAATCAGAGCAATTAGGGGGGAAAAAAGTCTAGATTTAATTGATAAACTTTCCTTTTTGTAGTAAATTTAGATTTGTTTTGAGATATTTATAATATAGACTTCTCCCTAGCCCCCAGAAAAGAATCTTAGGAAATGATCTTTGGGATTCTTTGGTCTCTACTTCTGAAAGGATAGTATACCGAATGGAATATTTCTTTTTACCAAGTAATAATGATGGAGTTTTACTGTACAGTCTTATGACATTAATTGCTCTGCCATGAACTTTGTAGGAAGAGCAGAAAAGCCAGAAAATAAAAAACAAAAACCTCCCTGATAAGTTTTGCTTCTGGAAGTGTAGGAAACTGTAAGTTCTGAAGCACGTTTATAGCACGACAACTAGATGTGGAAAAAGTGCGCCAAAAATTATTTTTTAATGCCTTCTAGACTTAGAAGAAAGTAAGAAATTTCCACAGATTAAAACAAATCTCATTCATAAACATATTTAAGATTCTTTAATTATTAAAGAATTTTAAAATTCTTTAAATATTATAGACCAAGTCCAACACTAAATAAAAAGTAATCTCTCATGACCACGTGGGTTTATTACATAAACAAAGGATTTAACATTAGAAAATATGAAATGTAGTTCACCTTTATTAGCAGATTAATGGAGAAAAGGATGTGACCTTCTATTAGATGAAGAAAATGTTTGCTAATATTTTACCTTGATTCATTATTGTAAAAATTCTCCAAGCAAACTAAGAATAGAAGGGGGCCCTATTGTCCTAATAAAATGTATCTACCAAAAGGCAACAACAAATACCACTCTGAGGTAAAAGTTTAGAAACATTCCCTTTAAAATCAGGAAGGAAACGATATATCCGTTGCCATCACTTCTGTTCACCTAGTAGCAGAGGTCTTAGGCAAGAAAATAGGAATGAAATAAAAGAATTGGAAAGGAAGAAATCAATAAAATACGCATACTTACATTTCTATGCAGATCACTAAAGGAGTACATGTAGATGGAAACTGCCAAACCAGTAAAAGAAAAAAGTGAAATTGTACAACATAATCAGTGCAAAAGAACCAAGAAGGGAGAAACATAGAAAAATAGGAAAGGTGGAATGGATTTAAAGTGTGTGCACGCACATATACACACACATGCACACGAAGATGCTGGAAAAAAATCTGCATGTATCAGCAATGGAAGTAAATGAAATTGAACTAAAATCGGTTAAAAACCAACATTTAAAAAAATAAATCAAAAAATGATAAACACAAAAGGCTGGATAGGATTGCTTCTTGGTGGGGCAGCAAAGAATGGAATCGGGATGAGGCATAGATAGCCTAAACAATATTTGTCATTATCTCATTCTGATATATATTGATGAGGCCTTCGGTATTCTTTTTATTGGTATGCTCTATACAAAATATTATAAAAATTAGTGAAAAACTATATATCAAATATTACAAAATTAAAGTATATATATTTAAACTTCCTAAGAAGCCTTAAAATATAAACTAACCCCTTCCTTTCAAATTAATATAACAATTTTAGCAGTATAAGAATCCTGTAGGTAAAATGGAAGAATACTTCAAAGAAATAGAATATTATTGATAGAAACTGCTTATGACACCAAAATACACTGTCTCAGGACTGTTCCCAGATTTGAGAATCAACCATAGGAAGGGCCAAAATCCAAAAAAGATTTCAAAATAGTTATTAAGGATATTCTGATTAACATATAAGAATGATTAGGGATTAAATCAGAAATAAGGTAAATCTCATTATTCAGATTTTTTAAAAAATGTGTTCTCCACGACTATGGAATTTGTTGCCTTAATACAGCTTAGTTGTCATGTAAAGATTTATATAAAAGTAAGCTTTATATAATATAAACAGAATTTTTAGTAGGTACATTAGAGATTTCTTGAATGAATGAATTTTATCCCCAGTAGTAATGACCTAACCATTACTGCCATCTAGTGACAGCATACCCTAATTATAGGCAAAGCACTGAATACTGAATTTATACTCTTAAATATAAAGTAATCATGGTAATGTCAGGTTGGGGAAAGTCATTTGAAAAATATTTGGCATTCTCTTCTGTCCATACTGCCTCCCTCCAACATCATTTTTAATGGGCATATATTGAGAGTCATGATAACTGTTTCAGCCTACCCAACAATTTTTGCAAACTTGGGATCTCATTAGAAATCTTGCCTTCTCTTCTGGGGTATAAACAGGTCTGTCATTTTCCTCTATAAGTATTTAACTTCCTATGGTAATGTTTATGGTCAGAAACTTCTGTTCATCATTAACCTTAGTGATTTGACTTATTGTAGGCATATAATATTTTATGAAGGGAAGAGGAAACTTCCTCTTCTTCTACCCAGTTTTGCATAGCAATTATCCACCCTTCAAATCTACAGAATATCTGGCACCTTGATCTTGCGCTATAGTACAGGCATTAAGTCTTTTCCCTTCAGATTGCTAAGATTATACCAGTAGAATGTCTAGGTCAGCAGTATTTCTTCATTTTACAGGTGAAAACATTGAGGTTTGGGATTCGGATTTGAACCTTTACTGAAATGGTGCAGTTTTCAGTCTCTTCCTTTTGTCACCTTGGATCCTTACAGGAAACCACGAAGATATTATGTCGTTTTTTAATGTTTTTAATCACATCTTGTTTGGCTAGAAGATTAGAAGTGAAATAATAGTAGCATTTGTTTTGAGTTTGATGGATTTATGAGTACCACATTCAGGGGTAGTGATGCTACATTTAAATACTAACATTTTCTCCCCAAGTAATTTAGTAACACAGGAAAGAAGCCGGATATCTGTTTTCCCTCTTTGGAGTCATAACTCTCTTTCACTGACATACTCACTTCTCCTACATTTGAATTTTTTATTATTGTAATTAAGTGCTACTTTATGAGCAATCATTTCAAAATAGATGTTTGTTGATTTGGTAAGTTCATATTTTTTTACACAAGTTTTATTGAAATGAAATTAACTGTGCCTTATAATGAGGATTCCCAGTACCAATGCTTTATTGAAAAGCTTAAACATGTTATGCTGATGCGGTAGAAAATATTTTGTGTAACTATATTATCTCATCTACTCATTTTCTTTTTGGTGAAATCACATAAATAGGAATTTTTGGCATTTTGGAGGAGGAGAGGTTCTTATGCTGTTTTATGACTAAAGAATTAAAGCCCTGAAAATCAGA
This sequence comes from Balaenoptera physalus, assembly GCF_965194825.1. Classification (NCBI taxonomy): domain Eukaryota; kingdom Metazoa; phylum Chordata; class Mammalia; order Artiodactyla; family Balaenopteridae; genus Balaenoptera; species Balaenoptera physalus. The sequence continues at coordinate 85,251,157 of NC_138887.1, read as the reverse complement.
AACTGTCTTTAGTTAATATGCAGTAAGGTTATAAGTGCTTATGTAATATTGTGAGCCTGACTGCACATGAGAAAGGGGAATACGTGACTTTCTGTTCCTCTTCAAACGGTTGTGTAGTTGTACTGTCAGTAGATGGTCAGAGCCCTCTCATTTTGCCAGGGGTTAGACTTTGAAGGTGATTTCAATGTTGGCCCGTAGTTATCCAGCTCTGTTACCCTGCAATCAAGTCAGATTTACATTTCCTGATTGTTATTTTCATTCAATGGAAACGAGGATGTGTCGCTTCGTTTAAGCCTCCTGCGAATTCAAAGCTTTGAGTAAAACTTCATTAATCTGTACCCCATTTGTTCAGAGGACGTAATAATTTAGAAAAGTGCTGGGCTGAAGTTTACTTTCCTGGTATCTATAAAGAAAGGATTACTAACCCATTAACCAAATTAATAGTGCAAACAAGATTGGAAGAACAAATGGTATTAAACACTCTAAAGCACTTTAGAAGCACCCATATACTTAAGGCCTATCTCAACTCAAAATATAAAATATTCCCAGAGTTTCTTAAAGCAGCATCACTGCCCAGCAACAACGATGAGAATTTTAAATGTCCCTTATTTGGATTAGTCCCCTAATTCACTATTCCCCTGCTTTAAACCCGGTTATTCCAAATCCCTGAGGCTAGGTTGAACTTGACAAACAAGTTATTAAGTTTGTGTAAAAACTAGGTTGCTTGTCAGTGTTACAAAGTGATCCCAAAGTGGAGATGATCCTTCCCAATGAGCAATGTTCAGGTGGACTTCTGGTGTCCAGCTTCTAGAACAGTCAGATAGAGATGAGAACATTCAAATCATTCTGCGTATAATACTTTTTAAAGGTTTTAAGCAAATTTTAAAGACTTCAGTTTTTTAGAGGAGTTTTAGGTTTACAACAAAATTAAGAAGGAGGTACAGAAGTCTCCCATATGCTCCCTGTCTCCACACGTGCAAAGCCTCCCCCGTTATCAACATCACTCACCAGAATGCTACATTTTTTACCAAGAATGAACCTACATTACTACATTATAATCAGCCAGAGTCTGTAGTTTAACTCAGGGTTCACTGTTGATACAGTACATTCTATGGGTTTGGACAAATGTTATAAGAACATGTGTCCATCATTATAATGTCATGCAAAGTATTTTTACTGCCCTAAAAATCTTTTGTGCTCTACCTATTCATTGCTCTCCACTGCCCCAGCAACCACTGATCTTTTTTATTGTCGCCATAGTTTTGCCTTTTCCAGAGTGTCAAACAGTTGTAATCATACAGTATGCAGCCTTTTCAGATAGGCTTCTTTCGCTTGGTAATATACATTTAAGTTTCCCTCATGTCTTTTCATGGCTTGATAGCTCATTTTCTTTTAACGTTGAATAATAGTCCATTGTCTGGATACACTTTACAATAATTTTTCGCAAAGACTTGTCATATGAAAACCCACAGGCTTGGACCCAAGCACACTACCTACCACAGGGCTTTGCTTGCAAATACGAGGCATGTGAATTTTGAGCGAGTGAATGAATTAGTCTATTTCTGTATGTGCTGGAAAGTGTGGCATCATGGTAGAGAGTTCCTTTCTGCTCTCTTGAGTAGGAAATGCTTTTTTCATCTCTCTAGGGAACTAAAATAAAGGATTTATTTCAATCCTTGAAATTCCATAACTAGTTTAATAACATTTTAAGGGTGATCTGTCACTTGACCACATTTTCCTTCCCCGCCTCCCAGTTACCTCCTGAGACTGCAGATTTCTTTCTCAGGATATTATCCCAAGGAAGGAAAGAAACTCATCATTTCCTTATCCTCCTTTTCTGAACTGTCATCACACACTGAAAGCTCCATCCTGAGCTGATGTTTGAGAATCTGTTACCATGGAGCTATTCCCCAGCTCAAAGGATGGTTTTATTGCATACAGTGTTATAGGAAAAGAGAATGATAAAAATTAAACTTAAAAATAAATCCTTGTTAATAATGGAAATGGGGAAAATGTTTTTAAAATCAAATACATGGTAGAGTACAATGCATTTTTATGCTCTCCCTCTCTCTCCAAACATTGCCCTTATTTTTTGCTTTGTGTTTGTGGTAATTGTGTTGTTTTTAAAAGACCCTGCTGTCTACTAGCTTCTGGGCATATGTCCAAAATACAAGTGCACATTAACTCGATTCAACAGATCAGATTTCCGTAGAGACCTCCAGAAGACTCCACTATTCCATTCCTACCAAACTGCCTCTGACCTGTGCCCTCCCAGACAAAGCTACGTAAAGAAAAAATAATAAGATTCAGTGCTTGTGTGGAGGTCAAGAAGGATACAAAAGAGTGAAGGATAAATACAAGATTTTGAAGCAGAGGTCACTTTGAGAATGAAGGTAACCCTGACACCGAGGCAGGTCTGAAGGGGACTTGATGTTGAGGCAATGTGATAGGCTATTCAAGTGAAGTGTGCGTCAGCCACAGACCCTGTCACTTTGCAGCCGTCATGATCCTACTGTGATGGTTGTGATCTTTTTTCTTACATGGATTGAGTGATCAGGATTTATTGTTTTTGTAAACCCACAAGTTTAACAGTTCAGAGTTTTTCAGGTGTACTCTATTTCAAGTATTTTGTCCATTTTGTAGCACTTGGAAGCACGTTAATGATGGAAGAAAAAATGGTATGTTTACCAAAAGTCTCTTTTCCTGATAAAACCTCTGAAAAGTTATTATTTTTTTTTTTTACAACTTTTAGGAGAAAAGAAATTTAGAAATGCATTAGGAGCAAACAAAATGAGTTGCAATTAAATCTTTCAAAATGTCTTAAAATAGCTGTTCAGATAGTTGTCAAGTTTCCTGATTCTTTGGAAAGTAAAGGACAATAGCTGTGTTGGAGACAGAATTCAAAGCATTCTCTGCTTCTAGGACCTTGGTCTAGATGGAAACTCAGGAGTGTGTCAGGTGCTAGGAGATGGGGTGTGGACCCATTGTTGGCCAGGAGCAGTATTTAGCTTTGGCACAAACGACACGAGGTATGCTACATAGACCTGACAATTGTCCTTGTGACACCAGGGGTCAGAAGTTAAGAGAAATGAACAGGTTGTGACTGATAGCATGGAATAGAGGTTAAGAGCTCAGCCTTCCAATTAATGGTTAAGTGTTTGTTTAAACTCTTTAAGCCTCAGGCTTCTCATCTGTGAAATGGGATTCATAATTGTATTGACCTCATAAGGTAGTTGTAATGGTGGAATTAGACAGTACGTGTAAATTAGGTTAGCCATTTACACATAGTATGTTACAGCATAGAGTAAGCATCTGATAAATATGAAAGTTACTCTTGTAAAAATTCAAAATCTCTTGAGAGGTACTTAGTGGATGCATATCTACTTCTGCTTTCCGGCAATATGGATCTCCCAGTAGAATATGTTGAATTTTGGAGATCATTTCGAAGGATTCTATTATATTGTTCTTGATTTCTTATAACTAGTGTAGATGGGTCTAATTCTATATCTCAATCTAGGTGGAGAGTTCAAAATTTTTCCGTCATGGAAATGGCGTCACTGATCAATGGAAAGCTTTACGCTGTACTTATTCAGCAGGGCTTGATGTGAGGTGGATAAAGAGGAATGGCTATACTTTCCTTTCTTTCTTTTTCCTTTCTTTCTTTCTTTTTTTATTTTTTTATAACCATCTCTATCCTCCAGATATCATGATTTCTATTAAGCAGTCTCTTGTTTCTCTGGTGGAGTGCTAGTATTCCACAGATGGAGAAACCACTTAATCTAGAGTCTCACATTGTTAGAGATATTTGCAGAGACGAACAATTTAAAATCTGATTGGCTGAACAGTGGGCTACCTTAGGGTCTCAGCTGTCCAGAGAGGGCTATTCTGATGCAACCAACAGCTCCCCTTCTCCGCGATCCACCAGCAAATGCTCTTAATTCGCTAATTTCCTTGCTATTACTGCATTGCAATATTTGCTCTCTCTTTTTCCTTCACCCCAGTAGGCCCGTTTATGTAACATAGAAATCTGGTTTGACTTACGATCTGGCTGCTATGGTTTGTAGGGCCCGGAATCCCTCTGGGGTCTGCATGACACTTGTGGGGCACTGATTGCGATTACCATATGCAGTGTTCTCCACTTGTCCTAAGAAATGGGTGTTTAGTCAGAGCTGTTACAGTAGTCAACAGACCTTTGCAGATTTCCGAGGTACGGAGTGCTGTGAGAGATTTTCAAATAATCATGTCACAGAACAAAAATAAGATTGCACACAGAAAACCAATTCTGTGGTATGTTCGGAGGAAAACAAAACCAGAGCTTTCTTTTCTCCCTTTCATTGTGGTCTGGTATCTTCTAGACACTTAATTCCTTCCCAGTAGTTGCCGTTCTGTGAGATGGGGACAACAAAAGCTGGTTTGTTTTTTTTTTTTTTAATAAGTTGAAAACAGTAAGTAGTAGATGAGAGCCTCCGACTTCTTAGTGATCAGTGTGGGCATTTCATTTCTGACCTTCAGTGTATTTACCGCCACAAACCTTTGTAAATGGAAGACATCAGCTTCAAAGCCCTTCATGACTCTGAAAAATTTTCATCTATTGCTGAATGATTATATTTCCTGGAGACTAGTGGGATATAGATTGTCTTCACTGGGAAAAACAATGTTTCCAATTTAAAGTTAATGTGAAGGGTGGTTCAATACTGGATATAAACAGCATGCGTCTGAGGCAGATGCAGATAAAGACTAACAGAAAGGTAATGAGTCTATCTTAGGCCTGGACGTGGGGGAATTAAGACTGAATTCTCAAGGTGGCACAAAGGCAAGTGAATTCTTACCCCAAGGCTGATAAATAGATAATAATGAGAAAGATAAAACTGTTTGCTTATTTGATGACAAAGCACAGATGTCTCCACTTGATTTCATATTAAATGGAAGGTTTAACTGCCATTTTTTTGGGGAAATGAAGCTTTTTTTTTTTTCTTCCTCAGAAAATGCTGAAGCAGATTGTCTATTAAAAAGCCTAATGGAGAATTTGAAGACAGAGACCTCACAGCAAGGCAAAGAGAGTAATTAGGCTGGGAAAGAGTGAATCTAATAGTGATAAGTCAACTTTCCTTCTGCCAGGAAGTTCAATGCTGAAAATTCATATTATATAAACTCGATTTATTTATATCCTTTCTTATTTGAGAGTATTAGAGCTATGGCTTCAGTTGTTCATTGCTGTCAATATTCTCCTAAAATAAAAGGTGGTCAAAGGCATTTGTGTATTTTCTTAAGGAAATAAACTCCTAAGTCTGTTTAACATAGTTACCAAGAGAGGAAGTAGAACAGGTCAGAAATCTGTTTTTAATATTGAGTCAAGAAAATGTCTCCTGACTCTTTACCAAAGCAGTCCTTGAAAACTAGTCTTTTCATAACACACTCTGAACTGGTAAGTATATGTACCACGAGTCTCCCTTTCTTGTGAACATTTACACAAGCCTCCTATCTTAGGACCCATTTACTCCATTTCTTTCCTTGTGTATCATGCCATGTTATTTGATCAGCCTCCATTCGGAAATGTATACATTGAAATTCATTCATTCAGCAAATATTTATCTCCTATCTACTCTGTGCCAGTCACCAACAACTCAGGGAAGAATAAGATAAGGTGCTTATAATCTGGAAGAGGAGACAGAAATGTCAACAGATTACAGCCTGGTCAGTGTCATGGCACAGGTGTAAACAGAGTGCAGTGGGGACAGAGAAGGAGATATTCTCCCCAGGGGGACCCAGGAATGCCTCCCAGTGGTGGTGATACGTAAGCTGTATCTCCAAGGATGAACAGGGTATGTTTAGAATCTGTAGTCAAGCTTAGCATGTGAGAGCCTTGTGGAAATAATGGCAACTAGAAGGTTAAACGTATGTTGTTTATATAAAAGATAAGTCTTCTCAGAAATTAAACTTAATTGTAGGGGGTGTTAAGACATGGAGAGTAAATATCTTTCATTTGGAGGAAATTTAAGATATACAAGCGGGAATAATGCACTATGAAAAGACCTGTACGTGGCTATTGCTAGGTAGACATTGGAGTCTACAAGTACCTTTCTTTTTTTTTTTTTTTTCTCTATCTGGAGTTCTACAGGAGCAAGAATCAGAGAGATTTGGTGCCTGGCTAGGCTTACTTAAATAACTTATTAATTTGCCAGGCACTACAATGACCAGTAGATACTGTATTTCATAATTAAAAGCAAACTAAGTCAAGGGAAGGTTGGATGTCTTGTTTGTGGGGGGGTCTCAGAGCTCATCAGTGACAAAACCGTGAATTGAACTTGAAGCTCTTGGTTATATACTAATGCCCTAACTGTTCACAAAGTATTAGAAGGTTTAATTGTAGGAAGACTGAAAGTCAATATTGATTGACTGATTATTTACTAAATGGCACAGTGTCACATGCCCTGAGATGTCTCCCTGCAGGTCACTAAGGCTAGTGCTTACTTACTAGGTCTCATCCTCTTCCACCTACAAGGACATAGCTCGAGCAATTCTTTCCCCCTCTCCTCCATCATCAATATTTTCCTGTCTATAAGATCTTTCCTAACAGCATACCAACATGCTGGTTTTTATTCCATCGTTAAAAAAAAGAGGCTGAATACAGAGATTAACTCTAGCAATTTTTCTCATTTTCGTCACTGCCAAACTCAGAGTGGTCTGTACTCGTGGTCTGTGTTTCCTCTCCTCCCATTCTCTCTTAAGCACACTCCCATCAGGCTTTTCACCCACAGCACTCCACAGAAACTGCTCCTGTGAAGGTCATCGGTGACCTCCAAGTTGTTGACTTCAATGGTCCCTTCTTCAACCTCATCGTCATCGACCTGCAGCGCACTGAGCAGTAAAAGGCCAATGCAGTAGAGCCTTCTCCTGCTCTAGTAGAGCCACCTTCCTTCCTTCTTGAAACATTTTCTTCCTTACCTCTCCTATGAGATAGGAGGACAACACGTTTTCCTCCTATCTCATAGCTACTTGGATGTTTAATCCAACTTTAAAGCTCATAATGTCTGACCTCATGAGCTAAGCCACTCTGACTCCCACCCCTAACCCTATATCCCTCTCCCCTTCCACCAACTTCCCCACCTCATTTCATGACAGCTCCACACTTGCAGTTCCTCATGAAAGAAAACTGTGGCTCAGCTCCTTTTTCTCACACTCTACATTCAATCCATCAGCAAATTAATTTGGCTCTGTCATGACTGTGGTAGACTCTGACCACTTCTCAGCAGCTCTGCTGCTACTAAGCTATCATCACTTCATTCCTGGCTTATCGCAGTGCTGTCCCCTCCCCCTGCCCCATCTCTCAGCTTTTATCCTTGCTTAAGACTACTTTTAAGGCAATAACCATAGTTATCTTGGTAAAATTTAAATTCCCGCCTCAAAACATTCGATAAGGCTCATAAGGCCCCAAATCATCTGTCCTCCTATTTCCTCTGTGGCATTGTCTTCTATAACTCTCCCCCTCACCCACTAAACTCCAAACTCTCTGGCCTCCTTCCTGTTCCCCTGATTTAGGGATTAGCAAACTATCTGTAATGGAAAATATAGTACATAATTCAGGCTTTGTGGGTATGTGGTTTCTGTCACAACTACTGAACTCTGACATTGTAACATGAAAATAGCCGTAAACAATGCACACATGAATGGATGTGGCTTTGTTCCAATGACACTTTGTTTACAATAACAGGCAGCAGCTAGATTTGTCTACAGGCTGTGGTTTGCAGACCCTTTCTGATTCACCAGGTAACCCCTCCCTTAGAATCCTGGCTGTTTCCAATGCTTAGAATTGTCTTCTCCGGATAGCCACATTGCTTCCCCCTCACCTCTCACCAGAATCTACTCAAGTGTCACCTTCTTAACGAGGTGTTTCTCAGCCTGAGTACTGGCAGGACACACATGGCATACTCGAATGAGAAAAGTTTAAGAAAGGTCTAATGAAGGTATGGGCAGGGAATAGGTAGACCAGGAGGCGTATGTATATGCCAGGCCCGGTAAGCAGATGGGCCTTAGATGGGCAAGGAGGAGAAGCAGTTGTAGCACCTAGGACAAGCGAAATGGGTAGCCAGGATATCTTGAGAGAAGCAGTGACCTCTTGAACTCCTGCTTGGGCTCCCTATCATTGGAACCAAATCTGCAGCCAGAGGGCAAAGGAGGTCCCTGATACAGTCCATGTGGTCGGCCTCCTGGGACAGAAGAGTTCAGAGAAAGGTGGAGAATATATCTGATGAGCCAAAGGAAAGATAACACTCACCAGGGGCTTCCTCATCCACCATACTGAACATTACAACCAGGACCAAGTGTATCATTTAAGGGACCACTTGTTTAAAAATTAAGAAGTTCAAGACAGTGGGAGTGGAACATCGCACCCAACATGGAGCCCTTCTGGTCTTGGGGTCCTGTGTGACTGCATAGGCTGTGCACCCATGAAGCCAGCCTTGATTTCAACCCTTTCCCCAGCACTGAATTCCCTATTCCTCTCCTCTACTTTGTTTTCTCCACTACACCTGTCTCAGTCTCACATGCTATATAATTTAACTGACTTGTTTAGTTTATTATCCCTCTGCCCCACTTGAATTTGAGCTCCCCAGGCAGAGATTTTAATATCTTTTGTTACATGCTGCATATAATGTCTTAAACACTCCCTGGTACATAGTAAATGCAATAAATATGTGTAAATGTATGCAATTCTCCTGGAAAAGGGAAGAAGAAAGGCCACAGAAGGGGATCATCACACTTACTGATTTAGCTTGGTTCCCTTTCCATAGCCCTTCTCTTCATAAGCCAAAACCCAAAGCTGAGTGCGGGCCAGTATCTCTCATTGGAAAGGATAATTTTTTAAATTCTCAGTATTTAAGATCATCTGCCTTAATAATTTCTTATATAGAGGAAGTAATCAAAACAAGTCCTCTAACTTAAATTAACAGTTGGCATTTAGAATAGAAATGTGTGCATGAGTATAATTTTTAAGTTTTCTAAGGATTATTTCCATGTTATGAACTTAGCTAATATTTATTCTTTGTGGTCTGCCCATCCTAGAATGATTGTTTCTCAGAGTTCTGTGCTTGGCCTACGTCTTCTCTCACTATACACACTTCGCAGCAAACTCATCTGTAGCCACTGAATCAAAATAGCACTTAAAGTAGGTGAGGCACAAACACGATCTCCAGCCTATACCTTCCACCTGGGCTTCAAAATGTGTATGCTACAGTCCAACTGCCTACTACATATCATTACTTGTAAGTCTCATAGGGATAGCAAACCCACTCAGAACGGATGTCGCTGTATCCCCCTTCTCCCACTCCAGCCACCAGCCTGCTCTTCCTGCTTTGCCTCTGAGAACAGCATCTTCGTCCCTCATGATCCCTGCCAGAAACCCAGGAGTCTCTGGTGACTTCTCCCTCTTCCTCATTTACCATCTAATTAGCCCAACAGCCTATTGTTTTTCACCTCCTAAATACCTCTCATATCTGAGTCTCCTTCTCATCTTCACATCTGTTACCCTAATTCATTTTGACAGTGGTCCCCTAAGTAGCTTTCTTGCCTTTAACCATGCTGTTAAATCTGTCATTCACCATGCTGCTAATGCAGGCTTCTTACATGTAGATCTTACCATGTCTCTTCTGTTTTTTTTCAGTAGCTTCTCTCCACCTGTAACATAAAACCTGAGCTTCTTTAGATGGCGAGTAGAATCCTCCAATGTATTATCTCCCTCGATGTCTTGCCAATGTATGATACTTTAATGAGTGACTTGTACTTATCCAGCCAAATCTTTTCCACTGTTTCTAATGCCTCTCCCTGCCTTAGCACCCAGTGTTGTTCCTCCTACAGAGAATGCTTTCCCCAGTGTATCCAACCCAGCAAATTTCTGCTTCTCCTTTAAACCCACCTCCTTCCCTCTGTGCCCCCTGCACATTGTAATGAGCCCATTACAGCTTTGCATCGCACATTGTGACAGTTGGTTTAGATATCTGGCTCTCCACTAGATTCTAGGTTCCTTTGGAGAAGAGACATCTTTTTATCTTTGTAGCCCCATGTCTAGCACAGTGACCAGCACATAGTAGGTGCTAAATAAATGAGACAAACAGATGCTGCATTTCCATTTTGGCTATTACACAATGTTCATATGTGTGCATAAATTTAAACCACAGGTCTAGAACTACACAATCATAATTTGAAATACTTAAGTCTTAAAGTCTTTTAAACAATATTCTAAGTAACTATTAACTACTCTCTAATGATTTTTGCCTAGAAAGTACTAAAGGAAGCTAACTTTATTTTTTTCTTAATGACTGTGAAAAAGTTACCTTGTAAACAAAAAATTAGTAGTTTATAACTGTTAAATTTACTTATAAGCTTCAAAAAGAAAACACAGTGTCTCTAAATGCATATACACAAGTATACAATATTTAATCACACTTAGGAACAAAATACTTCAAGAGTTTAAAAAAGTATAGTTGCATAGACTAAACTGAGTATCAGTCATATTTAATTAAAAGTTAATATTTGAGACACATAGTTTATGTTGCAATTATTATTTATGTCTTAACCCCATAGCTATGTCAGTCTGCTTCAAATAATATCTCCTTTTAGTTCAGATATATACTAATTTTAGAATGTATTGTCAGAGCCTGAGGGTCAGATTAAAATTTGGCTCTAATATTTAAAAAGAGTAGCATGTGCTATTACCATGCCATGTTCCCCGGTTTTCTGAGGGCCACATTAAAAGGATTATATTCTTGTTGGAGGAATATATAGGGCAATAAACAGTTTTGTGGGTAATTAAACAGTGAAGTGAAGCCGAATCTTCCAATTACCAGCAAAAGGCTCTTATTGCAAATATGTTATGGTACCATGACAATTTCCTTTTGTATATTAGTTGTTTTTAGAGATATATTAGTTTTTATAACATATTATTTTAAGAGCTTGATTATTATTAGCTTTATACTGAGCAGTAGCAGATTTGTACACTGAAAAAAATCCTAAACTGAATTTCCGAAATTCAAAATCCAAGTTAATATCACTAGACCCAAAAATAACTTTTCACTTTCTATAAACTATTTCTGTACCCATAGAAAAGCAGAGAGAAGAGAAGGGAGGACTGACATTTAATCCAGAATAGATATGCCTTTGGGTAGAGATAGCTGCTGAGTAAAGCTGACAGATTTCTACAAAAAGTGCAGTTCGTAGATGGAAAAACTATCTACAGGCTATTAAATCTGGACTTTCTGAACAAACACAGTGTAGCTAACCCTAGTCATCTCTGAAATAAGATATTATTCATCTTAGAGTAGCAGTGATATTCACTGATTATATTAAACTGAATTATTATTTAAAACATAGTAAACTATACAAAAAGAACAAGAAAATCACTACATTATTTTTCTTCTCTGGCACTGTGAATTGAATGTTGATATCTTTTACCCTTTGACCCCATTTTTAAAGACAGGCTTCAAAAAGAGATACATTATTTGACAGGGATGTGTTAGCTTGGAGAAAGTTTGGAAAAATGGTAGCTGGAAAAATTTCCCTGATACTGTAATACATGTGATGGTGGTTTTATTCTATGCACCAAATTTTGTAGAAAGAAACTCAATACCAGTCTACTGGGAAGCTTGGATGTTAGAAAATTAAGATATCTTGACGTTGCTCTGATAGTTTAGGATTCCATATTTCACTGAAGCATGGGCTTCTTCATAGATAGTTCCATTATAACATTGTGTGGGATCTTGTCATAAGAGTTAAATGTCAGATGGCAAGTGCCCGTTTGCAGGGGTCAGTAATGAAAATAAACTGAATCTCAGCTTTTTGGTTATGAATTAGCAAATGAAAAAAAGTATTCTCATTGAGGGAAGCCACCATGGATCATTTATAATTCCTCCTATTCCTTTTCTAACATCTAAGATCTTTTCGAGTAGTCTTTTATTTGAGTAGGTAGTTTGAAAGCTAATTTGACTCCTTAAGCAGACTATTTGAGGCAGAAAGATTCACGGAGATTTAAAACGTAACTTGATTTACAAAAAAAGTGATCCGTTTAGGGAACATTTGCAATCTTTTCTTTCATCCCTTTACCTTCAACTTTCCCAAGATTGCTCAAGCATTGCCCATAGAGTATAATTACTATGGAGGGAAAGCTTACATATTCCATTACGGGTTAAAGAGACTTCATGGAGACCATAATAAACAGTGTTACTGTGGTGATTCATAGGATCTTCTCTTTTAAAGGATCTAACAATTTACTTAACTGCTCCCTGCCTTTACTTTCTCATTGGTAAAATGAAGGGCCTTATTTATATGTTCCCTTAAATCCGTTCTAGCATTAGTAGTCTATAATCTGTGATGCTTGATTTGCTTCAGATTCGGTTCTCCTTCTGTTTCCCACTGATGGATGGGGATGCATTCTCAGCCCAACCTCTTCTTCTTTTTTTTTAATTTTATGTTGTTTATTCAGGATGTCTTGTTAATTCTTTTTTTTTTTTACATATAGAATCTAAAAAAAAAAAAAACGGTTCTGAAAAACCTAGGGGCAGGACAGGAATAAAGACGCAGACGTAGAGAATGGACTTGAGGACACGGGGAGGGGGAAGGGTAAGCTGGGACGAAGTGAGAGAGTGGCGTGGACATATATACACTACCAGCCTCTTTAGACACGCTGTCCCTTCTCTCCTACACATCTCTTCGCAGTGGGGCTTTCCTCCTTGACTGGCTAAAGGTGGGCCCGCCTGCCTCCACCACTGCCTCCCTCAAGTGTTGGCAAAGTGTGTGTCAGAGGATCTTCATGCTGCTAAAATAACCATGCTGCCGTGGCGATGGAGGGCTGAGAGTCCAAAGATCTTGAAATATTAGATTTGAAAACAATAGCAACATTAACAATAGTGAGTGTCCCAGTCATTTTCTGTTGTTTAACAGAATTGAAACCAAGATTTAAAAATATAAATAAAATTACTTTATATATAAATAGTGAACAAGTTAGTAATCATAAGCTTTCATAATGTATGACACTGACACATTAAAAAAAAAAAAAAAACCCACCAAAACACTGTAATCTTTACTTAGACATTCCAAGACCGAGACAGTGAAGCATTGGAACACACTTTTTAGGGTTGGTTTTTTTTTTCCCGTGCAATAATGGCCAATTATGCTATTGTAATTACCTAAGCAAGCTATTGTAATTACCATCAGTCAGCCTCAGGTGGACTGAATCAGAGGAAGAGATCTTAAATCCTATAAAATGCTTTGTAGCTGACCATTTCTATAGTACTAAACCTCAGAATTTGTCCCATGAACTATTTCCATCATGCCTATTTTTAAAAATCCAAATTAAAACTCTACACTCAGCAATGGTTCTCAAACTTGGATGTATAAGCATTGCCAGGGGTGCTGCTTAAAAATGTAGTTTCTCCTGTCCTAATCCTAGAGATACTGATTTAGAAAATTTGATGTGGGACTTAGGAAGTAGCAATTTCAATAATCGTACCTCATCAAGGGGATGTGAATTTATCCGATGAGAATCTAGAGTGGAACAGAGCAACTCAGAAGTTAATCAATTTTTTGGATATGTATAATCTTCTGAAGTCATATTCATATATTCATTTATTTTAAAATAGTATTAATTTACTTTTAAAAATCTTCCAACATTTCATATAAATGAAGTATTTAAATGTTACATGTAATCACTGAATTATTTGGAAGTGACCATTTTCATTCAAAGAATATAGTACAGGTTTAAACGAACTAGTCTTCAGTTCACTAAATATCAGAGTTTCCTAGTTTTTAATCTGATATGTCACAGCTCTGCCATTACTTTCTTTACCTTGTTACAACATGTTATGTTACAGCTAGATCTTGTTACAATGTTCCAGAGAAAATTTCCTGGAACACTGGCTGGTTATCAGGGCTATTCTTTTTTCTAGTCAGTGTTCTTACTTTTGTTTCTTGTGTATATTTCATCTAATTTCCTCAAGGCCTCTCAGAGTGGCTTGAATGTTGGCTTTCAAAAAGATTGTTTGTGAAAGTCTTGGGGAAATAAGTTGAAATGTCTAGACAATGAAAAAAAGGAGGTTAGCCAAATATTAAATGCATGTTTCTAAAGGAGTATCATAATGATTTCTAAAAAAAATTTTCTCTTTCTGTAACCATCCATCATAAATAATGGGATTTGCTTTGTAAATACCAATGTGTTATTTTTCCATAATGGCTTTCTTCTGAAGACCCGCCTTGTCTTACACATGGTTTCCTTTCTATCTCTTACTGAGGGACAAAGCTGAAATATTCTGGATGGTGTTTTATCTTGATGTTCTCGAGAGAGAATTATGTGAAGATCCTAAAGTCTTAAAGACATTCTATGAAAAAGGTTTATCTTCTCTTCATTTTAAGAACGTTTTTCCTATAATTTTAAATTCTATTTTAATTGCAATATAGTTGACATATAACATTATATTACATATATTAGTTTCAAGTATACAACATACTGACTTGATGTTTACATCGTGTATACTATTGTGTATACACAACAGTATACACAATGTTTACATTTGTGTATACTGTAAAATGATCACCACAGTAAGTCTAGCTAACATTTGTCACCATACATAGGTGCTACGTTTTTCTTGTGATGAGAACTTTTAAGGTCTACTCTCTTAACAACTTTCAAATATGAATTACACTATTATTAACGATAGTCACCTTGCTATATATTATGTCCCCATGACATTTATTTTATAACTGGAAGTTAGTACCTAAAAGCACTTTTTGACATGCAATTTTTTTTTTATCATTTCCACTTGAAATAAGTAGTGTTTGGTACATGCTTTCTGACAGGTCTTATCTATATTAAAATTTGGATATTTTTATCATGCATTTCTTGCATTAGTTTTATTTTTTAATATTTCATTAAAGTATTGTGTATCTTGACTAATAAGGGTTTTTTATGACCCTGAAATTTGGTGCCTGAGGTAAATGCCTAAGTGGCCTCACCCTAGACCGGCCCTATTCCCTATTAGTAATATGCTCTGTAGAGAGAAAGCACACTATTAAAGAAGCATTAACAGTGGATCTCAGCAACCAGCGAGGTATCTAATGTGGGGCAGACCCTCATTAAATTGGATTGACGTTTTGGTCAGCATTTAGTTGCAAGTCTTCCTTATTTTGTGTTATCTTAAATTTTCCAGAATGAATCACTATAATTGCCACTGATTTATTATTTTCTTTATGGTATTTATATTTCTTTCTATTGTGAAATAAGGTATTTTAGTTACGTGAAGACATATGCAAAAAATATATATTTTAAAATACATTGCTTTTATTTGTAACATAATCCAAAAATATCCCAATAGATATTCTGAGTTTTCTCCAAAGTTGTCTGTTCTTCCAGGGGTTTCAGTGTTCTTCAGAATCATTCTTTTAGAATCTGCCCTTGAACAATCCCTTTTGGAAGTGAAATAAACAGTGCTGAGTCTTCCTATAATGCAGTGACCTTGCTTTGTATTGACAAAAATATCTCTTACAGCTGCTTCTTATGTACTGCATGTATTGATGTGTTTCTGAAGGCCCAGATCAGTGAGTAGAAGCTATAACTGTACACTCTCTTTGTAGATGTTAGAAAAAAAAAAAAAATCCTTTAGACCACAGAGATTTTTGGCAATATCATTTCAGATTGAATTTGCACTTGGAAACTTAAACCAGGTAATCCTTGTAGTGTTTAGCTATTGAAAAGTTTTTATATTAATGATATATTTATGCTGTTATAGTTTGGTCCTAGCAGCTTTTCTAAGTAAAACCATTACTTTCTTGGAGCTGAATCTTAGCGGCAAAATGTTTGCTCTGATCTGAAGTTCAACATAATGACTGTTGTTTAATATAACAGTTTAAATAAATAGCATACCTTATTTTTTTTTTTTATACCTTATTTTGATGAACTTTTACTTAATGCTCTGAAAGTTACCTTGAAATAGTATA
The DNA here is from genome assembly GCF_965194825.1 of Balaenoptera physalus. NCBI lineage: Eukaryota > Metazoa > Chordata > Mammalia > Artiodactyla > Balaenopteridae > Balaenoptera > Balaenoptera physalus. The sequence goes on along the minus strand of NC_138887.1, from coordinate 85,235,179 downwards.
GGTATGGCTTCTGCATATTCAGATTCAAATGCATTATTTGATAATACACTGTTACTACAATATGAATAATTACTGTCTAAATTATAATTTAGACATTTCCTGCCACATGAAGTAAAATTGACTTTGTAAATGTCCTTTAAACTACCCTTTCTCCGACCCAGAAGCCATGTGTCTCTCCATTGCCTGGCACTATAAACCTATAGGTTTCTTTTTAATATTTATTTACTATGAGAATCTACATGCTTACATTTTCTTTCAAGATAACTTTCTTTCCCCAGTTAATATTATATCATGTGTATTTTTTATGTCATAAAATAGTCTTTGAAAGTACAATTTTTCGTACTTGCAGAATGTTTCATTGTATGGCTATATCATAATTCACTTAACTATTTTTGCCTATTTTTGGGTATATAAGCTGTTTCTAATTATTATATTGTATTATTATACATTGGTTTTCAATGCACACCTTTATTTATAAATGCATTATAAATATATCACCACATCTCAGATTCTTTCCCTAAGATTAATTTTTAGAATTTTATTCATGAAGTAAAAACATTTATAAGGCTTTTGGATACACACTGCCATTGTACTTTCCAAAAGCATTGGTACAATTTCATTTTTAGAAACAAGTCCCCATTTAGCAAAATATACAAAAATAACCTCAAAGTCTTCATGTACTAACACCTAGTAATTTATATTGTTTCTGCTTTCCACATTGTTCTATAGGACTGGTGTTTTTGCATGCTAATGTTCTGATTCTTGCAGTGATGCTTAGGCTTTTTTCTAGTCTTGCCAATGCTCAGAATTAGCCCAGCTGTCTGAGTGGTCACTTTTCTCAGTGGAGATAGGCTTTTCCTCAATAAACTGGGGAATAGCTCATATCCATATAGACTTTCTAGATTCCGTGACTATTTCCTTGACAATCTGAAGAAGTAGAATCTAAGTGTTTTTACTGATTACTTTGTAGAGCAGTAGTCTTTAAAGTGATGTATACATTACAATCCCCTGAGGTTTAAAAGACAGTAGAGGAAATTTTATTTATATTTTTAATTTTCGTTTTTAACAAAATTCTTTGTCCAGATTTTATAAATTCTATAAACTAATAGTATAATAGAGTGTGTATATAATTTATAAGTAAACATATATTGGGGTTAAATGCTTACATTTTTAAACTCATGAGTGTGTACTTATGGCAGAGATTGAAAATTGCCTTCCAAAATCCATCTTTCCTTCCTTCCTTCCTCCTTACTTAGAAAAACACACTTCTTCAGTTGGGCACTTTGCCACATGTCTAAAAAATTGCACTCCCTGGACTCTCTTTGTAGTTAGCTGGAGCCTCATGACTAAATTTTGGCAAATAAAATTTCAGCAGAACTGTGTACAACTTCCCAGAGGGTGCCTTGAAAGGGAGAAGGCATGCCATTCCTCACCTTCTTCCTCCCTCTTACATCTTAAACTCCAGACGTGATGCCTGGCATCTCAGCAGCTAGTTTGGACTATGAGGTGACTATGAGGGGAATAACACCTACCGTAGTAGAAAGTTAAGATGGAAGGAGATTAAACCCCGATAACCCTGTAGAGCTGTCATACTAGCACCCACCAGCATAATTACAACTTGTATCTCGTTTAAACCACTGTTTTGGGGGCTGGGGGCTCTGTTTCTTGCATGCAAATCCAATCTTAATTGATAAGGTATCAAAGATGTTGGAGTCTGTTGTACTCGAGTGTTTCTCCTTTCCATTTAGCAACTCATACCAGATGCCTGAGCCATTTATTAGGCAGGGAGAATGTAGGCGCTTGTTCTGCACTTAGGAAATCATTGTCTATCGATAAATTGAAACTGTTGAGATGTTTCTAAAAGTCCATGATTTGGCTTCGGGAACATTAATTTTTCCATGAGTTCCTGGTGTTCATGGACAGAGTATAAAATCTTTATAAAGGCACACTAATATAAGGCCAAAGGAAAAGGCTCCTTTCTGCTATCTGTCCATTCTTTCTAAGAGAAGGTGAAATCAGTACCATTTTCCAAGCTCGCAAATCATAATGTACATTGCCAAAAGTGGAGAGATGCAGTTCTAAAGATCTCTTTACTTTTGATTAGAAACGGATTTAGAATGGCTTCTTTTAGGTCTTACACTCTTTCTTTTTGATTAAATTTTGAAGTCTTTAAAAAAGCAACTAGCTATTGTTAATAATAATAGCAGGCAAGAAAGGAATATGTTTGACGAACAGGGAAATACTTTTATTCAGGATTCTTAAAGTGTTTCCTGAGGAGTCATAGCTCCTAAGGCATTTTATAATCTGCCCCTGGTTACCTCTTCTGCCTGCCCCTCCCCACGCGCACTCTCCCAGGTCACTGAATTCTTCATGCTGTCCTGCCCCCTGAACATTCACCATCGTACATGTTCTCCCAGTACAGTGACCCTCCCCCGCCATCCAAGGCTCAGCTTTGACATCACTTTGCACAGGGACCTCTTCCAAAAAATCCCTCTCATGGGTTCCTATGGCCTTCAGAACTTACCCATTCCCAGCAGATATCATACTCTTTCCTAAGTGCTGGTTGATCGTGTGTGTTCCTAACTAACTGAGAACTCCTCAAAGGGGCCACTCTTTTATCCAGCACTTAATTCAGTACCTGGCACGTAGTAGGTACTTAATAACAATGGAATGATGAATACATTATACATTATTAGTGATGGCACTTTTATCTATCTCATTCTAAGGAATAGGTTTCTCCATCTCATACTCAAGACATAAACACTGTAATATTTGAGCATGTCAATAATCCTTTACCTAATTATTGCAAGGTATTATTTTTAATGTCACTTTTCATGGTTGTAGTTGTACATTTGCCAATGTGCTTACAGAAGATGAAAGCTACAAATACAGTAACACGAGTTTGAATTCCAGATTCAGAACTGTTGTATATATTGTGTGTCTTTGTAAGCTTCTCTCTCCTGTGTTTCCTTAAACTACAGAGGCTCTAGGTAGAGTTCATTATCATAATAACAAATGTATGAGGTCACTGTTTACCTCATTTCTGAATGCTAGATGCGTTCGTGCCGTTAGTAAGGAACTAAGGGCATCTGCATTTATTAATTAACATTTTGAAGCACCTTCTGTATCTCGAGCATTGTATACATTTGGGCAGCTAAATATTTATATTTAAAATTTTGATGATATTCTGTACATTAAAATACAGTAGTATCTCTTATAACAAACAAATGCTAACATTTTACAGCCTTTTACAGCTAAAAAAGTAGTTCTTATAGGTATATACATACTTTAATTCCTCTATATGTACATAATACTTTCCTTTTATATGTATATATATACTTTCATTTAAATAATCCCCATTTTAAATATCGGGGACCTGAGGCTAAGAGAAGTTAAAAGAAGGCATGAAGTAAAAAATGACTTTTTAGAAGGGTTTACCTGATTGGATATTGTGCTTTAACTTCATTTAAATTGCTACCTCTTCTTATTCACACCCATTAAATAGTGAACCGATCAGTTACAATATGTGTTTAATTACTGTTTGGTTTTGTATGTGCTCTAACATGAAAACCTTTCACTTGAAATTAGAGGGCAGTCTGTTTGATTTTGCTTCATCGTGTCCAATATATTCTAAAGATACTTATTTGATATGACTAAAGAAGGATTGCTTCTTCATAAAAGTTGCATTGCTTTATTTTGAGTTACTAGTAGTCTTTAGTGAAATCCCTATGAACATGTAGCATATTACATACCTGGCCCCAAAAAGAAACTAGTTTTCATTAGCAAAATAATTTTTTGATTACCATAAATTGATGAAAATGTTGACAATAACCATTTATCCTGGATCAACCACACACAGTTGTTACTGTGAACAAGGTTCTTAACCTTTCTAAGTCTTCGTTTCTCAAGAAGAAAATGGGATAATAAGAGTAGCCACCTCCAGGGGTGTGGGAAGGAATGAATGAGAGAACGTGTGCAGAGCCCAGAGTACAATGTGTGGTGATAGCAGGCACGCAATAAACATTAGCAGTTAGTATTCTTATTTTTGGTTTTTTTTGTGGCTGGACTTACTATCGTCTTGGATGGGGGGTGGGGTGGGGCGGCAGTGGCAGTATTTGGGTCTGTTGATTCGCAAGTGGTTAGAAGGTTAGATAAAACATGATACTGGTGAGCTTCCTGCTCTGGCTGTTCTTTGCAGGTCAGGTGGGTCCAAAAGAACCTATTACTGTTAATAATGATAACGACAACTAGCATGGCAAATATCATTTGTGGAGTGCTTACCAGGCACTACATTAAATGCTTCCACTTATTGCTTCATGTAATCCTCCCACCAACACTAAGAAGTATACGCTGTTATTACTTCTGTTTTACAGATAAAGAAACTGAGGCACGCTCAGGCAAATTGGCTCCAGAGCTCAGACCCTGAAGCTCTTTGTGCCACCTTTTACATTGTGAATAGAAGTGAGCAGAATTCCATGTGTACACGTGCTCGATGCAGAGATTGTCACATATGTAGCTGCCTTGTTGACTAAGCGCAATTTGTTAAATGTAATTACGAAACAAATTTTCTTTAAATCCCCTTACATCCACTCTATGCAGCAAGTTTTTTCCTTGCCCATTGATACATGTTCAGGCAGGCCTTGTGACTTTCCTGGACACTCTTGGATAATAATATGTCCTATAGTACTTTTTAGGCAAAATCACAGATTCAATTTAATAATTTAAATCTCCAGGCCATGTAATATTTAATATTCTAAACTTTATTTAAAGTTTCTCCCCTCGAGCTCCAAGCTCAGGGCTCCCAGAGACGGGAACTATCCCTTTCCCTGCCATGGTTTCCTGTCTGTTTCACCACCTGGCTTTCTACTTCTCCATCCTGTTTGGTAATATCACGTTCTGACTCCTCTGGGTTTGGAACACTGGGATAGAGGGAAGGATAGGAAAGTTCTTCCTTAATAAATACCATAGTGTTAGTCTAGCATTCCTGCTCTCTGAACTTGGGGACGGGATTAAAGCGACTTGATTGTGAAAGCTTCCGTTGTTCTGTGTAGACTCTCCCTGCTGCAGTTGTTTTAATGGGGCAAAACATCTCTATTCTGGCTAAGAAAGGCAGTGATCTGTCCAGTTTTTGAGATCTGTTGACCCTATCCAAATGGTCTTCTGAGATATGACCCATTCTGATTCCCTCTTCCAAAATGCCCACATATAATCCAAAGAAACCACTCACACATTAGGAACCCCAGTGTATGCTGGGAATTGGTAATTCTTAACTTAGCAATCTCCCTTTTGCCCCACCATAAATGGAACTAACCAATCACTTGGCATTTAGGTGTCTTGTGCATGAGTCAGACACCAATCCACATGCCCATCAAACTGCAGGGGACAAATATTGAGGTCTCCATGAGGTCCTGTTGAAGTCTCTCCCCAGTCTGAGTTAAGGGGTAGATATCTCCTATCCTCCAGAGTTGAATTCGCAGCTTACCAATAACTTTCTCCAAAAAAATTCTCCTCCCTAATTTCCAGCTCTAGAAGTTGAATGGGGATGTGGCATTTAAGAATTGCATAATTGGTTCTTAGAATCCTCCTTTGGGAATTCAGCATATGGTCTAACTCCTCCTTTGGAATGTGTTAATTATTGTGTTGGTGCTTCAGCCCAAAACTCCTATTTTAATATTCTATTATGTATGTAATAATTACTTTCAGATAAATTGGATTTCCATTGTGTGCTTTCTTTGCTTCAACCATTTTCTTCCCTTTCTCTCTCTCTCTCCTATCAAGAGAACTGAATTGGAGGCATACGGTGGGAAGAATAAGGGAGTGCTGTATATTTCGCATATCCACTCACATGGCGAGGGAGACGTTCAAGCAGCCCAGTGGTTGAAGACCGCACCATCATTTATCGCATAACTCATCCTCTGTTACTATTCCCTCTGTTTAGGTTGGCTTGTTGACTCTCTTCCTTGGTGACTTTTTATAGGAGGGGCAGTTTGCTATACAAGCTGTGAACTGCAGACTCTGGGGTTAGATCATCTGGATAAAATCCCAGCCCCACCACTTATTAGTTGTGTGTCTTTGGGCAAGTCATTTAATCTCTTTGAACCTCAGTTTCCTCATCTGAAGAATAGGGATAATAGTTCTTGCCTTATAGCATTATTGTGAGAATTAAATGAGATAATATACATAGGGCTCTTAGAGCAATGCCTGGCCTATAGCAAGAACTATGTAAGGGGTAGTAGCAGTAGTTGTAATTATTGTTATTACTACTACTACTACTATTCATCTTTTAAGATTCAGTTTAAATATCTCCTACTTTCTGAATTTTTGGGGGATCATCCCAATCAGAATAGGCTAGCTTTTTTTTTTTTTTTTTTTTTTTTAAATTTTATTTATTTATTTATTTATGGCTGTGTTGGGTCTTCGTTTCTGTGCGAGGGCTTTCTCTAGTTGTGGCAAGTGGGGACCACTCTTCATTGCGGTGCGCGGGCCTCTCACTATCGCGGCCTCTCTTGTTGCGGAGCACAGGCTCCAGATGCGCAGGCTCAGTAACTGTGGCTCACGGGCCCAGCTGCACCGTGGCATGTGGGATCTTCCCAGGCCAGGGCTCGAACCCGTGTCCCCTGCATTGGCAGGCAGACTCTCAACCACTGCGCCACCAGGGAAGCCCCAAGGCTAGCTTTTAATCTGTGGTCTCACAGCACTTTCTTTGCTTTGCTGCCACCCTTGTCACAAGGTACCCAGGTTAGTGCTAGCATATTGCCTTCTCCACTAGCCAGTGTTCATTTCAAGGTCATTGTATCTCTTTCTGGGCACAGTGCTTAAACATAGCAGACATGGCCAACAAACGATAATTTCTTTCCCCTCTCATTTTTGTTGAATAATTTAATCTAACTCTTAAGATCTAAAAATTAATTTATAATATTTAAAGAATATTATAAAATAGGAATATTCTTTTAAAAATGTGTGTAGAAGGCAAATACCATGTAAGTTAAAAGAAAAGCATTTTCTAATTATTAATAAAGTCTGCCAAATATTTGCAACTGATATTAGACCAAGAAAACATTCTGTTTTGTACATATAGTAACAAAAGCCAACATTTACCAAAATATTGGCTTCTTAAAGAAAGTAGAAAAGCAAAATATTTAGAACAAGAATGTCTTTAGTAACTGAGCACATGTTAATGAAAAATGTGAGCCTGGATTCAGTTGCTTATACATGTTGTCATCTTTGGTTTTCTCTGTATAAAGCAGAGATGGGCAAGTCTGATCTTTGTCTGAAATGCTTTTGTGGCATCAGTGATACGGTGAACCCTGGCATAATCGGCGTAGTTTCCAGAGCAAAGACTTTGAAAACACCACAACTAGTTATAACAAATGTGTTGTTTAAACAGGTTCTGCCTCATTTTATCTGTCTACCCCAAGGGACTTGGAGCTTTACTGTTCTCAAACTCCCTCAGTCTCAGCCCTGTCATCCAGTATAATGGTCTACTTAAATGCATTGTACTTGGAAATGCTTTCACTTGAGTCAAGGTCATGAAGGTTTTAACATCTCACAGCCAAGTCATGATAAGCCACTCACAGGTATAGATGCCCTTAATGTTAGTAATTTTGGGGTGAAAAGGGAGGGGGTCAGACAATTATTGATTGGGAGGAGGCTTAGTTCTTGTGAATTTGGTAGTCATTAAAAAAGAACCTGAGGGGTAAGAACTCTATTTCTGAAAACACATTTACTAAACTATTGAGATTATTGGAATGCCTTTTTTCTTTTCTGAATCTAATTTTTAAAATACCTCTTTTAACACACACAGAAAAAGGATGAGGACATTTTCCCCTCATCCTTAGCAACCTTGAAGAGTCCGCACCACTATTCCTCAGGGAATCTGCAATATTACTCTAAAAGAAGTTTTAACAGTGTACTGTTATACTATTGTATATCAGCGTCCCTGACGATTGCTTTCCTTCACTGCAGCAAACAGACACTTTGTTTCCAGAATATTTCTGAGTGCAACTCAGTAAAATTTTTTGATAGGAATGCTTTGCCAAAGATGTCATTGACAGGAATCAGTTTGGAAGTTACGGTGTTGAGTCTGACAGTAGTTCCTCCCCCAGCCCCCCCATTAAGCTTAGTTTGGGAGAGTTGGATATGGGAAGGATCTAGCTAATAGTTCTTCTTAAACTACTGAAGCATAATTCTATTTCACATGGAATAGCGCACCAACAAAAACTTCGAACCAAATAAACAGTGACCGTTTGAAATCCGTTTTATAGTTATAAATCTCAAAATACTATGCATGCTTAACATATGAAAAGATATTTTGACAACCACAAATCAGTTCAAATATCATGTGTTCTACAGTATTTTGAGGGTTGTTAATAAGAATTGCATAAGGAACAGAAAATAACTAGAAATGATATTAGTCAAAGATATCAAAATTTAGCATAAACACTTCAATTACTATTATAATTCTATAAATTATTTATAAGTCCTTTCTACTAAGCATTTGCAAGTGTGAGCACTAAATATTTGCCAAGTAGTATTTCCCTCCTAAATTCCTTGTTGTTACTAATCCAGAATATCTATTCTTGGGTGTGGGAATTATTCAAGATTGAAGCTGAGGGTTCCATGGTTTATCTCTATAATTATCTCTGTTTTCTAATTCATTTGTCTCCATGGCCATAACCAGAGGCTATAAAATAAAGGTTCCAGTAAGTATCTCTCAATGCTGTGGGTGTTTTTTAATATGTTTTTTACAGAAAGCATTTTTTTTAAAACATATTGTCAGACATATGGGCTGTGTCTTTCTCCATCAGTCATTTTTAAGAACTGCTTCAATTGCTACAGAGATTCATTCAGAGCATAAAAAATAATAATAATAATAACCCCAAAGGATGAGTCACTACCTGTTACTTTTTATTCCCTTTGGTCAGTGAAAATACCAACCTCAAAAAATTAAAAACCGGACACTCATACACATGTGGATTTCAGTTTGCTTGTGAACAGGATTGTCCTGTGGCAGGTACATACCAACTATAGGATCAAAGTCTTGGGTCAGGGTTTTGCATCAGACTGGTGGTGGCTTATTCATTAGCTGGTGTGACAGTGACTTCCAGCCATCTTCCCTGCTTGGAGGGGAATGTTTACACACATGCATAACTTCTGTCCCTATTTGTGAATACCTCAAAATCCTCACCGTAGTTCAGTTTGGCATCCCCATTTATGGTCCAATGACTAAAGTTTCAGACTATAGTGTATCGGCCATTTTATTATTTATTGCTTATAAAAGTGTTTTTTCAGCTTTCAGTTGGCATGTCTATTTTAGAAAAGCACTGCGATATACTACGTACCAGGAAATCTTCCTTTTAAGGAGGACTTGGTGAGTAGGACACAGCTAAAGAGAGCTTTGACAGGTTTGCCAAGGTTGCCAGCACCCCAGCTTGAGTATTTTCTGCTCAGGTTGTACCAAATTCCAGATTTTAATGGCATGAGAAGCACAATAGTGAAGAATGAAAAGCTTTTATTTTCAGAAAATTGTTTTGCCCACACACTTCTCTGCTCCACAGCCCTAACCCAACCTCCTACCATTTATATCTTCAAACCATCCCAATTGGTAATTTTAGGAAAAACTGGCTGAGTTAGGATCTATTCTCTTCTCATTGTAGCAAGGACCTAGAAGATAGGCCTTTATTTCCTTACCAGAAAGAATGATATATTTTAAGTTTGCCTTTTAAACTTTTAATAACATTTTTTCATAGAAACAAAAGTTGGAATATATTTTCAGACTGATTACAATGTATAGCATCTATTTGCAAAAAAAAAGAGAGAAAAGAAAAAAAAATAGTAGATACCACTATGTGGAGAAGATGGATTATATGATGTCCTAGTTTTCATATCAAAGAGAAAATATTCATGTGAATTAAGTAAATGGGTTTTGGAGTCAGTGAGATCTGTTTGAACCCCAACTTACCATTTATTACCTGTATCACTTCTGGCAAGTTTCTTAACTCCCTTGAACCTGGTTTCTCATTTTAAAAATCAGAGATGGTACCTATCGTAGGGTGGTTTTTAAGCAATAACTGAGATCAGGAACATGAACCTCTTATTAAGTGCCTGGCATGTAGTGAGTGCTAAATAAGCATTAGCTACTTAACTAGTCCTACTATTGCTGACAAATTTCTGCTGCTGCTCCCACTGCTATTTCTATTAATATTTTTTTAACATCTTTATTGGAGTATAATTGCTTTACAATGCTGTGTTAGTTTCTGCTATATAACAAAGTGAATCAGCTATATGTATACATATATCCCCATATCCCCTCCCTCATCTGTCTCCCTCCCACCCTCCCTATCCCACCCCTCTAGGTGATCACAAAGCACCGAGCTGATCTCCCTGTGCTATGTGGCTGCTTCCCACTAGCTATCTATTTTACATTTGGTAGTGTATATAAGTCAATGCCACTCTCTTACTTCATCCCAGCTTACCTTTCCCCCTCCCTGTGACCTCAAGTCCATTCTCTACATCTGCATCTTTATTCCTGTCCTGCCCCTAGGTTTTATTATTTTTTTTAGACTCCATATATATGTGTTAGCCTATGGTATTTGTTTTTCTCTTTCTGACTTACTTCACTCTGTATGACAGACTCTAGGTCCATCTACCTCACTACAAATAACTCAATTTCATTTCTTTAATGGCTGAGTAATATTCCATTGTATATATGTGCCACATCTTCTTTATCCATTCATCTGTTGATGGACACTTAATTAATTAATCTTTGCTATTGTTTCCTTCATTTCTTTTTCATTTATTTTTGATCTGATCTTTATGATTTCTTTCCTTCTGCTGACTTTGGGTTTTTTTGGTTCTTCTTTCTCTAATTGCTTTTGATGTAAGGTTAGGTTGTTAATTTGAGATTTTTCTTGTTTCTTCTTTTTTTTTTTTTGAATTTTAGAATTTTATTTATTTATTTTTACAGCAGATTCTTATTAGTTATCCATTTTATACATATTAGTGTATATATGTCAGAAGAAGAAAGTGAATTCTGTTGTTTATGGATGGAATGTCCTATAAATATCAATTAAGTCCATCTTGTTTAATGTGTCATTTAAAGCTTGTGTTTCCTTATTTATTTTCATTTTTGATGATCTGTCCATTGGTGAAAGTGGGGTGTTAAAGTCCCCTACTATGATTGTGTTACTGTCTATTTCCCCTTTTATGGCTGTTAGCATTTGCCTTATGTATTGAGGTGCTCCTTTGTTGGTGCATAAATATTTACAATTGTTACATCTTCTTCTTGGATTGATCCCTTGATCATTATGTAGTGTCCTTCTTCATCTCTTGTAACAGTCTTTATTTTAAAGTCTATTTTGTCTTATATGAGAATTGTTACTCCAGCTTTCTTTTGATTTCCATTTGCATGGAATATCTTTTTCCATCCCCTCAGTTTCAGTCTGTATGTGTCCCTAGGTCTGAAGTGGGTCTCTTGTAGACAGCATATATATGGGTCTTGTTTTTGGATCCATTCAGCCAGTCTATGTCTTTTGGTTGGAGCATTTAATCCATTTACATTTAAGGTAATTATTGATATGTATGTTCCTATTACCATTTTCTAAATTGTTTTGGATTTGTTACTGTAGGTCTTTTCCTTCTCTTGTGTTTCCTGCCTAGAGAAGTTCATTTAGCATTTGTTGTAAAGCTGGTTTGGTGGTGCTGAATTATCTTAACTTTTGCTTGTCTGTAAAGGTTTTAATTTCTCCATCGAATCTAAATGAGATCCTTGCTGGGTATAGTAATCTTAGTTGTAGGTTTTTCCCTTTCATCACTTTAAATATGTCCTGCCACTCCCTTCTGGCTTGCAGAGCTTCTGCTGAAAGATCAGCTGTTAACCTTATGGGGATTCCCTTGTATGTTATTTGTTACTTTTCCCTTGCTGCTTTTAATATTTGTTCTTTGTGTTTAATTTTTGATAGTTTGATTAATATGTATCAAGGGGTGTTTCTCCTTGGATTTATCCTGTATGGGACTCTCTTTGCTTCCTGGACTTGACTATTTCCTTTCCCATGTTAGGGAAGTTTTCAAGTATAGTCTCTTCAAATTTTTTCTCAGACCCTTTCTTTTTCTCTTCTTCTTCTGGGACCCCTATAATTCGAATGTTGGTGTGTTTAATATTGTCCCAGAGGTCTCTGAGACTGTCCTCAATTCTTTTCATTCTTTTTTCTTCATTCTGCTCTGCAGTAGTTATTTCCACTATTTTATTTTCAAGGTCAATTATCTCTTCTTCTGCCTCAGTAATTCTTCTACTGATTCCTTCTAGAGAATTTTAAATTTCATTTATTGTGTTGTTCATCATTGTTTGTTTGCTCTTTAGTTCTTCTAGGTCCTTGTTAAACCTTTCTTGTATTTTCTCCATTTTATTTCCAAGATTTTGGATCATCTTTACTATCATTACTCTGAATTCTTTTTCAGGTAGACTGCCTATTTCCTCTTCATTTGTTTTGTCTGGTGGGTTTTTACCTTGCTCCTTAATCTGCTGTGTGCTTCCCTGTCTTCTCATTTTGTTTAACTTACTGTGTTTGGGGTCTCCTTTTTGCAGCCTGCAGGTTTGTAATTCCCGTTGTTTTTGGTGTCTTCCCCCAGTGGGTGAGGTTGGTTCAGTGGCTTGTGTAGGCTTCCTGGTGGAGGGGACTGGTGCCTGTGTTCTGGTGGGTGGGGCTGGATCTTGTCTTTCTGGTGGGCAGGGCTGCATCTGGTGGTGTTTTTGGGGGTGTCTGTGAACTTAGTATGATTTTAGGCAGCCTCTCTGCTAATGGGTGGGGTTGTGTTCCTGTCTTGCTAGTTGTTTGGCATGGGGTGTCCAGCACTGGAGCTTGCTGGCCATTGGGTGGACCTGGCTCTTAATGTTGAGATGGATCTCTGGGAGAGCTCTTGCCGACTGATATTATGTGGGGCCAGGAGGTCTCTGGTGGACCAATGTCCTGAACTGAGCTCTCTCACCTCAGAGGCTCAGGCCTGACACCAGGCCAGAGCACCTAGACCCTGTCAGCCACATGGTTCAGAGTAAAAGGGAGAAAAAAAGAAAAATAAATAAATTCAAAAAATTATGAAAATAAAAAATAATGATAATAATAATAAAGAGAAGAAAGCTACCAAACCAATAAACAAATCCACCGATGATAACAAGCGCTAAAAGCTAAACTAAGATAAACATAAAAATCAGAAACAAATCAGTTGCAGACAGCAAACCCAAAGTCTACAGTAGTTCCCAAAGTCTACTGCTTCAGTTTTGGGATGATTCATTGTCTATTCAGGTATTCCACAGATGCAGGGTACATCAGGTTGATTGTGGGGATTTAATCCAGTGCTCCTGTGGCTGCACAGAAAAATTTCCCTTTCTCTTCTTTGTTCACACAGCTCCTGGGGTTCACCTTTGGTTTTGGCCCCATCTCTGTGTGTAGGTCACCCTCAGGCATCTGTTCCCACCCAGACAGGATGGGATTAGAGCAGCAGCTGATTAGGGGGCTCTTGCTCATTCAGGCCAGGGGGAGGGAGGGGTACAGTAGTTATAATTGGAATGCGGGGTGACCCTGCAGTGGCAGAGGCCGGTGTGATGTTGCAACAGCCTGACGTGCACCGTGTGTTGTCCCAGGGAAGTTGTCCCTGGATCACAGGACCCTGGCAGTGGCATGCTGCACAGTCTCCCAGGGGGGTGTAGATAGTGACCTGTGCTTTGCACACAGGATTCTTGGTGGCTGCAGCAGCGTTAGCTTTTCATGCCCATCTCTGGCGTCCAAGCTGATAGCCATGGCTCACGCCTGCCTCTGGAGCTCATTTAGATGGTGCTCTGCCTTCTGTGGGCAAACAGGAAAGGAATCCCCTCTCCTTGCACACCCCGAAACAATGGTCTCTTGCCTCTTAGGTCCAGCCTTTTTCCCACAATCCCTCCCGGCTAGCTGTGGCACACTAGCCCCCTTCACGCCGTGTTCACGCAGTCAACCCCAGTCCTCTCCCTGGTATCTGACCTCCGAAGCCCAAGTCTCAGCTCCCAGCCCCCACCTGCCCCAGCGGGTGAGCAGACAAGCCTCTCAGGCTGGTGAGTGCTGGTTGGCACCGATCCTCTGTGCGGGAATCTCTCCGCTTTGCCCTCTGCACCCCTGTGGCTGTGCTCTCCTCTGTGGCTCCGAAGCTTCCCTGCTGCTCACCCCCCATCTCCACCAGTGAAGGGTCTTCCTAGTGTGTGGAAACTTTTCCCCCTTCCCAGCTCCCTCCCAGAGGTGCAGGTCCCATCTCTATTCTTTTGTCTCTGTTTTTTCTCTTTTCTTTTGCCCTACCCAGGTACCTGGGGACTTTCTTGCCTTTTGGGAAGTCTGATGTCTTCTGCCAGCGTTCAGTGGGTGTTCTGTAGGAGTTGTTCCACATGTAGATGTATCTTTTATGTATTTGTGGGGAGGAAGGTGATCTCCACATCTTACTCCTCCACCATCTTGAAGGACCCCCCTCTATTAATATTTGTTATTAGTCCACCATACTACTCAAAACCCTTCAGGCTTTCCATTGCTCCATCCCCACCCTATTCTAGTTATCTGACCATTTCCCTTACCTATGTTTTCCCAATATCCAAAAATAATTTTATCCTGTTGTTTATCCTTGGAATGCTCTCTTCCTTCTCACCTGTTGAAATCCTATTCATCTTTTAAGTACCAGCTCAAATGTGTCTTCTCAACTAAATCTTCATCAGTGTACCGAGGTAAAATCAATCCTTCACACAGCTGTGCTTTCAGATCCCTAGGTCTTCACATTTATTATAGCATTTTTATTTGTTCTTATCTTATGGTTGTTTACAACTCTCTCTCTCTCATTATATTGTAAAGTATTTGAATACTTTCTTACTTATCTTTATTCTCTCCCGCTACATACAGTCCTCACCAGTGAGCACGAGGCTTTTCTGTTTGGTGACAACTCAATCAATACTTGTTAAAATAAATTGTTATCCAGAATTCTCTAATAGCAAGGATTTCCATTCTTTGCTGGTAAAATGAAAATTGATGGTCATACAGATAACTCTGAGACAATATAAGAGACTGAAATGCTCTCTAAATAATCAAATGACCTTCAACATGTTTTAGAATTGTGGGGGGATTTTTGTCATACTGTTATTTTGCTAGTTGGTTACCCATAGATGGTGTATCAATTTACTAGGGCTGCTCTAACAAAATACCACTAACTGGGTGGCTTAAACAGAAGTTTATTTTCTCATCCTTCTGGAGGCTGGAAGTCCAAGATCAAGGTTCTTGCAGGGTTGGTTTCCTCTGAAGCCTCTCTCCTTGACTCAAAGATGACAGCCCCCTTGCTGCTTCTTCACGTGGCTCTCACCTCTGGGCTCATGTACCCCTGGTATCTCTCTGTCTGTCCTAATCTCTTCTTAAAATGACATCAGTCAGATTGGATTAGGGCTCATCCTGAGGGCCTCATTTTAAGTCAATCCCTTCTTGAAAGGCCCTACATCTAAATATAGTCACATTCTGAGGTACTGGGTGTTAGGACTTCAACATATGCATTTGGGGGGAACACAATTCAGTCCATAACAGATGACAACTCATTTTCTAATCAGAATTTTTTGTTTTCCAGAAAGCCTCATTTCCTAATAATTAGTCCCTCTCATCATAATATAACTTATGGTCCTATGATTCCTCACACATGAAATTTTCAAAGTGAGTAATAGAATAAGAGTACCTGTGGGGTACTATGTACTGCTTATTAGTAAGAAAAAACCTTATATCTTCATTTCCTATTATTTTTCATGGTTATTATTGTCAATTTTTTCATTGGATAAACAATTTGCAAGGGAAAATTGCAAGAAACATGAATAATACCAGTAACAGTAATATTAAAAATGACTGGCTTTGATTGAGTACTTCCTACTTGCCCAAGCACTTCACAGAGCAATATTTCATTTAGTCCTTGCAACCACCCTAAACAATCTGAGACTTAGGGAGGTTAAAAGTTTCCCAAGGTCACACACATAGAGAAAGAGATGGTGTCGGTCCCTTTTAGCTTGTCTCTGGTATAGGCCAGAGTCTATCTGATGCCCAGGTCCATGTATTTGACCAGTATACTACAACTGCCACTCAGTGATGACACCAGATATAGGAAGGGTCTAGGATAGTGATTCCATTGGACGGTACGCAAGAGAACTCTTCCTGAAACTGATTTTGCATAACAGACACTATTTTTATGTATCGTGTATTAATCTTGATTAGTGTTGGGTGTAGGGGGCGGCAGTGGGACAGCTGGGAGAAAGAGGGAGGGCTAAGCCCTCCCAAAGCACCAGTTGGTTCTACAGTTGCGGCCAATCCAGAGTCAAAAGGAGAAATCTGGGTTCCTAGGTACTTAATGCAAGTTCACCTTTGGATGCCACCAATTCTGGAAAACCAGGGTGGCATGAATCAAAAAATCTTTCTGTGTTGTTTTAAGTAGCAGTCACAACCACTAAGAGAAATGCACTTAAAAGATTTCAGAAATATTCAGCATAAATTTTGAGTTTCCAAGGGTTATGTTCCCATCAATACAAGACAGCTCACATAAAAACAAAAGGGCCACGGGCCCAGCTCCCCACCTCTGGTTGCTGTCAGTATATTTCTCAGCCATTAGTAGTAGAGCAAAGACTACATTACATCTTATTTTCCAGAATTTAAATTGTTTTAGTGCATGTGTGTAAATCATCCTGTGGCTTCATTAAATTATTTTCAGATAATAATACTGACAGTCATTTTTCCTTACAAAACCTCAAACAATTATAACAGTATTCCCCTGTGGTGCTGAACTGTTTCATTAGTGTTTATATTCTTGCTTTAGCACATCCCTTTGTCCTCTTTTATTTCTTTTACTAATTGTTACAACAGGCTTAAATAAGAGTGATTACTTTCTACATAAATGTTTTGTTAGTATAATTACCAGACTCACCTGGGACTCTGACTCTTTTACCTTAGCTGACTTTCTAGAATAAACCAATATATCTGTATTTTATCATCCTGTAATAGCCTTCATTCCAGTTTGGGTATCTCTTAAAATTTTGTTTTTTATAATCTCTTACTTTTGGCTTCTTAGTCAGTGGCCCCTTAGTATGATTCTCCTGTGGGTTTCATCCAGTAACAATGATCTGCTTATGGCCCTCTTAGCTAATTTCCCAGACATCATGAGATTTCCAGGATTTCAGTTGGAATGTATCCGGTCATCCAAAATTGTGATTTTTTACACTTCAAACACTGAAATGTAAAATAACTCTCTGGTTTTACAGCTGTCAGGAGCAAGAACATATTGAATTGGTTTATGCCAAAAATATTTCATCTTCAATTTGATTTACTGGATATTTTGGCCAGAGGTGCTGAAATACCATAAATAGTGGGTAGTGATTTACAGGGTAACTACATAAAAGAGTGCTATAATTCCGAACCACAGGATAGAGCATGTGATGAGCTCTCGTTATTGTAATATGGCCAAATTGACAGCTTCTTCTCATTTAAAGCTGTTTGTTTTCTATGAAGATCACAGACCAAGGTCATTTGACAATACAAATACCATTCTGCTTCTTTGATCATTCCTTCAAAGATGTTCAAGCAGAATAAAACATCTTATATTCTACTGACACACAAAAGAGGTTATTCTTATAAGCATCCCAGACTTAAAAGAACTTTCTGTTAGTTTGTGCAATTGCCAAAGAGAAAAATGTTAGGATATATTTTGAGAAGTGAACTTTTGTATTTAAACAATGGGTTGGATTTTTTTTTCCAGAGCCCTGTTATTTCATGTGTAAAAACTACAGCTTTTTTTTTTTTTTTTAAATTAATTTATTTATTTATGGCTGTGTTGTGGGTCTTCGTTTCCGTGCAAGGGCTTTCTCTAGTTGCGGCGAGTGGGGGCCACTCTTCATCGCGGTGCGCGGGCCTCTCACTGTCGCGGCCTCTCTTGTTGCGGAGCACAGGCTCCAGACGTGCAGGCTCAGTAGTTGTGGCTCATGGGCCTAGTTGCTCCGCGGCATGTGGGATCTTCCCAGACCAGGGCTCGAACCCGTGTCCCCTGCATTGGCAGGCAGATTCTCAACCGCTGCGCCACCAGGGAAGCCCCTCTACAGCTTTTAAATTACCTATCTTTAAAAAAAAAATTCCTGATTGCCTGTTATACTTGGCTGTGTATTATATGAGTAATTAAAATTAGTGGGAGAAAGCCTTACTTCTTACCACCTTGAAATACTCATTCCTGAATTCAAGGACTCTAAATGTCACCTTCATGTTGGGCTCACTTCTGTGCTGACTCATTCCTGCACCATGAGGCCCGCGTCAGATGGCACACAAGGCCATCAGTACAACAGTCATAGATTCTTACTTTATATCCTATCCTTGCTCTTTTCTCCTAGGTCTACTTCAGTGTTTGCTTGGATATTTAGATCCTATTATCTTTGTTTTGAACCTCTCATCATTACCTTTTTGAGCTATGTCAGTAGTAATTTGATTTCCCTGATTTTGACCTTCAATGTTTCCTAAGGTAGAGTTTTCCTAAATCAAGTGTGTTCTGTTGCCCAGGCAGTGAATAGATTGGAATGAGTGATAGGTGTCTGGGATGTGTGTCACGGAGTAGGACGCCTTGTCAGCAGTCACTGACAGCTTCAGGCAGCCTCGTTCTTTTATTCAGGGGTGCCAGACAACTATTAGCATTTTTAATGTGTGTCCTGACTGCCCTTAGGTGCTTACACCCATCGTCCTGTTCTTGCAGCTTCTGCCTTTTTCATTTAAGCCCTGAGCTGACCTACCGTCTGCACTGAAGAGCCCGTCTCAGTCTGGAACCACATCCAGATTAAGTCTGCCTTTTATTCCCAGCCCTTTCTCTCCCTCCCTAAGGGAAGTATTCAGAAACATAGTTCTTTCTTATCCTTGAGGCTTCCACACTCCCTTATTCCCTCTAATTCCTCTTGCCCTTCATACTCTTGAAGTCCTTTAATCACTTCCACCCCCTCCTTTTAAACCTAAAATGCTAACACCTTTCTCTCTCTCCACGAAGCCTAACTTCCAAGTGTGTCAATTTCAGCACTGTCAACTCCCCAGTTCCTACCCATCCTATCATACTTCTCTGCCAACGTCCAGCCTTGGATTAAACCTGCCCTTCACCTTTGGATCCCTATACCAGGACTGCTGAATGCCAGTGGAGAAAACCAAACCGTTGAATCCAATTGGTACTGTCAACCCAAATTTATCGTCTCCTCTTCAGCTGCATAGTGGCAGCCCTTTCCATGTATCCCTGTTAACTTCCCTAATCCGGTGTCAGAGTTTGCCCCAAATATCTTCACAATCCCTACTTAACCCGTCTAAAAAGATGGCTTCATTGCTGCTTCACTGAGAAATCTGAGGAATAAGTGCCCTCAAACTTCCTATTTTTACACCAATAAACATGCCTGTAGTTGCCCCTATTCTTACCTATTGATGGAGGTTTGAGGTAAGAGGTATAGACCACCGCCGTATACCAGAAGCCTGGGAGTGATCTTTGACTCTTCTTTCCCCTCACTCTCGACTTTTAATTGCTACATGGATAGAGAGGACGTGCCTCTGGTCTTAGACTGATGCTTCCATCTTGCTGTAGAATTTATCTCCTCCATGTCCCAGCGACCATACTTTATCAGTTATGCCCTTTTTGGCCTTTTCCCTTCTTCCTCCTTTTGGCTTATTTCCCAGCACGTACACCTTCTCAGATCTCCCCCAACTTACAAAAAAAAGTTCTCACTAATGTTTCCTCCTCTATTTTTATTTATTATTCCTTCTCTTCTCTGCCAGTCCTTTTGAAAGAGAAATCAGTCTTCAGCACCTCCACTGCTTCATTATGTATCTGCTCCTCAGTGGATTCCAATTCCAAAACTCCACACACTTTGTTCTTGATAAGGTTTTCAAATGACTTTCTAATTGCCAAATCCAACAGTCATCTCTTAATACTACCATAAATGTCTTCCTCCTTGAAATGTTCCGTGTGTTTGGTTTTCATAGCATCACTCTCTTGGTTGTTTTGTTCATTTACTTAACAAGTGTTTTCCTACTGTGTTCTGCGTAGTCTAATAAGGTGCTGTGGATACTCGTCTAGATGACAAGCAGTATAGACATAGTGCCTGCCCTTTGAGAACCTACACTGTGCACTGTTTATATTTTAGGCTGTGCCTTTTTTGTCTACGTAGATGCCTCCTCATCTTTCAAATAAACCCTAAGATATTGCCAGCCAGTGGGATTTCATCCTCTGCCTTCTTTTTCATACCAAGTAGTCTGTAAGATAAACTTAACCAAATCTTCAACAACTTGTATACCTCGTGTTGTTATGGCTCTCAACATCTGTCATGAGCTTTAATTCCATATTTCTAAATGCTTACTTCTTATCTTAGGTTTCCAATTTCAATGAGTAGTACGATCATCTTATTCCAGAAATTTGGGAGTTATCCCTTCATCCCCCCCTTCATTTTTAACCACATTTAATCAATCAAAACAATTCTTCAGATTGTATGTCTTTTATCCTTAACATTTCTAAAAACTATTTATTCTTTCCAGAATTGATCATTCCTTCCTTTGATAATATTTATACCAGAAATATTGGGACTGCCAAGAAAAAAATGACTGCACTGGCATAAAAGTGAAAATTTATGGAAGAAAATATTTTGACCCTCTTCAGTCCTTTGCATTTGTTTCAAGGCATTTTGTAATCTTTTACCAGGTTAGCAACATTAATTACCTGAGGGAATATCTTTTAGGGCTTGGACGAATCAGTTCACAACAAGCAGATATGATATTTCTTAGAAATAATGAAAGTACCATAAAGTAAGTTTAAAATTGCCTTTTTTTTTTTTTTTGATCTGGTATATAATCAGACATTTACTTTCTGTTCACCTGAAACACTACTAGACACCATTTGACATTCTCTTTCTTCTAACCCAACCAACTGTTGAAAATAATGTGTTTGATGAGGTGTTAGAGGTATTTTAGCCAACTCCTGATCTCTTGATTATCCTTGGTAATGGATCAGCATGGATGAAAGACATTTACAGATCATTTCACACTGTCTTTTTAGCCAGTAGCTATAAATTCCTCCATCACTAAATCCCTCATGATGCCTGCTAATAAAGGGCAGAAAGTATATGTCTAGTTTAATCTCTTTCCAGTTCTCTATGGTTATTTCCAATGGAAATAATAATAATGGGCTGATTATATATAAAACTGACTACTGACTTTTAGCATTGGATTATGAAATAAGTTGACTTTTTTTTTTCCAAAAAGAAGTGATTTGATCTGGTCGAAGCAAATGCTTTACTGGAAAGTTTTCTCAGATTTGGCATATGCTATGAAATCAGCGTAAATAGTGTAAGTACCCAAGTGTTAAATGCAGGGCAGAGGAGCAGTGTTAGACAAACAGGATGAAGAAAGAATCTTGATAATCTCCCCAATTGGTTAATTAACTTAAAGATGATTCACACCAGTTCTTAATATTTTACCCAAGTGACTTCTGAGTTTACTCTTCCTGATAGTCTTGTTTCCTTTTCTTTTCCTTGAAAAAGACAATTTATTCTTAGTCTGGCAAAACCAAGTGAAAAGAAATCAACAGAATAGAAATTGACATTTAGAACACAAAACCTTGACAAACTGAGTCAAAGTTAATAGTCTAATGAATAGCTTACCATGTGGTCTAATGTTCTGTGCTGTCATCTGAGTTCTGGAAGGGACCGTTCGGGGGAGCATTGCCACAATAGTGGTTTCCAACATGCCAAATTCCCCACATATCAAAAATGGTTAGGATAGAGTCTCTTAGCAATTAAGATAAGACAACTATAAATGTTACTGGGAATAGTTTACAGTTACACATTGCATTGAAAGCTTGCACTGTGTAATAGGTGTGATAATATCGTAAGAGAAACTTGGTAACGTTAAGAAGGAGTGATATTCCTCAGAGAAATAAATCAACATGTAGTAATTCAGGCTTGATTTTTCTTATTCAGCAATGTGAAAGTTGTTATTAACACATAAAATTGGTGATTTTCCTGCTACACATATTTAACAAGAATAGTTACTCTGACTCTTTTCTTTAGAGAGTGTAAAACCAGTTGAGAATATTAGGAATTTGAGGCGGTAACTAACTCTTAAAACCTTAAAAGAAACAAAACAAAACTTAAGAGTGATTAGAAAACCATCCTGTTCTATATAGTTGGAATTCAATACAATTTTAACTACCATACATTTTATTTGAAACCTAGTCATTGTATGAGTGTAGTCTTCTTCACACAAAGACTTATCTGAAAACATCAAAGTTTATTTTCTGAACTCAGTATTGTTTCTGATGATATTTTGAATTTCTTTGCTCCCCATTGCTTCTCACAGCTCACACTTCTACAAAATTGTTCCTACCAGGTCAACTGACTTTGTATATTCATCTTTTTCAAAATGCGAATGAGCTGTATATTTTGGAAAATTAAGCCCTTGTTGGTGGCATCATTTGCAAATATTTTCTCCCAGTCTGTAGGTTGTCATTTTGTTTTGTTTTGTTTATGGTTTCCTTTGCTGTACAAAAGCTTGTAAGTTTGATTAGGTCCCATTTGTTTATTTTTGTTTTTATTTCTATTGCCTTGGGAGACTGACCTAAGAAAACTGGTATGATTTATGTCAGCAACTGTTTTGCCTATGTTCTCTTCCAGGAGTTTTATGGTGTCATGTCTTGTTTTTAAGTCTTTAAGCCATTTTGAGTTTATTTTTGTGTACGGTGTGAGGGTGTGTTCTAACTTCATTGACTTACATGTAGCTGTCCAACTTTCCCAACACCACCTGCTGAAGAGACTGTCTTTTTTCCATTATATATTCTTGCATCCTTTGTCGAAGATTGACTGTAGTATGTGGATTTATTTCTGGGCTCTCTATTCTGTTCCATTGATTCATATGTCTTTTTTTGTGCCAATACCACACTGTTTTGATTACTGTAGCTTTGTAGTATTATCTGAAGTCTGGGAGGGTTATGCCTCCTGCTTTGTACTTTTTCCTTAGGATTGCTTTGGCAGTTCTGGGTCTTTTGTGGTTCCATATAAATTTTAGGATTATTTCTTCTAGTTCTGCAAAGAGTGTCATGGGTAATTTGATAGGGATCACATTAAATCTGTAGATTTCTTTGGATAGCCATACTAAATAAACATTTAACACTGAATTTGCTTCATCCTTAGAATTGACGGGTGGGCTTTTGTTTTGTTTTGTTTTTGAAATGTAGAAGGAAGGAGAGGTTGAAATAAATGACTAGGTAAGAAAGTCCCATATCCAATAGATACATACTCTAATCTCAAGAGTAAACCCATCAACCCTGAGAATCTACAATAAGTCAAAAGATAACCTAAGAGGTAGTAATGCGAGGAATTGGAGATGCCAGGGTTGGGGAAATATTTCTAGAAATCCAGGCTGGTAGATAGTTACTGACCAGGAGACCTGTCCATGGATAATGTCTGAATACTGGACAATCTGTGCCAATATTTGTGAGGGCTCTGGGGGTTGCAGTAGTTAGGACCTGAATATTTGAAAACATGGGGTTCACCAAAGCAAGGTATAGTCTACAAGGCATTACGTGGAGGGGTGTGTGTGTGTGGAGGTGGGGAAAGGAGTGATCCTTAGAAAGGTGATCAAAGCTGAAGCTTCAGGGCTGTGGACTAGAGCCCTTAGGATTAAGAAGGACTTCAATTAAGAGAACAGTGAAAAGGCCAACGGTGGGGTGCTGCATCCCAAGTCAAACTGGAGGCAATGGAGGCTTGGGGAATGTACTAGTTTTCTGAGATGTATAACATTACCACAAGCTTAGTGGCTGAAAACAAGTCATTTATTATTTCACAGTTCTGTGGGTTAGGAATCATGACTGATTTAGTTGAATCCTCTGCTCAAGATCTCTCAAGGCTGTAATCAAAGTGTTGTCTGGGCTGTGCTGTTATCGAGGCTTGACTGGGGGAGAATCGGTTTCCAAGTTCATTCAGGTTTTTTCTAGAATTTCTTTGTGGCTTTAAAACTGAGGCACATTGCTTCGTACTATCTATCAACTGGATGCCCCCATTAGGTCATAGAGGCTGCCCTCAGGTCCCTACCACATGGCCCTCTCTGTTGGCAGCTTGCAGCATGGCTGTTTGCTTCTTTAAGGTCAACAGGAGAATCCCTTGCATGCCAGTGTGCTAAGACAGAGTCTTAAATAATAACATGTAATCATAGGTGTGATATCCCATCAGTGTTTCCATAATTTCTTGGTTAGAATAAAGTCAACTGCACTAAAGGGGAGGGGAGCCATACTCAGTGGGTGGAGATCATGGGGACCATTTCAGAATTCCTCCTACCACAGGGAATGAGCCCAGTAATGTTTCTAGGTGTAACAAAACCCGAGGTCCTAATATGTGACTTAATATTCTGGGCCCCATTAAATGGGATATTGGGAAGTATAGGTACTTCAAGACTCAGGTGGGAGTGGCACAGGGTCTAGGGTAGAATTTTTTCTGCAACTGGGGTCGTCTCTTAGTACAAATGAGAGAGGCTTGAGAAAGCTGAGGCAAAGAGAAGTAATAGGAGGTGGAGCAGCTATGAGAAAGGGTAAATACTATTTCTTCAGTGGGTGCCAATTTTAGCAGCTTGATACCACACCAAATTAAGGCCACCAAGAATAAGGGCTTTTAAATCTCACCTTTCACTGCCACAGTCTATTCAACACTTTCCTGACAGCTGTCAAAGCACTTCACCCTTCATTGCAAATATGTAAGAACAATTACTATGTCATTCGCATTTACTTAAAAAAATATGAATTCAAGGTATTTCTCGAAGTAGCTTAGATGGACACAAGGCCACAGACTATCCAGGCACGTGCTGGTGTCTTTCCATACTTGGATATTTGTGAAAACCTTTGAATGAATTGCAAACATTATAGCTTTGAATTACGCAGCATCTTATGCCTAGAATGGTGGAGTGAAAAGGTGAGAAGGTGAATACTGGATACATAATGTGTGTGTGTATTAGTTGTGGTTAAAGTTAACTGTATATAAGAAAAATCCATTTGGCTTTTCTCCCACTCTTAAGAAGTCCAGAACTCCATCTATCTTCCAGCCCTGCCATCCTTAGAGCACAACTTTTAGTCCTAATGGCAGGCAACTGAAATTTCTATGTCCATTTCTCTGGCTGCTGAGTTTCTGATGCCAGCCATCACTTCTGAATTCTAGGAAGGATGAAAGAGGAAGACAATAGAGGGTAAGAGAGACGGTATCCTCTCAGCCCCCTTTTAAAAAGCCTTTGTGGAAGTTTTACCCATTAACTTCCATTGTCATCTCCTTGACCAAACTTGGTAATGAAGGAGGCTGGGAAACGCAGTCTTTCTGGTATATTACCACAGGAAGAAAATCAGTGTTATTGTAATAAGGAGAGGAAGAGTGTTGATTTTGCAAGTAGCAGTCTCTGCCACATACTGTAAACTCTGATCTTGTAGTGGTGTCTAAACTGGGGAGAAGATTACTTATCTATCCATCCATTTATTCTTTACAATTCTGGATTCTAAAGGTAGAGTTATAATGAAATAATGTGACTCATATATTTAGGGGTAACTACTTTGTAAGTGCCATTAGTAAGGGATAATGTAACTTATGTTTTATATTGAGACATAACATTAATCTCTCAATGACTAAACCTATTTATTCCATTAGGCGGCAGTTATGGATGATGGATTTCTCTTTGCAGAGAACACGTTGTCTTTGTTAGGCACTTTTCTAATACTTTATTTTCAGTGTATTTTGCAAATTATATATTGGCTCTTCCTGCCAGTACATAGTCAGTGACTCGATGGTGGAGAGTTTGGATAGGAGCTCAATCTCTGCATCTTCCCTTGTGCTTAACTCCCAGGCCCTGCTGACTCCTCATGGAATTTTACTGATAAATTCTTCAAATGGAAATTGCTGATGATTCAAAATACTGAGAGGCAACATTTTTATAACAAATATTTTGACAAAGATTAACATATAGTGACATGTACATTTAGCCATGGTATTTTAGCAAAAAAAAAAAAAAAAAAATTTTAAGCCTTCCAAATTATTAAACAGGAAAGCTTACATGTATACACTGTACAAAGACAACATGCTGTGTTTAGCAGTTTCCTTCCAAATAATATTCACAAGTAACAAGTATCTTATTCATTTGAGATGATTTCTTAGAAATTCTTTCTGTGTTCAGTTTTAGTTAAAATTCCAGACCATGGAATAGCACTTTAAGCCAATAAAATATTTTGGTAGGTTTCTACTGGAGTTTCTTTTCAACCACTAAATGAGATAAATAAGACATTTCTTTAAGGTAATGAACATTTTAGTGTAAAGTTTATGCGTTTTTAGGTTCTCCTGTGTTTGCAGTCATGTCATAATAGATGTGTTTCAGGCACGATTACTCAATCCACTCTCAATCCATCTGGATCTGCTTCCCTAGTTAACTTTTGCAGTGTCCAGGGTATATGTCGCCATCGGAATACATCATTGATCTTTTGTCTCTCTGTTTTGCATTCTTAATTAGAAAACTTAATGGTCTGTCTGGCTGGGTTGTCTGTGTCTTTCTTTGATAATCTGGTGGCTTCTGCGTGTCTCTACGCTGTTAGCCTTGTGAAGTACCCCCACGTTATGCTGCTACTCTTAGGTCTGGGCTATTCCTATAAGCATATCCCTTTCTATCATGTACCACCTGCCACTCCCTCTCCTCCCCTCCCCACCCCTCACTGTCTTTTAAAAAATTTATTTAAGAAATATTTTTCACCTTTGAGACTATTTTTTTACTGAGATAAAATTCACATAACTTGAAATTATTTTAAAATGAACAATTCTATGGCATTTAGTACATTTACAATGCTGTGCAATCAGCCCACCTAGCTAATTCCAAAACATTTTCATCACCTTGAAAGGAAACTCACCTATTAAGGAACTAATCCTCATTTTCCTCTCTACCAAGCCCCTGGCAAAATGATCTGTCTACTTTCTATCTCTATGGATTTACCTATTCTGGATATTTCATATAAATGGAACCATATAATATACGACCTTTTGTGTCCGGCTTCTTGTACTTAGCACAATGCTTTCTAGGTTCATCCATGTTCATGTATCAGTCCTTCATTCTTTTTTATAACGAATAATCCATTGTATGCATATATCACATTTTGGTTATCCATTCATTCATTGGTGGATTTGAGGTTGTTTCCACTTTGGACTATTGTGAATAGTGCTGGTATGAACATTCATGCACAGGTATTTGTTTGAGTACCTGTTTTCAGTTCTTTGGGATATATACCTAGGAGGGGAACTGCCGGGTCATATGGCAATTCTATGATTAATTACCAAACACCTGCACTCTCTCTCTTAATCAGTGGTGTGTTCAGTCCTGAGTACCTTTCTCATAAAGCCTTAATAATATCTAAGAGATCACATTTACTCCTCTGTGTCAGAATTTATGCTCTGATTCACAGACAGATAAGGACCTAAACACTAGACTTAATTTCCCTTCCCCTTAATATTCCCCTGAGACTTACTAGACTCTCTGCCATGTGGTTCTTTTTTCTTTATCACATCTATTGTTCTCTTTTGTATCTGATTTTATCTGGGTTTAGAACATCTTTATCCAGTGGGCAAGGCTGCCAAACACTTTCTTCCTTGTCTTCTTGCGATTGTGCTCTGTCCCTGCCAGGAGCCAATCATTCCAAAATTAGAAGTCACCATCCAGAGAAACAAATTCTACTCTATTCCTCTTTTTCAGCCAGCTATTCACTTACATGTGATTTTTTTTTATCAAAGGCCAGAGCTTGAACTGGAAAAAGAAAGAAAAAAACTTAATTCTTATGTATCCCAGGGTTTCACAAATCTGTAGGGAAATAGTTTTATATATTGTTTTTCTTCCAGGGTTAGACATCAGAAATGGTGATGCCTGCATTCTTCTATATTTGGGATACTCATCCCAGGTAGGAAACATAGCACCTGATTGTGGCGATGGTCCACCCATGGTCCCTCAAAAGAGAAGTATCCATAATGAGCACATGACCTCCCACTTGCTAGGGTCTCTATAGCTTCCCTTGCATCATTGCTACTGCTGTTATTCCAGAAGGACTGGCTTGACCTAATATTACAAGAAACTTGATTTCCGTCAAAGAGTTCCAGGAGCGCAGAAGTTCTTCCTTTCTCCCCCTTTGGTGTGAGACTCCTCTCCACATCAAACTCATGACACTGGTTGGGTTTGCCCAACATCCACAAGACATCTTCCTTTCTGGTCCTTCTCTGGATTATTTTCCTGTTCTCTCTAGGAATCCCCTATCCTCTCTAATAAGCCAAAAGGAAGAGAGGACTTCCTTAAGCCCATTCATTTATTTATTCAGTAAGTACTTCTTGACCCTTGACGTGTGCCAGGCAGTCTTCTAGGCACTAGGGATACAGCAGTTAACAAAATAAAGTCCTTGTTCTCATAATTTTACAGTCTAGTGAGTGGATATATCTGTAGAACAAAGAAATAACTGTATAATATGTAATATATCAATCTCATATGATAATTGATAAATGCTCTGAAGAAAAGTAGCAGAGGATAAGGAGAACCAGATGATGCTATTTTAAATATGGCAGTCATAGAAAGCTTTTCTGACAAGGTGATCTTTGAAACCAAAGGGGACTAATGATATAGTCCTAGTAAAAGATGATGGTGTCTCGGACTAGAGTGGTTGGGATAGCTGTGATTTTTCTTCTGTTGTGTTCTCTTCTGCTGGGAGATCACTTTGCATTAGAGCACACAAAACCCCTGCCCTTCCTGAGAAGCAGACCATTTAGTGCATATCCTATAGTTCATAAAGTGTGCCTTTGCTTTTCATTCTTCTTTGTCTCAAATGGAACTTCAGATCTTTTTGACATGCCCTGTATTTTCTCACAAAAATTCTTTTACATACTTAACCAGTTGATCTCAAGCTTGAATGTGGAGAAGCATCACCAGTAAGAATTGTTTAAAATGGACCTTCAAATATGCACTCCGGGAGAGTTTTATGCAGATGTCTTGGGCTGCACTTTGAGAAACACTGCTTTTAGCCTCAGTCTCTCCTAAGTCCCAGACTGCTATCAATAACAAAAGCAATAAAATAAGTTATTAAGCAACTTCTGCCTTCTGATCATCACAACTTTAAAAGAATGTATTATTAATATTAGGTTAAAAGTTTTGTCTGAATTTACATGGCTAGTAACAGGCAGATATAGGATTCAAACCTACTCTGTCCTATTTCTTGAACTGTGCTGGTTCCTCTGTACTATATTGCTAAACTAATAGATTATCATATTGCTAGCAACTAATAAATCACTAACTGATTACACTGGCACTTACATTATCTAATGGAATCTCCTGCCTTTCATAGGAATAGGCAATATTTTAATTTCCTGCTTCTAGCTGTTTTCACACTGGTTCAAATTCCTCAGAGTTTTCTTCCTAGAAAGAGCTATTTATGCCTCCAGTGATAATCTATACCAAGAAAATTAAATAACAAATCTTATATAATCCAGTTTTGAGACTTATTTTCTTTAATAAAAGACTATTTTCAGTTCCTAAAATCAATGCAATGGTTCTGTTTAATAATCTATAGCTTAGAATCAAAGGTACTATATTAAGTGGAGCCCATTTTCTATAACTGAGGCTTTTAAAAATTAATTGCAAGAGCAATATAGTAACAAAATTAAAGAAAATGTGGAGGTTCCATCAATATGGCAGACTGAATGTTAAATTCCCTCCTATAAACACTTAAAAATGCCGAATATAATACAAAGTTGACCTTGAGAAAAAAAATTGTAGAGAAAACAAAGAGAAGTGAATGCAGGATGTGAAGCTGTTGCAGTTTGGGCGGTTACCAAACTAGATACAGGTCCTAGCATCCTATGACAGGAGATGTGGCTTTGTGTGAGCTGAGGTGTGCATGAGAGTTGAGACAGAAACCTCTGCAGAAGGCCTGGGCTTTAAAGGCCTGACCCCTTCAGGGAAAGTCTAACAAGCAAACTTTAGTTAGTTGTTTCCTTATACTTTGGGTAGTTTGTTTTGTCTCAGGAAAAGAAAAAGAAGGCCTAGGCTCTCACTGTGGAGAGTGTATAGTCTAAATTTACACTCCATGCATGGTGTATGAAATTCTATACTTAGAAATTAGGGAACAAAGTGGTTTAGACTAGAGAAACTCCTCAGGTACCTGGCAAAAGTATATGCAAATCCATGTTGAAACACTTGTACAACCTATCTCTTGAGACATGTACAGATGAAACAATTCTCTAAAGATCAAGTCAAAATCAAAAGTTATAAACCACGTGAATGATCTCAAAGAGACTAATAAAAATGTATGCTTATAAGAATTAGAGATATAAAAGAAGGGATACATCCTGAAAGGAAAATGAGGTCACTGTGAGAGAAAGTACATAGATTTGAAAGAGAACAAAATAGAACCTTTAGAAATGAAAAATACAGCAGTTTGAAATTAAAACTTAATGGACAGGTAAAATAGGCTGATTTGACAAAACTAAAAAGAAAATCAGTGAACTGGGAACTAAGTACACGGAGATGAGTTAAAAATAAATAAGAAAAGCTAAAATTTGTGAAAAAGAGAATAAAAGAAATAAATAGAATATAAAGGAGAGAAAAACTTAATGTACATACCATCTTTAACCTTCTTTTTCTAAGTTTTTAAAAAAAATTTTTATTGGAGTATAGTTGCTTTACAATGTTGTGTTAGTTTCTACTGTACAGCAAAGTGAATCAGCTATACATATACATATATCCCCTCTTTTCTGGATTTTCTTCTCATTTAGGTCACCACAGAGCACAGAGTAGAGTTCTCTGTGCTATACAGTAGGATCTCATTAGTTATCTATTTTATACATAGTATCAACAGTGTATATGTGTTAACACTAATATGTATAAAATGGATAGCTAATAAGAACCTGCTGTATAAAAAAATAAAATTCTAAAATTCAAAAGAAAAATAGTGTATATATGTCAATCCCAATCTCCCAATTCATCCCACCCCCTCCTTTCCCCCTTGGTGTCCATACATCTGTTCTTTATGTCTTTGTCTCTATTTCTGCTTTGTAAATCATCTATACCAACTGTTTCAGATTCCACATATATGCATTAACACATGATATTTGTTTTTCTCTTTCTGACTTACTTCACTCTGTATGATAGTCTCTAGATCCATCCACATCTCTACAAATGACCAAATTTCATTCCTTTTTATGGCTGAGTAATATTCCATTGTATACATGTACCACATCTTTATCCATTCCTCTGTTGATGGACATTTAGGTTGCTTCCATGTCCTAGATATTGTAAATAGTGCTGCAGTGAACATTGGGGTGCATGTGTCTTTTTTGAATTATGGTTGTCTCTGGGTATATGCCCAGTAGTGGGATTGCTGGGTTGTATGGTAGTTCTATTTTTAGTTTTTTAAGGAACCTCCATACTGTTCTCCATAGTGGCTGTATCAATTTACATTCCCACCAACAGTGCAAGAGGGTTCCCTTTTCTCCACACCCTCTCCAGCATTTGTTGTTTGTAGATTTTCTGATGATGCCCATTCTAACAGGAGTGAGGTGATACCTCATTGTAGTTTTGATTTGCATTTCTCTAATAATTAGTGATGTTGAGCATTTTTTCATGTGTTTGTTGGCCATCTGTATGTCTTCTTCGGAGAAATGTCTATCCTACCTAAGGAGGCAAAAGACCCATATGCAGAAAACTGTAAGATGCTGGTGAAAGAAATCAAAGATGACACAAACAGACGGAGAGATATACCATGTTTTTGGATTGGAAGAATCAATATTGTGAAAATGACAATACTACCCAAAGCAATCTATAGATTCAGTTCAATCCCTATCAAATTACCAATGGCATTTTTCACAGAACTGGAACAAAAAAATTTTACAAGTTGTATGGAAACACAAAAGACCTTGAATAGCAAAAGCAATCTTTTTTTTTTTTCAAAAAAAAAAAAAAGGAACAGTACAATAGCAAAGAATAAATAACAAAATAAAATTAGAAAGATAAAAAATATATTAGAAAAATAAAAATATAATTGAAACACCTGCAACAAGGTAAAAGAAAACCAACAGAAAAAAGAAAAAACTGGGGGGGGGGTGGGAAATGAGCCAAAAAGAGCAGAACAATAACAAAGTATTAAGAATAAAATAAAATTAGAAAAATGAAAGATTTATTAGAAAAAAATATATAAATGAATCAACAGCAAGGTAATACAGAACCCCAATCTAAAAGAGGAAAAAAGAAAAGGAAAAAAAAGCCTTGGCTATGGGGGGTGGAGTTTAGGCGGGGATGGAACTTAGGGGCGTCGTTTAGGGTGGGGCGGGACCTAGGTGTGGGGTGGGGCCTAGACTCAGGACCCACGCAGCCAGAAAAGGCCTTGGGGGCGGGGCCTAGGTGAAGTGATGTTCAAGCGTGGGAGAAAGAGTAGCAAATAAGAAGTAAAATGAGTTTATTTATTCCTTCAAAAATACTTAAATCATCTTCAGTATTCCCCTTTACATGCTGGAGCTAAAACTCCAGTGAGAGAAATAAATCTATAAATATTACAGTACAATGGGAGGAACGAAAGGGCCATGGAAGAAGTATTGCATAAAATAAATTATAACACAGAAGTTTTGTTGATGGGCTCAGTTTCTCAATGCCAAATATCTAACACCTTCTCATTTGTTTATCTTGAAGTGGATACCAGGTATTATTTTACGTTATTATTTTTCATTCAGGCACTTTTGTGTCTTCATACTATTTTACCCACATTTTGGCATAGAATTCCTTGATTTTCTCAAGTGTGTATTCTTTCTTAGCCACATTTTGCCCACTGAAGTTGTTGTAAACTCCCATTTTCAATTTTATCCTCCTAGAATTATGGGTTTGGGACATGGGAGGACTGAAGGAGGTCCTCCAACACTGTCTCCTGGACTCTCCTTGTGTCACTATGGCAAATCTTGATGGAGCACCACGTCATACTCCTGGACTTCCAAATACTGTCCATTTCCCCATTAGCATGTAGCCAACCCAGTGATAACTGATGGGCTAGGTACTATGCCCTATGCTTACCTGGTTTTAAAAATAATTATTTCAGAAGATTTTGCTACAGCATTAAAAAGTAGAATTGGTTGGGTTTGAGTGCAGAAAAGGTATGGTAACTGATGTGACTTATTTAATAAAATATAATTAACACTTTTCACCTAATGCATCATGCTACTTTGTGTGTGTGTTGTGTGTGTAAATTATCAAGATATAAACCACTGCTACTTCTTTACATTTCAGACGTGATGGCTGGCCTATTCTTTTTTTTTTTTTTTTCCACACACACTGTATTTTATTTTTACAAGAGATAAATAGACTGACACCAAGCATTGTACATGGATGACCACAACAAAAGCAACAATGATTGCAATTACCAAACATGAAACACACTCATACTATGTCATAATATTGACATTCAGTCCAGTAATCCTCCACTGTAACAGCTCCTGTACTTTGCAGTGAAAATTGATTTGTATATTCTTTGCCTCTGAGTCCTTGTGGGATTTTTTTTTTTTAAATTCAGACAGAAAGTCACAAAAATTATACTCATCCTCATCAGTTCACTCAGTCCCATGTAATTAATTTTTTTTTTCATCTTGATCTTTTGTTAGCACTTTTATGAGTTCATCAGTTTTTCATTAGAGTTCTGAAAATGCTTATTCATTCAGTTCAGCAGTACAGTTACCAGAAACCTGTACTTGTCAGAGTCTTTTCCATGAATTTCTTGAAGATGAAACCCTTTTATAGGAACATATTTGCAAAAGCATCAGAGTATACCCAGAACTGTCTGTAAATGACAAAAGACTTAAAAATGACCACAGTTAAAGATTTGATGAAAGTTCATAATAATGCAGTTGACAAGAAAATTAGTTATTTCTGAGATATACATTTTAAAGTAATAACTAGGATTATTACTTATAACATTATACCAGAACATATAAGATTTTTAGAAATTTCATGTAATGTCTGAAACATTTATATTAACATATTTCCATACAAATAACCCAATGAAAGTTTAGTATTAGTTGTTTTGTTTGTTTTTTTATACTGCAGGTTCTTATTAGTCATCAATTTTATACAGATCAGTGTATACATGTCAATACCAATTGCCCAATTCAGCACACCACCATCCCCACCCCACCGCAGTTTTCCCCCCTTGGTGTCCATATGTCCATTCTCTACATCTGTGTCTCAACTTCTGCCCTGCAAACCGGCTCATCTGTACCATTTTTCTAGGTTCCACATACATGCATTAATATACGATATTTGTTTTTCTCTTTCTGACTTACTTCACTCTGTATGACAGTCTCTAGATCCATCCACGTCTCAACAAATGACTCAATTTCGTTCCCTTTTATGGCTGAGTAATATTCCATTGTATATATGTACCACCTCTTCTTTATCCATTCGTCTGTTGATGGGCATTTAGGTTGCTTCCATGACCTGGCTATTGTAAATAGTGCTGCAGTGAACATTGGGGTGCATGTGTCTTTTTGAATTATGGTTTTCTCTGGTTATATGCCCAGTAGTGGGATTGCTGGATCATATGATAATTCTATTTTTAGATTTTTAAGGAACCTCCATATTGTTCTCCATAGTGGCTGTATCAATTTACATTCCCACCAACAGTGCAAGAGGGTTCCCTTTTCTCCACACCCTCTCCAGCATTTGTTGTTTGTAGATTTTCTGATGATGCCCATTCTAACAGGAGTGAGGTGATACCTCATTGTAGTTTTGATTTGCATTTCTCTAATAATTAGTGATGTTGAGCAGCTTTTCATGTGCTTCATGGCCGTCTGTATGTCTTCTTTGGAGAAATGTCTATTTAGGTCTTCTGCCCATTTTTGGATTGGGGTGTTTGTTTCTTTAATATTGAGCTGAATGAGCTGTTTATATATTTTGGAGATTAATCCTTTGTCCGTTGATTCATTTGCAAATATTTTCTCCCATTCTGAGGGTTGTCTTTTCGTCTTGTTTATGGTTTCCTTTGCTGTGCAAAAGCTTTGAAGTTTCATTAGGTCCCACTTGTTTATTTTTGTTTTTATTTCCATTACTCTAGGAGGTGGATCAAAAAAGATCTTGCTGTGATTTATGTCAAAGAGTGTTCTTCCTATGTTTTCCTCTAAGAGTTTTATAGTATCCAGTCTTATATTTAGGTCTCTAATCCATCTTGAGTTTATTTTTGTATATGGTGTTAGGGAGTATTCTAATTTCATTCTTTTACATGTAGCTGTCCAGTTTTCCCAGCACCACTTATTGAAGAGACTGTCTTTTCTCCATTGTATATCTTTGCCTCCTTTGTCATAGATTAGTTGACCATAGGTGCATGGGTTAATCTCTGGGCTTTCTATCTTGTTCCATTGATCTATGTTTCTGTTTTTGTGCCAGTACCATATTGTCTTGATTACTGTAGCTTTGTAGTATAGTGTGAAGTCAGGGAGTCTGATGCCTCCAGCTCCGTTTTTTTCCCTCAAGACTGCTTTGGCTATTCGGGGTCTTTTGTGTCTCCATACAAATTTTAAGATGATTTGTTCTAGCTCCGTAAAAAATGCCATTGGTAATTTGATAGGGATTGCATTGAATCTGTAGATTGCTTTGGGTAGTATACTCATTTTCACAATGTTGATTCTTCCAATCCAAGAACATGGTATATCTCTCCATCTGTTGGTATCATCTTTAATTTCTTTCATCAGTGTCTTATAGTTTTCTGCATACAGGTCTTTTGTCTCCCTAGGTAGGTTTATTCCCAGGTATTTTATTCTTTTTGTTGCAATGGTAAATGGGAGTGTTTCCATAATTTCTCTTTCAGATTTTTCATCATTCGTGTATAGGAATGCAAGAGATTTCTGTGCATTAATTTTGTATCCTGCAACTTTACCATATTCATTAATTAGCTCTAGCAGTTTTCTGGTGGCAGTTTTAGGATTCTCTATGTATAGTATCATGTCATCCGCAAACAGTGACAGTTTTACTTCTTCTTTAGCAAAAGCAATCTTGAGGAAAAAAAAAACAGAGCTGGAGGATTCAGCCTTCCTGACTTCAGACTATACTACAGGGCTACAGTAATCAAGACAATATGGTACTGGCACAAAATTAGAAATTTAGATCAATGGAACAGGATAGAAAGCACAGAGATAAACCCACACACCTATGGTCACCTAATCTATGACAGAGGAAACAAGAATATACAATGGAGCAAAGACAGCCTTTACAATAAGTGGTGCTAGGAAACTGGACAACTACATGTAAAAGAATGAAATTTGAACACTCCCTAACGCCATACACAAAAATAAATTCAAAATGGATTAAAGACCTAAATGTAAGGTCAGACGCTATAAACTTAGAACACTCTTTGACTTAAATCTCAGCAAGATCTTTTTTGACCCACCTCCTAGAATAATGAGAATAAAAACAAAAATAAACAAATGGGACCTAAGTTCTTTTTTAAAAAATGGCCTTTTAAATTTTTTATAAAGGAAACACATTCACTTTTTTAAAATTAGAAAACAGAAGTAAAGCTATAGTTCCCATGCTTTCACATACATCAGAAGTACCAGTAGGGGTGTAGAAACACAGAATGCAGAACCCCACACTAGACTTCCTGAGTGGTAGGCCCAAGGTAGGGGCTACAAATATGCATTTCTGACAAGTTCCCAAGTGATACTGATTCTGTGGTTGGGGAGCATAGTTTAAGAATTACTGCCTTAAAATAAGAGAAGAAAATAAGGATGAACTGTAATATAACCCCCTAAGGATAATGACATTGAGATGCATCTTTCTTTTTTTTAATTTTTTATTTATTTTATTTATTTATTTTTGGCTGCCTTGGGTCTTCATTGCTGCGTGTGGGCTTTCTCTAGTTGCAGCGAGCAGGGACTACTCTCTTCGTTGTGGTGTGTGGGCTTCTTGTTGCAGTGGCTTCTCTTGTTGCGGAGCATGGGCCCTAGGCACGCAGGCTTCAGTAGTTGTGGCACGTGGGCTCAGTAGTTGTGGGTCACGGGCTCTAGAGCACAGGCTCAGTAGTTGTGGCTCATGGGCTTAGTTGCTCCGAGGCATGTGGGATCTTCCTGGACCAGGGCTCAAACCCGTGTCCCCTGCATTGGCAGGCAGATTCTTAAACCACTGTGCCACCAGGGGAGCCCAATATGCATCCTTTTTAGTCTTTTTTTCCCACAGGAAAAAATATGTGTATGTGTGTTGGGGGTTGGGGGAAGAGGGGAAAAATACATAACTTTTTTTAAAAATAACCCAAAATGAGATTGTGTTATTCACAGTTTTGTACTTGGCTTTTTCCATTTAACATATTATGAACATTTTTACTGTCAGTATAGCTATATCATCATTTTTAATGGCTATGTAGAGTTTTAGTGTTGGGATACATCATAATTCATATAAACTAATAATGTACTTACCAGGATACATGTTTGCAAACTTTTCCAATTACTTACTTATATCCTATGTTTCTTTGATAGTCTTCAGCTCATTTTTTAATGTACTCTTTAGTGTACCTTCTGTAATGGAGGCTTGACTTGGAAAATATTAGAGATATGTAATCCATTTTTCATATTAATTTTTTGCTAAGGACATAATTAAAGGGGAATTCATAAATTGGTCAGTATTAGGTTTTCTTCAGCATTAGGTTGTATAACATATAAGTTTACTGTTTGTAAGATTAGCTATCTGCTTTGTCAGCATACCATTTTAATTTTGTATTTGCATGGACACAGTTCTACATGTCCAAAGTAGTGATAGTAGTGTTTATATATTGCTGTGTAACAAGCTACACCAAAATTAGTGGTATAAAACAACTGTTTTATTTTACCCACAATTTTATGCATCAGGAATTTGGGAAGGACTCAGCTGGGTGGTTTGTGTTTGACTCACGTGGCATCAACTGTAGTGGGAAGGGCTGGAGGACCCATTTTCAACATCTTCACTGAGATGTTTTGTGCCTCAGTGTTCTTTGTTCTTTCTCTCACTCTCTCTCCACGTGACATTTCATTCTCCGAGGCTTCTCAGTGTGGTTTGGGCTTCTCACAGCATGGTGATCTCACAGAGTCACAATTCTCATATGATGGATAGTTTCTAAGAAGCACAAGCTGCCAGACCACTTAAGTGCTATGCCCAGAATTGATCAAAGCAGTCACAGGTACCCACTCCCAACCAGATGAAGAAATAGACTTTACCTTTTAAAGGGAGAGTGGGGTGGAAAGATTACATTGCAGAAGAGCATTTGAGTTGTGAGGTACTTTTGTGGTCATCTTTGAAAAATACAATGTGCCATAGGTAGTTTGTTTACATAAAGAAATAATTAGACTCGTTTACGTATACAGGCTTTGACTATTTTGCCAAGAAGTATAAAATCTTAAAAACTTATTTTTAAAGATATATTTCTTTGCTCAATAAAAGATCTATATTTTGAAGTAATCAATGTTGTGAAATATACTTCATGCTACAATTAATAAACAGGTCCATGTTGTCAACCACACAGTTAATGGTTCTTTCCTAAACTGGTCTTGTCTAAGGGAGTGTGGTTATTTTTGACATTGTGTTGTTTATGAAGAAGGTATTTGTTGAGTGCCCATCATAGATAAAATGTTACACTGAGTAAGGAATAAAAAGACATATTAGACACGGGTCTGCCTTAGAGGACCATAGAGTCAGCTAGGGAAGATAGGGCACATAATAGATAATTATAAATAAGGTAACAAGAGAGAAATCTATAGTACTGAGGATGGAAGAGAGTTGTTTTTAAAAAGCTGTATGGAAAATGTTGCTGGCAGTCAAGGGAGGGGTAGAATGAGGATGTGGATGTGGTGATGAAGGATGCTTAGAGGAGTGGCAAGAGTAGAGCCACAGGTGCAGAGGAGCCAAGAAATAGTTGTGACCATTTCACTTTGGTAGTTTAGGGCATTCGTTCTCAAGCTTTGATGGACACTGAAGTCACCCTGGAGAACTTGTACGGAGCTTGTGTTGGGTACATGCTAAGGGAATAGTGAGAGAAAAGAATGGAAAGGTGGGTAAGTGGGCCTATTACTGTCTTGCACGCTAGGCCGTTCCTCTTTTACTTACACGAGTAGGCAGTGAAGAACCACTGAAGTGTGATCATCCTGGGAATTATCTGATGGAAGCCAAGCTTTAGAAAATTAATCTGGTACCAGTATGTATAGCAGCTGGAGCAAAACCAGGTTGGAACTGGGGAGTTTGGAATAGAGGTTACTGTGCTCATTCAGGGAAGAGGAAACCAGACCCTGTCCCTGGGTGATGGCAGTGAGAATGGGAAGGAGCAGAGGGATTCAAGCAAGGAAGAATCTGACAACTAATTTTAATAAGATGGTGCTGAAGCAAAGCCAGGAGTCTAATTATGGCTCTAAGACTGCAGTGAAGACTGGGCAACAAGGAGATCCCCAAATCAGAAAACCAGGGTAAGACACTCACTTGGGGCAAATGCTGATGAGCTGGTGTGCTGTGTACATCGTATTTGCATAATGAGGACTCCCTGGTGGGAGTGTCCAACAGGCCACTGAGAATCAAGTCTGGATGTCAGGAAAAAGGGTAAGGCTGGAAATAGGGACTTGAGGGTTATTGGCAAAGTGGTGGGAGTTCAAGATACGGCAATGGATGAGCTTACCAAGGGAGTGCCTATAAAGAGAAAAAATATAACCACAGGGAATACCTAGATTCAGGAAATTGGGGTGATGATCAGCCAGCAAAACTGGAGTACCTTTAGAGCACTCGGAAGAGAAGTAGAGTAATCACCAGGGGTGACTTTCTAGCAGGGAATGATCATCAGGGTTGAAAATTACATAGGAAGGTGGAGACTGAAGACAGGCCACTGATGTTTAAGGTCACTATTTAACAGAATCGTGTAAACAGAAGGCAGCAAAGGTTAAGGAATGAGTCAGTGGTCAGGAACTGGCACCATTTATAGTGCAGTGTTATTTTGTTAAGAAAATTCATACTTCCCAGGGACCTTTTAACTGCTGTGAAAGAGTGGGAGAAAATCAAGAAAATATTGCTCATTTACCTAAAAGCAATTCTTTGTGATCTGTCACACATGTAATTTAAAGCAACAATGGAGTCCTCTGACCCTCTGTTTTTCATTACTGCAAATGCCTTTACCAGAGCTAGAAGTCTCTTAGGGATGTTACCTTAATCCAGAGGATTTTGTTTTTATTGAGCTCATCTCAGTATATAGAAAAGCTCCTTCAAAGTTTAGCCTTGTATCAAAAAATGAACATAACAGCACCCGTGTTTTATTGCTATTGTTGATAGAGCTCCTAAGAAGGAACTTTATTGGAACAAGAATTCTTCCAATCATTTTTGTACTTATAAACTGACATCATAAGCTAACCAAAAACATTTTTTCTCAAAGGCATAACCCCTAATTGGACACTATTCACGGTTAACAGTGGGATACAATATAATGTAGCTATTTTCAACACCTCATTTTCTTCTCTTTTGGTGTTATTTTATTATACTTCAGGCTTCCTCTGCACCTGATTTACTATGGGGTAGCATAGTAATTCGTATGTATCAAGGCTCTGCCCTAGAGCTGTGCGCTTTGCACCCTTTCATTCTTGTGGCAACCTTGCAAGGTTGATATTTTTGTTCCCATTTCGACAGTGAGAAAAGTAAGGCTGAAAGAAGTGGAGTAACTTAACCAAAGGTGGTGCAGCTTTTCATTTTTCCAGTCTGGATCCCACTGTGATTTCTTGACTCCAAAGCTTATGCTCTCAGCAGTCTGCTACTGATGCTTACTTACTCTACTCCTCTCCCTTGGACCATCTGTGTGTCATGTTATTTCAGGAACATAGACAGTGTGCTATTGATACTGAATCATCAGGATTTTTGATGATTAGAGAGGATCTCTTTTGACTCCGTCTTTAACAAATTTGTTTGGGTTGAGATATCCCCTCCAACTTCATGTGTTAAAAAAATTTTTAAAGTAATGAAGCAGTTGTCTTTTCAGGTTTAAGAAGACATGGAAAAGCCAGCCGAGGGTAGGGCGGGGGGTGGGGGGAAGTGCTAAAAGGAAAGGGAAAGCTAATTGGAACTGTTGCTTCCAATGCTGTTAGTACTGGCTACAGTGGTCTAAATATGGCCAGGAATCCTCATGAAAAGGCTTCATCCAAAGGCAGGGCAGGTTCTACTCCTGGTGCTTTGTGCACCCCACCCCCACTTTGGTAAGGAAAATGATTGATGACACTTTCTTAATACTGGGAAGCTGGCACGGAGATGAAGACAGAGCACCAGATATGTGGAAACATTCATCATCAGCCAAGTCTCTGTTCCTCTCCCCAGGGCAGTGAGTGTCTCCAGCAGTGGGGCCACAAGGCTAAGCCCAGTCTCTCTTTGGGCTTAAGTCCTGACAATTTAACATTATCTCTGAATTTATAAAGCACCAAGAGTTTTAACAGTACGTATCAGCCTATTGTACTCTCAACATTAACCTATATGTAAAACAACATAATTGTTTGGTACAGCACTAAGAATTTATAAATTAGAGCCAGCATTCAGTTATCTGAGTCAGTGGAGTAAAGTCATGTATAATCCATAGTGTCAGATCAAAGATAATTTGTAACTTTGCGCTGGAAAAATAAATTTGCCCTTGTTATATTTTGTTATATTTTCCTTAGGCTACTACTGAACTTATCAACCTTTTCCAAGGTGTGTGTGTGTGTGTGTGTGTATACAGCCAATATAGAGAGAAGAGATATGATTTCGAATCATTCAATCTAATTGAGCAAATAGTTTGGAATATAGAAATTTGCTGTAAATATGCCACACACCGTCCATAGTTAACTCTCAGGAATTCTTTTTGTTTCTTAGTAATCCGACCAGTATTTTTCTTATTGTTGCTATGCCATCTTTGACATAGATCATCTATCAATCATTACGTAAACTTGAACTTTTTAAACATCGTCTATAATTAACTTTCAGACAATAACTGTGCATATTCAAAGTCAAAAGACTACATTTCCCCTAATTTCACTATACTGCAATTGCTATCTCATACAGAGCGTCCCAGGTCCTGGCATTGTGCTAGCATGTTTATTGACTGAATGTCGAATAACCCTCGAGAGATTTCTCTGAATTAACTACTGTAATCAAAGTACAAAAGCAAGACAACTGTTATTTGCAGGAGCTCAAAATCTAACCAAAAAAACCATAGAGGCAATTCAGGAACTTAATATCAATATTAGAATTGACATTGGGCAATATGCTTCCCCCTCCCAAATTTATTGAAGAATAACTGACAGGTATAATTGTATATATTTACCAAGATCCAGATAATTAACACAGCCATCACCTCACATAGGTAACTTTTTCTTTGTGTGTGTGCTTTTAACATCATCACAGTACCATTATTTCTTTGTTGATTCAAACTATACTAACAAGATGACTTCTCAAGAAGGCAACAAGATCCTTTACAACTAATAAAAGTAGCAAAAATCTATTCAATAGTTTACATTTCTTTTGTTTTTATTTACTTAGTAGTGAACCTGATTAAAAATAAATAAATAGATCATAATATTTAAGCTAAAAGATTTATAATTACCCTCCATAAATAGTATTATTCCTGATAAATAATACAGCCCTTTAAGTAGCGTTTTTGGTTCACACAATTTATTTCTGACCAAAGTGGTATTAAGAATGTGAAATTAATTTAAAACTCAGCTAAAAATCTTAGAAAACATTTTACTTACCCTTCTGAAAGAAAAATGTTTAAAAGTAACAAAACATTTATTTCCATTAGAGGAGAT
Organism: Balaenoptera physalus; assembly: GCF_965194825.1. Classification (NCBI taxonomy): domain Eukaryota; kingdom Metazoa; phylum Chordata; class Mammalia; order Artiodactyla; family Balaenopteridae; genus Balaenoptera; species Balaenoptera physalus. The sequence goes on along the minus strand of NC_138887.1, from coordinate 85,192,317 downwards.
ATTTTGATCAATCTGCTGATTTGTTTTTATATTATATATTTAGTCCATGAGTTACATACATGTATACAAATGTATAACCACACTAGGTGAACATCATTTTCAGAATTTTAATAGGTTTTTTCTGGATCTTTACATGTTCTCTAGGCACAGTCAAAAAAAGAATAGCAACTACAGTTTTAAAGGTGGCTTACAACTATTTCCTCCCCTATTGTCAATGCTCACCTTTTTACAAGCTGAGAGCAGTATGCCTCCATTTGTATGAAAGTCTGTCAAGCCTTGGAGGTGGGTGTGTTACAGCTCAGCAAAATGTATTGATCCTTGCATGTAGCTGACAGCTTCCTAGCATTACCTTTGAAATGCAACGTCCCCCCAGGTCTGTGTCCTTAGCACTCTTACTTTCTTCTTCTCTAGGTGAGCACATTAATTCCCGTTGGTACAATTGCGTGATTCCTGAATGTCTAAGTTCTACTTGCCACCGTTGCCTGGACTCTTGCACAGAATTTTCAGTTGCATTCGGGATGTCTTCCCGTGACATTGAACAGGATTCTCAGATTGATAATCCAATACTGAACTCATCATTTCCCATATCTGCTCCTTCTACTGTGATCCCTCGATTATTAATAGCATTACCATCTTTCCAGGCAGGTGAGAAATGAGCCATCTCTACACCTTGTTCTTTTCTCAGCTCTCAGGTCCAATCAGTTGCTAAATTGTATCTAGTCTAAATCCACATCATCTCCTGTTTCATTAATTTAATCAGTCAACATTTTTTGAGCTTCTTTCTACTTTCATTCCCTTGATTTAGAATATGACAGTGCCTGCTTCAAGAAGCTCATACTTAGTAAGATACAAAGAACTAAATAGACCCTCACTGTACAGGGTGGTAATTACTAGTTATCATAAATAAGCCCAGACTGCAGAGAATGGCAAGAGGGCTTGGAGGCCTTCCAGGAGGAAGTAACATGTAAGCTATGACTGGAAGGATGAAGAGGAGTTATCCAGGTAAACAGTGAAAGAAAGCCTTTCAGGAGGCAGAAAAAGCAGTATGTGCAAATGTGCAGAGGTGTGAGAGTGATTCTGGTACAAGTTGAGGAGCACTGAGACATAAAGCGGAGGTCCATTAATGAAGGACCAGGCATACCGTGCTAGGAAATGTGGATTTCATTCCTGAAGGCTCCTCTCTTTTCTTTTCTCTTATACACAATCATATCTCTTGGCAGCACCATTGCAAAAAATCTCCTGACTGTTCTCTTGCTCTCCACTTTCTTGCCTTTTTTCTTTCCTTAGACTGTGGTCAGAGGTGGCGTCCCCTGTTACAGTGTTGGACATATAATCTCCTCCTAATCCTTCAATGGCCTGTGTTACTCACCAGATCACTCTCATTTCCTGCAACCTGTGCTTCTGCCAAACGCATCCTATGGATCAAGCTTGTGACAACCGTCTTCCCATCTGAGTTGTAAGCTCCTCAAGGCCAGAGTCTATGGCTCATACATCTTGGTACGATTAGAACATCATGCCCTGTGCTTTGCACATAGTGGGCTTTTATGTATCTATGGTGTTGAGGAAAGGGAGTGTCTTTTAGAGTCTTTCCCCACTTCTTCGTTTTCCAGGCTCTTTTATGCACGTGGACATAACCGCATTGCTGTAGTAAGCACTGCCTTTCTTGTCACTGCCAGCAAGCATTCCTTACAGCCCAGTGACTTGTAACGTGTTCTGCTGCTACAAATCAGCAACAGTTCCCAAAGCGGCATGGATGTGTACAGACCTTAACGTGCAATGTTTGTTTTTTTTTCCTGCAGAAAATGAAAGGCCTCTCTTTTCCCTGGGGTGAAACCAGGTTTAGAAAGCATCAGTGCAGGGCCCCATGCCAAACATTACAATTTCCAGGGCTCTACACTTTGTATCACTAACAGCTATGGTGAAAACGACTTTGAACTAGGAGCCAGTGCTGAGCCCCAGCCCTAACTGACTGTGGGCAGCATTTCTGAGCCTCAATTTCCTCACCTGTGGGGCTGGGGATTAGACCTAATTTCTAATATCCTTATAAACGTTATTCATGTGTAAGGATTTCCATGGCAGTGTATTCATCAGGTATCTTGGTTGCAAATAACACAAACTCATCCTGACTAATTTAAGTAGAAAAGATGTCATTGGAAAGGATATCGATATTGGATATCACTGAATGGATGGGATGAAAACAAGGCTTGGGAATTAGACAGTTAGCAACGTAGGACACCCTTTTGTCACACACAGGAGCAGGAATGATGGGTTTGGCAATTGGTGTCACTGCACACTTCCTGGCACTCTCGTCTCTGCCAGTCATCTCTGATTATTTCTGTGTCTTTGCATCGCTCCCTCCACATTCATAGCCCTGGATGTCAGTATCCAATTGGTTGAGCCCTGGTCACGTGCCTAACCTCAGCTATTGGCAATGGAGAGAAGGAATATCTGGACCATCCAGCTTGGGGTGTAGGCAGTGGATGAAGGCATTTCTTCTCACCAAGACTTGTACAGACACAAAAAGGTGGTTGAAACGGGTGGTACTGACGCACGCCACACCCATAACTATAATGATCTCAGTGATCCTCAAGATCCTGCTTTTATCATGTGTACCTTTATCACTTCAAATACCTGGTGGATATTTCTTCTAGAGAAGCCAGTTTTGCTAGGGTTTAGACCATTCTTTCAATTACCTTTTATTATACTGCATAATTTCTTTTTTCCTTATCAATGCAATTCTTTGGATTTTGGTAAGCTTAAATTTAAGAACAGTAGCTATAGCTCTGACCACTAAGATATTGTTCTGGGATGAGGAGAAGGGCTGAGTGCAGTAGATCATCAGTTCCAACTCATCCTTCATTTGTAGACACACAGCCAGATTTTTGGATCAGGAATTATCTCCTGCCACAAACAACACAGAACAGATCTTGTATATCAAAAACACAGGTGAAAGAAATATTTAGAAAAGATCATTTAAAGGGCATTCTATCTATCTGTGCTGCCAGGTAATCTAAGTACTTATCATTGGAATAAGTTAGGTCTCTAGATTACATACGAGACAACATCGCCTTAATCATTTGGCAGAACAGCTAATTGCCAGTAAGCTGAACTGTCCTACTGTCTTTTAGGTGGAACCTACTTCCATGGACATTGTCCATTTTGATGCTTCGAGTGTCCTGTGACAGAGCCCATGTGAGAAATAGCTTGCAGAAATTTAATCAGACAAAAACTTAGCTTCCCTTAAAAATTGGGACACTTCCCGCTCTCCTATGCGAGCTGTGTAAGCTAGCTATCTGAGAGCCACCATGAAGAAGAAAACATGCTACGTACCAAGTGTGCCCTCCACAGCAACTATCTTGGCTCTTGTAGTTGTCACTTTTATTTATCTTCTTTTGTTCCTGGTTGGTTGTTTTGTAAGCCTCCTCGATTTCTGTTTTTTTTTTGAAAAAAGAATAGAAGAGGGATGGGAAGTAGGGAGAGATGGTAAGATAGAGACTGGATGCCAGATAACCACCCAAATGAACAGAGGTAACCATGGTAGGGATGTGGCTGCATCCACCATAGCAGCAGGTCTGGCAACGGCTGCTGGATACCTTGTTGTCCCAAATCCTCTCCTACCAATGGCAGTCTGGTTTGTCTCAGCAGCTGTCTGCCCAGTGGCCTAAATATGGTTTAAAACAATGTCAACCACAGTAAAGACTTTTACGCCTCTCCCCTCACGTATTTATATGAACTGTTTTATCTCCTACATAAAAATAGCGTGTGGGACACGAGCTACTAGAGAGAACACAAGTAAACAATGAGACATCATCAGTAACGTCATCCCCCACTGTGGTTTATTGTTGATACTGTGAGTTTCTAACTATCCAAATTATAGTCAAGTATTTCATCACCTACTTAATCAAGCTGCAAAATAAGGAGTTAGACCACTTCAACTCCAGTGATTTGATTATGTGGTGAAGAGACTGGTGCATAAACATTAATCCTGGGAAATTAATTCATGAAAATTAGCTGGAGATACCCCTAGGGGCCTGTTTTGTATCTATTTCTGCATAAAATGTTGAACTAACTACTTACTGAAGGTGCCGGGGTTGGGGGGGACTGGAATGGTTATGCCTGATTCTGTAGTTATCTAGAGAGAATCCTGAAGAGGCCATGAAGTGACCTGAAAATGCATTCTGATTAAAGCTCAGTCTTGAACAGGAAAATTGCTTTGAAATGATTAAAGTTAAAATTGTTGATAATGAAGGAAAACACTTGTCCTAGAGTGAGGTCTTTAGAAGAGAGAATCTCATTTTGAATCTTTTGTAAAGCATGTGGCTTTCCTTTTCGATGGCAAAGTACTGGGTTGTATCAAGCTATCACATTGTCTCAATTTTGCAACTCAGTGGGGGGCAAGGAGGATTAGGAGAATGTTCTAGACAGAAATCTGGCAGGGGACGTCATTGGGTTAAGGTCTACCCTCAGGAGAGGGAAGTCTCCATCATCCCTGGGAGCCAACTTAGATGCAGCGGCTCAGTGGAACCTTCCCAAGGCCTGACCGCAGTCTCTGCTCCCAGGGCACTTGGCTCCTTCCTATGTCTGTCATATTGGATTGTATTTTGATGCTCTGTTTAAACATCTGTCTTTCCCGCCAGTTGGTGAGATCCTACACGGGGTCCCATCCCACCTAGGACTGAGCCCAAAACTCTGGTTACATTTATCCTCTTTGGTAAATATTCATCTTTGCAGATATTTAAAGATAGTAATACTATATCTAAAACTTGGAGGGCAAATGTGTTTCAGAAATCAGACTGTTTGTTTGGATGTTGGAAAGGTGGTATCAGTGTCTATACACAGCATCTAAACAATATCTATACCATGTAACATAACGTTCCCAGCAGAGTCTGGGGCAACTTCTGTAATCAAGCACGTTAATACTTCTGCAGCAAAAATTATGAATAGGCACACTGCAGGGGATAAATAAAGGGTATGATTTCCTAACAGTTTAGGTCACGTCTGGTTTTGCTACCAGAGAGTTACAAAACAATTGAAATTTTGGAGCTCTTTGGATTTTGGAATTGTAGATAAGGTATTGTGAGCCTGTATTATACATCTTTAGGAAGGAAGGCGTTCTCATCCAAGGGAAATATTCCCAGGTACAAGGACCCTTACTCCTGTCACTTCAGGGAGGAGAAAGAGAACAGCGCTGGGATTTTCTGGATGGTGACGTGTTCTCATAACTGGTGCTGCTACTAGGGTCCCTGTGGGAGGGGGCAATGGAAGTGGTTCATTCCCCACAAATAAAGCTTTCTCAGTGTGCCACCACTGCCTCTGTGCCTTTTACCTTACCTGCTGCTGCTTCCCCTCTAACTTATTTCTCCATTTTTCCTTCTCCCCTCCTTTATTCCTATATATTCTTTTGCTTACCAGCTTAGGTCTTAGGAGTGTTGATACTTTCCTTGTTTGTCTTCTGCATAATTCTTTAGCACATGACCCTCATGCCTCTCATCCACCTCTACAACCAAAGCTTTGCCATTACTAGTTTGTGTTTGCGTAGATGTCAGTCAGTGCTTGCTTAGACTGGAAGCAGTCTCCCTACATGTTCTTGTTTAGCGGACTATGTTTATCTGCTCAATGCTGTGTAGATATGCATCTTGGGAATGTGTGCTGGTTGACAGGCCACTACTATTCTCTTTCTGACCCTTGTCTACTGTATCAAACAATGTTAATGAAAACCTCAAATTTGTATATGTTAATCCATGTGTAAAAATACAGTAGGTGCTATCATTTCTATCCTTCAGACTTATAAAAAATATCCTTTTCATAATATTTTAAAACAGTGCCATTGCTTATTTTTCCATATGGTATGTTTTTGCCTGTCTTTATTTCTAATTCTTTTTGATTCACTTAGACCACGCGTCTGCTTTTGTCCATATTTTCAAGAGAGCTCACTTTTATGCTCTCTGATAAATTATTTTGCTCTCCTCAACCTCTCTTAGTCTTTCAGGTTGTTTTTAAGTACCTGCCTTTAGTGTTGTTGTTGTGTAACACTGACATGCCCAGAAAATGGTGACCGCAGAGGCAGGGCCAGGAAGGCAAATCTCTGCACTATCAGGGCATCCTTCTCTGTGGAGCAGAGTACCACCAGCACCCACAGTGGAAGCCGGTGTTGCTCTGTCTCTTCTCCGTGTGAGCCATGCCCTGTTCCATCCAGAGCTTGATGGCGTTGTGTTTTCCTCGGTGACTGACACCACGGTGCAGTGGGTGAGATGTTAGGCGTCTGTTCCTTGTGGCGGGCATTGTGATGATCTCTGCTGTCCTCCGTTTACTTGGGGTCCCTCCATGGGATTAGTAACTGGCGTAGTGCTCTGCTCCCTCGGGGTTGATCACCAGTGCACAGAACCTGCCCTGCGCTGGCCACTTGCAGCATCATATTGAATGCGCAGTACCAAAGCACGGGCCCTGAGTGAAGTCCCGTGTTTCTCTCTAGTGTCCTGCTCTCCAGGTACCACTCCCATCTCTGGTCTTATCAGTAGTGATCAAGACAACACCCTCTTTTGTGGTACTCCAGTCCGGAAAGAGTTTGTCAGTACAGCAGTGAGCAGTGTTCCCTGGCTGCCACGGAGAGCAGACTGACGTGGACGTTGTATTCAGGAAAAGTTTAATGTGTGGAAGGGGACAAGTAGCCAGAATTTTGGTCTCTTACTCAAAAAACCAATGGTACTCATCCCAGGAGACTGAAGACCAGTCATTATACATTTCTCTCCTCCCTAATATTGTTCATTTGCTTTGGAGGTAAATGGTGGTCCCCAGAGGCAATCCAAACCAATTTTCTTTACCTGTGTAATATATTTAAAAATTCTTAAGAGGCAGTAAATATAAAAATTTGAAATCTGTGTATTTCATGTATATGTTTTAAATTCCATACTGTAACTTTAAAAGAGACTGGACCAAAGAACTGTATCACAGTTTTTTGGTAGCACTAGTTTGTGGTCAATCCACGGTGGCACATCATCTGTAAAGCTCTTATGTCACTTAATATTGTTTTCCAGCAAACTGTGGTTGTTTCTCTTAAGATAAGTTAGGGAATTTCCTTGATGCCCAGATCAGAAAATATAGCATTTCCAGATTTTAGCTTTCCTCCTTAATGAACATTCACTCATTCAACAAATATTTGTTGCTGAAAAGTAGTTCCTAATCTTGGATGAAACACTGTCCTTTTCAGAAAACATTTTAATCACATAAACTTGGAAGTTTTATGCTTCATCTGATTTCTCATATTGGTCCTCTTCTGACCCTGGCTCTAGTTCTGAACACCTTTTTAAAAAGGAGTTTGCCCCCATTAACAGTCATCTTCTTTCTTCCTTACCTTCTTTTCTGTGTTTTCCCTCTGTCCTATCTCTAGACTCATGTGCTTATGTTTGTCCTTGCTCAGCAATGACCAGTACAAAGTAACTGGTTTTATTTTTATTATTTTATCACAGTACTCACAGACTGTCCTTGCAAGCTCTTCCTTCAACAGAGGGTGCCCTGAAGCCAAGAATCAGAAGAGTGTTCTGTAGACTGTAGCCCTGTGGAAATGGGTGGAGGGAACCAGAGTAACACACACCTGTGCCCCTGGCACCTGAAGCAAAGGCTGGGCCCATGAAGGCTGTGTCTGCCAGATGCCAAAATAACTTCTTAGTGGAGCCAATTCAATCAAAGACAGGCGGTTCACTGTAAATTTAGTCCATGTGGTTCCTTGGCATCATGTGGACAAAACAAACCAGTTGACTGATAGCACTGATCACTTTCCAGACAGTAATTTTGGTGTTTGCCAGAGAAGGGATTTCTAAAGAGGGAGCAGGAATATATAGGGGGTGTTTATAGTGATCGCCTGGATGCAAAAAAAAATTAGAACTTTGGATCTGAAAAATAAGAATTTGAGCTTTACTAACATTTGCTTTTATAGTGTTAATACTAATACATATGTATATGTAATTTTAATATACTTTTATATAATTATATATTATATAATTTTATATTTATATATTATATATACAATTTTAAATATATAAATACAAAGGTGAATTCTCAAGTATTTTTGCTAGTGGGTACACAATCAAAATAGTTTGGTGACAATTATTTTAGATCCTTGATTCCGCATCTTTGGGCAAAAGAGTTATTGTAAGAGGCTCATTAATACATGTAAATGGACCTATTTTCTCATTCAGTAGATACTAAAAATACAATGATCTGCTAAGGATTTATAATGTTTAATGTGTTTTTGGTGTTATGTTTTAAAATTTACTGTAAAAGTGAATTCCTCAAGCCTAAAAATACTGTGAATCCATTGGAGGAGACACATCTACACAGGGAACACAAATGAGCAAAGAGAGGGGAGCGCTGAGTCCCAATAAAATATTAGGTTGGTTGGTCAAAGTATTTAAGCTATTGAAAAAAATTGTATTCAATACATGCTTAAGCATCTTTCTCTCTCGCTCTTTAATAACAGATTTTTTTTTCCTTTTTTTCTCATCCTCTTCCTTTGTTCCCCTATTTGGTGTGAATATTGGGACATCTCAGGAACTGGCTTCCAGCGCAGTGTTCCTTTTTATTTATGTCTGTATTGGTTTACTAGGGCTGCCATAACAAAATACTACAGAGACTGCACAGCTTAAACAACAAATTTTCTCACAGTTCTGGAGCCTAGAAATCCAAGATCACTGTGTTGGTGAGTTTGGTTTCTTCCAAGGCCACTCTCATTGGCGTGCAAGTGACTGTCCTTTTGCTGTGCCCCTACATGGTCTTTCACCTGTCTACATGCAACCCTGTTACCTCTTTGTGTGCCTTAATCTCCTCTTCTTACAAGCATACCATCAGATTGGGTTAGGGCCTCCCCTAATGACCTCATTTTATCTTAGTCCCTTCTTTAAAGGCCCTATCATCTCCAAACACAGTCCCATTCTTAGGTACTAAGGGTTAGGGCTTCAGTATATGAATTTTGGGGGAACACAATTCTGCCCATGATGTGCATTTCCTTTTGATAAATCTACTTGTTTCAGGAAAGTATGTGGGACCTAGGAATATCAAGAAGTAGTATGATTAGGGTGACCGTATCTTGATTTGTCCAGGACAGTCTTGGACAAATTATTATCCTGACTTAATTTAAAAAGTGCCCCCATTGACTGTCAGAAGTGTTTCATTTGTATGATAAATTATATGGTGATCCTGATATAGATATTCGAAAGCCAGAGGGCATGTATTAAAGCGTCAGCTCAAAAAATGTATTGTTATACCTGAGTTTCCTCAACTATGAAGTAGAGACAATAATAGTACCTGCATCAGGGTTATTGTGAGAATTAAATGAGTCAGTATGTATAAGTAAGTCGTTTGGAACATCACCCTGAATACAGTGAACACTGTGTGTGACATTGAGTAAGCACAGAGGAAATATGTTTGTCAGAGGTGATTATATTTGTAGGTATGATGGTTAATTTTGTGTGTCAACTTGGCTGGGCCAAGGTGCCTAGATATTTGGTCAAACATCATTCAGCGAGAGTGGTTTTGGATGAGATTTACATTTAGATGGGTGGACTTTGAAAGCAGGTTGGATAAGTCACACTCACGTACTGGAGAGCTGTCAGTTGAAGGCCTGAAAAGAACAAAAGGCTGACATTCCCCCAACCAGGGAGGAATTTACCAGCAGATTGCCTTTGAACTTAAACTACAGCTCTTTCCTGAGTCTCTAGCCTACTGGCCCTCTGCATCAGATTTTGGACTCACCAAGTCTCCGTAATTGTGTGAGCTAATTCCTTAAAATAAATCTCTTCCTATATATACACACATCTTATTGGTTCTTTTTCTCTGGAAGACCATGCCTAACACATTATGTGTGGACACCAAAGCTGGACCTGAAGATAACTTTTAATTTATTTAAAGTTTAATATATTTTTGGATTTTTATGCCCTTTTAAATCCACTGTGTTCTTTGCATGTCTATGTACATACCAACCAAAAAAAAATAAAGATCCGTGACAAGATAGCTAAGGGAGTGACTAGGCACTCTCTATCTTAATCTCAGTCTTTAAAAAACAGTTATATTTTGCATTCCCATACCATGTTTTAAAATGATACATTATCCATCTGTGGGAATTTTCACCATTATTTATAATTATGAAGATGAATCATTTTTTTCAGGAAGTTAGAGTAGCATTTCTAATAAATGTTTGGAATAAAATTGTAATAGGTTTTGGTAAACTGAATGTTGATTTAAAAAAATTGAATCACTGTTAAAACTGAGCTCCGAAACTAGGAAATCAGGCAAAAATATTGGCAAGAGTTCAGCCAAGTTAAAAGATTGGCAGATCAACCTTATGAAAAAAGTTAAACAACTTGGAAAAGCAAATAAAGGCTTGAGGAACAACTGAGTAGCAGCTATCAAATCTAAAAAGGGTTATTGTGGAGGGGATGGAGACCAGCTGTTCTCTAGCTCAGCTGAGCCCAGACAAGGACAAAAATAGATTTTAAAAAAACGGCAGCATGATAGACCATTTAGATCTAGGCTTCTGCATTTAATATGGTTAGAATGGTTACTTAGGAGTTCCAAATATATTCAAGAGAGTTTTTAAAGTTGGTTAGGTTTACCTTTTCTTGGTGTGAAGCCAAGTGGAAAGTCCAGATCTAGATTTCTAGTGGGGTTAATCAGAATCACTTGGATGTGGGATAGGGCTTTTGTAAAAACCACAGGCTCCATCTTTATGAAGTGATAGGAAGTGGTTTCCAGGATATGCTGTTAAGAATAAAAGTACCATGCAAAAGGGAATATATACCTTCAGTATGAAAAAAAAGGGAAATAAGAATGTAATAGATAAAAACTGATAAAAATATGTATTTTTACATATATTTTCTTTTTTGGAAAAAAAAGGATAAACCAGAAACTAATTAACATAGCCTATTAGAGAGGTAAGATAGCAGATGGGAGTGGAACTTCTCTGTATTTTTTATTAGTTTATTAGTTTCCTATTGCTGCTGTAATAAATCACCACAAGTTTAGTGGCTTAAAACAACGTAAGTTTATTATTTTACAGTTCTGGAGGCCAAAAGCCCAAAATGGGCACTAGGCTAAAATTAAGGTATCAGCAGGGCTGCCTTTATTCTGGAAGTTCTAGGAGATAATTTGTTTCCTTGCCAGCTTTTGCCAGAGTCCACCTGCATTCCTTGGCTCATGGCCCTGTTCTGCATCCGTATCTTCAAATCTCTCTCTGAATCTGACCCTTCTGCCTAGCTGGTCTACATTTAAGACCCTTATGATTACATTTGTGTCCATGGGATCCTACAGGATAGTCTCCTTATCTTAAGACCAACTGATCAGCGACCTGAAATCCATCTGTAACCTTAATTCCCATTTTGCCCTGGAACATTACATATTCACACCTTCTGGGGATCAGGATATGCATCTTTGGAGTTTGTGTGGGGATATTATTCTGCACGCCATACCTTTTAAGAATAATTTTACTCTTAAACCATTTAAATATTTATTCAAAAGTTAAATTGAATCAAAAAGGATAACAAAAGCGAACTCTAAAATTGAATACAAATAGAAACAAATGGGCCTAACTATATATCAAATAGAAATATAACTGTATATTGGGAAGAAAAAAAGACTGAATTCAACTAAGTTTTGAATACAGGACTCTGCCAATACACCCTTAAAATGAGATCTATTTTAAGGACCAAAATAATTGCAAAGAAATCTTGATTTTTACTCACGAAATTTGTTGTTGGTAGTATTTATAGTATAGTGATCTCAAAACAATTTTTTGTGTATTTTAGGATAGTGTAAACGTGTTGGAGACAGAGGGCTCACTCTGGAAGAAGGGAGATAGAAATAGGGAATGCAGGAGGTAAGAGAGGATCCTGTGGTTTGGGGCTTTTTATGTTTATCCCCTGAAATGGCATAGAAGATTGACCACCCCAGGAGCAATGAGCACATCTAGTACCAGATCTTGATTTCTAAATAGCATTCCTTGACAAAAGAAACCAAGGCTCTTTAAAGAGATGTCTAATTTCAGAGGGAACAGGTATAAAGTACAAGGTAAGCCCACAACACCTAATGGTACCAAAAAGTTAGGAAGTGCTCAAAGATTCATGGAGACATACACAAAACTGAACAAAAGACTCCCACTGGCCCAATGTAGGACATCTGAATATCAAACAAACCAAATGATACTAAGATTTTGAATTTAAAAAGGAATCTTTTATGTTAAAATATAGACGTTTGGGGACTTCCCTGGTGGTTCAGAGGCTAAGACTCCGTGCTCCCAATGCAGGGGGCCTGGGTTTGATCCCTGTTCGGGGACTTAGATCACACAAGGTGCAACTAAAAGAAAGATCCCGTGTGCCGCAACTAAAAAAAAAAATATATATATATATATATATATGTGTGTGTGTGTGTATATATATATATATATATATAGGCATTTGAGGTTGGAGGGGACAATACTTTTTAAGAGAAGAATGGAAGCTAATAAATGTAAAAGAAATAATAAATTTAGAAAGCAGGATAATTGATTGATTATCCTGTTTCAGGCAGGATAATCAATAGATGTTAATTATTTTAGATGCTTTAGAAACCAGCTTCCTTCAGAGAGCAGTGAGATGATATGTTGTTGACATACAGGATATTTACATTTCAAAATATCATCCCCCTGATTGCTTATTACAAAAGGAAAATGATTGGTTTACAAGAGAAACCTGGTCAACATCACCTTAATCGAATGATCAAACTTCACATGACATGGGATGAACTGATATTTTGTGCCTCCTGATGTGATAAAATGGTAAGAATATAATATCAGCTATATGGTATTCTTGCCAAGAACACTTGACTCTAATCAGGAGGGGAAAAAAATCGGGCAATTACAGACGTAGAACCTCTAGATTAAGCCAAATGTAAACCGAAGCATCATAGTGACAATCATGATGCAATTTGTGATCCTCAGTTGAAAATTTAAAAAATAAAATAGCTCTGAAACACATTTGGACAATTGAAAACATTTGTATATGGGCTGTATATTAAGTAATATTGTATCAATATTAAATGTCTTGCATATAATTTATTGTGTTGATGTAGGAAAGTGTCTTAGGTGATACACGCTGAAGTATTTGGGGATAAATTCAGCATGATGACAACAACTTTCAAATGTTTCAGGAAAAAGTATATGTGTAGAAATACATATATACACATATGAGAGGGGAATGAATGCAGCAAAATGTAAATAACTGGTGATTTTGGTGAATAGAGCTATTTTTTATACAACATTTTCAAATTTTCTGTAGGTTTGATTTTTACAGTAACAAGTTGAAGAAAAATTCCATTATTGGGCCCATGGGCTTCTTGGTACCCTTTGGGCTTATTTTGTTTGTATTTCAAGTTGTTGTGAATGTTTTCTTTACTTTTTTTTTTAATGTTTCTGGTTATCTGTTTGGAAGTGTTTCCCTTGACATCCAGCTCTGAGTCTCTGGGCAGTGTGATTTTTCAAATGCATATAAATAGAACTTTAATGAAAGCAGTGTCATATGTTAATCACTGTGGAGCTCCAATTTATAGGAAAAACATTTGAAAATAAAATGGACACATAGTATCTGGTTTTTAGATGGCACTCAATATGAGTGTGTTTTGTAAGCTTCTACATACCATTAAAATATTACCTGATAGCACCAACAACAAAAGACACAGATTACCCTTCACAGGTCTGAGGGAGGGCCTGGAAATCTCTGAGTATAGGGCCTTGATCTGCATTTTAAATCGGTTTGCTACATTCTTTTGAGCATTGCAGTTCATGTCCCTAGGGAGCCCTGACATGTCTTTAAGGGCTCCCTCCCTCTCAGGACTCAGTCTTATATCCTCCAGGAAAAGTTCCCTTCCCTTGCCTCCTCTTCCATCCTGGTATGTCTTTTACCATCTGCAGTGATTTTCATATAAATTTTCCTCCACTTTTATGATAGGGTTACATCCTGATAAACCCACTGAAGGTTGAAAATATCTTAAGTAAAAAATGCATTTAATAAACTTAACTTACCAAACATCATGGCTTCGTTTAGCCTACCTTAAATGTGCTCAGAACATTTAACACTAGCCTACAGTTGGGCAAAATTATCTAACACAAAGCCTATTTTATAATAAAGTACTGAATATCTCATGTAAGGTATTGAATACTGTACTGAAAGTGAAAAACAAAATGGTTGTAAGTGTATCAATTGTTTACCCTTGTAATTGTGCAGCTCAAAGACACTGCCCAGCATCACAAGAAAGGATCAGTATCATACCGTATATTGGTAGCCTAGGAAAAGATCAAAATTGGAAGTATGGTTTCTACTGAGTGCGTCCTGCTTTCACACCATCATAAAGTCAAAAAGTCATAAGTCGAACCATCATCAGTAGAGGACCATATACTGGATTTTTTTCCCTTGGTTTCCCACTTCTCTTCGTGAGCAGTAGATCCGAATTGCTCAGTGTACTTTCGGTGGAGGCACCCTACCCAGTCTCACACCTAACTTCTGCTGCTCATCCAGTATGTGAGACAGTATTTTTTACAAAATATAGATATTTTTAAGGAATCTCTGATTTTCCACCAAAAAAAAAAAAAGTCTCTCTGAGATACTGGGAACGCTGGAGGAAATTCTGAGAATGTAAACCAGATTCATGCCTCCGGAGGTTAAGCAACCAGTCTACTGACGATAGAGGTTAAGGGTGCAGCCCCTGAAGTTGGACTGCTCAGCCTTGAAGCCAGCCTCTGTGGCTTGAGAGCTGTGTGACCTCTGGCTAGTGCTTTAACCTTCCTGAACATAGTTTTCTCTTATGCAAAAAGGGGATATCAGTACCTACCTCAAATGGTTGTATTAAAGGAATATATAAAGCACCTAGAAAAAAATGCCACTAAGGGTTTACTATCTTCATCATCATCATTATCTTTCCATGGAATATCAGACCTGGATCAAATTCTGTTTTCAAGATATTAATGATGATCCTATATAAAAGAACATCTTTCTCACTTTGTGTCTCTCATGAGTTCAGGTTTCCCTGGGACTCCTACATGGTCATGCTACTCACATCCTGTGGCCTCCAGAGCGCTGGCAGAAATTGGAATCTGTTCTTCCTCCAGAGCGCTTGCCCATTCAGAGTGAAGAGGACTGCCTGCGTGGATCTCCCTGAGCTGCTGCTATGGGGAGGCACCACCACCAACCCCAGGAAGAGGGATGGAGAAGAGGAACACCATAGGGGCAAAGCTTCCCCCAAGATGATGCAGTGCAAGAAACATTTCTATCAATCACATTAAGATGATCTGTATTAGTAGAGAAAGAGTTTTAAAATATTAAACAGTATTAAATGTCACCTGATTTTGTGTTAAATTGTAATACCGTTTAATGCCAAAAAAATGCAGACCTTTGGGAATATGAACATTTTATTCCCATATGTCTCAAAGGGGATAAATTTTGGATTTTTTTATGCATACATATTCTATTGATTGTTTGTTAGGTTTTGATTTTGGAGCTTGCTGCTGGAAGGATATGAAGACTAATATTTACTTCCATCACATAACATTACTCAGTTACTCTTAAGATGGAAGATGAAGAAACATTATACACATAGTGTTAGGAATTATAATTGACAGTATCTACAATGCAGTGACTGTCAGTTAGGAAGAACAGTAAACTATGATGTAAAAATAAAACACTGATTTGTTCAGGTACTGTTTTGGGTGTGTATTATTTGACCTGTAATAATCATCCATTAATAAGGAATACATTCTCTCTTTGGGAAGGAAGGAAGTAATGGGGAATCAGTTCTCTCAATATTTTCATATAGCCAAATCTTTCTTACTGGCCCTTTTTTAATCCAGAACTTCTTAGTGATCTCATGCCTGTTCCCATTGATGAGTAAACCTATTTGTCAATATTCGGTTACTGTTTGGTAAAATGTTCTGAGTGAAATGGAAAAATCACTCCAGATCAAACAAGTTTGATTTTTTTTCCCTCCCAATGATTTTTCAGTGCTCATGTCTATAATTCTGAAATCACTATTGAAAAGTAGAGTAATATTGGCATAATAGATTTTATAATTGTATAGCTAAGGAGATAAATTCCCTGCATGCAAGTCTATATGTATGAAGCTTTTCTTTTTTTCCTCCCATTGGTTGGAGGTTTGTGCTTATGGAAACTACATCTCTAGCTCAATCTCCTCTGTGTGCCTCGTCTCATTTTCTTTTGTTTCATCGGCAGATAAGATCCCAAACAAGGTTTAGCCATCTTGCAAATGTGGATGCAAACTCATTAGCTGGCAGGAACAGAAAGAGCAACAGCAAAAAACATATGCAAATTAAGAGTGTATGTTACTAATAATAATTCATTAGCATCATAATAGCTAGTTCAACACACATCAATGAGTACTTATATACTAAGGTTGGTCAAAATTATCATGTTTTTAAAAATATCTGCTTAATATCTCTCCGTGGATCTATATTATCCTTATGAGTTCTTCATTTCCATTTCCCTCTCTTCCCCAACTTGAACTTCACACTTTGGCCTTTAACTGCAGATTACCAAATTCTCATTGCTATTTCAAGGCTTGAAACTTTCTTACCCCTTGGTGAAGTGCATCCCCTGGGATTATATGTAAAATATTGCGTGCATAAGAGTATTAATCCTTTAGTTACTAGAACATAGGAAAGTTCGGGGACTATGGAAGACAGGATTGGGGGTGATAATGAGGGGGGACAGAGTAGAGAACAAATAAAGGGGTATCTGGATTAGCTGCTACTTACCCTGGTATGGAAGAATTTGGTATTTTAACAGTTCAGCAAATTGGCTATCAGCCTTATTACCTTATTGACTATTTGTGTCTTCCTATTCAAACTATTAATTCAAGATTGTAAATCTTCAGACAGGAGACAAATGCTCCTTCTATTTAATTTTGTATTCTCAAGCCATCTAGCGTATCACCAGCAGAGTTAATTCCTGATGCTTGTTGAACAACTCAGCTCATAAGCTACCTCCTCAAAGATGAAACTCCAGGCAGAGTTTCTGTGTTACCTAGTATGTACTTTCATGAGTGCATCAATCACTCTCACTATTAACCACGAAAGAGTTCTTAATTGTCAACACTCCCAGGGCCAGCAAGAGGCAACAGACCCAGGAGCCCACTCTTTCTGTGAAAAAGGCCTATTAGCTTATATTCATAGTTATGACCTGAGGGACAGGATTCTAATTAAACACACATATAAGGGCTGACTGTAATCCTTTCCAGAGACCTCAGAGGGCAGGCACTATCTTTGCACTCTCCCTCTGTCATGTTGCAGAGCCCCAGTATCTCCCAGAGAAGAGCCTTATACATGTCAGGTGCCCTGGTTTTTGTGACTGCCACCCATGGGACACCCTTTGGTCACTGGCTCTGGTGGCCAGCAGGACTGGCATTCATGTGTCCCATGGGACTATAATAATTGGAGAGTCACTTCTTGCCTGGCTACCACCCCCAGGGCACTGCACAGTCAGGAGACTGAAACCTGCACCCAGTCTTTCTGTGACAAAGGCCTATTTGCTTGACCTGGAACTTTATTCTGAGGGCAGGGATCTGGTTTAGCACACATCTAGGGGCCTACTGAGGTAAGAACAGCACAGACAGAGGTGGGTGGATGCCATATTTGTGCTCTCCCTCTGCCTCATTCCAGGTTACCAGCGTGTCCCAGAAGACAGCTTGTCTGGCACCCTGATTTTTGTAACTGCCACCCAGAAGACTCCTCTAGATTTCCTGGCTCTGGTGGCCAGTGAGATTTATGCTTGTGATCCCACAGGACTACATGTATTTACGTACTTTAAAAGCTGCTGCCTGAGGGCCTGGCTTCCAAACCACTTGAATCTAGGTGCTGACTGAGATCCTCCCCTCCACTGACAGGTCTTGGCACACCCTCAACTACAAGGAGCCACTAAAAATAAAACAGGCTGCATGAACAATCACAAAGGATTGACAGACAACCAAGAGCTAAGGCAGAGTAGAACAATAAGGTTCATCTCCTACACAAGGCCACTCCTTTAAGACTGAGAGAGATGGTTGTTTTATTTAGTGCGTAGAAACCAACACAGAGAGTCAAGGTAAATGAAGAAATAGGAATATATTCCAAATGAAAGAACAAGATAAAACCTCAGAAAGTCAATAATGAAACAGATAAGTGATTTACCTGAAAAAATTTCAAAATAGTGGTAATAAAGATGGTCACCAAACTTGGGAGAAGAATGAATGAACACAGTGAGAACTTCAAAAAAGAGAAAATATACAAAAGTGCCAAAGAGAAGTCACAGAGCTGAAGAATATAATAACTGAACTGAAAAATACACTAGAGGGATTCAACAGCAGACTAGATGAAACAAAAGAAAGGATCAATGGAATTGAAGACAGAGTGGTGGAACTCACACAATAGGAGCAGCAAAAAGAATAAAGAATGAAAAAAAGTAGAGATAGTTGAAGGGGCTTATGGGACAACATCAAGAAGACCAACATTTTCATTATAAGGGTCCCAGAAGGAGAAGAGAGGGGAGAAAACTCATTTGAATAATGCCTGAAAACTTTCCTAACCTGGGGAAGGAAACAGACATCCAGATCCAGAAAACCCAGAAAGTTCCAAAAAAGATGAACTCAAATAGACCCACACCAAGACACATTATAATTAAACTGTCAAAAGTTAAAGACAAGAAGAGAATCCAAGCAGCAAGAGACAAATAACTTGTTATGTTATGCACAAGGCAACCCCCATAAGATCATCAGCAGATTTTTCAGCAGAAACTTTGTAGGCTAGAAGGGAGTGACACAGTATACTCAAAATGCTGAAAGAAAAAAAAACAACAACTTCCAATCAAGAAT
Source organism: Balaenoptera physalus (assembly GCF_965194825.1). NCBI lineage: Eukaryota > Metazoa > Chordata > Mammalia > Artiodactyla > Balaenopteridae > Balaenoptera > Balaenoptera physalus. Next base: position 85,173,441 of record NC_138887.1, on the reverse strand, counting down.
ACTCCACCTGGCAAAGTTGTTGAAGGAGAGGTAAAGAGTTTTCCAGACAAGCAAATGATAAAAGAGTTCATTGTCACTAAACCAGCCTTACAAGAAAAGTTAAGGAGACTTCTTTAAGCTGAAATGAAATGGTGCTAATTAGTAACAGGAAAACATATGAAAGTATAAATCTCATGGGAGAAGTTAAATATATAGTAAAATTCAGAAAAATGTAAAGGTGGTGGCTGAATCACTTATAAAGCTAGTATGAAGGTTAAAAGACAATGGTAATAAAAATAACTATAGCTACAACAATTAGTTAAAGGATACACAAGATAAAAAGATGTAAAATGTGACATCAAAACTATAAAACATGGGAGGGAGTAAAAATATAAAAAGCTGTAGATTGCATTCAAACTTAACTTAAATTGTTATAAATTGTTTTATGTAAACCTCATGATAACCACAAAGCAAAAACCTAGATACATAAAAGGAAAATAGAAAAGAAACTAAGCATACCGCTACAGAAAATCATCAAGTCACAAAGGAAGAGAGCAAGAGAAGAAGAAAGAAACAGAGGAAATATGAAACATCCAGAAAACAATTAACAAAATGGGAATAAGTACCAACCTATCAATGATTATTTTAAATATAAATGTCTTTTGATTGGAGAATTTAGTCCATAGAGTGGCTGAATGGATTAAAAAAAAGACCCATCTATAGGCTTCCTACAAGATACTAACTTGAGACGTAAGACACACTGAAAATTATAAGACATTGATAGGAAAAATTGATGAAGACACAAATGGAAAGATATCCAGTGCTTATGGATTGGAAACATTAATATTGTTAAAATGTCTATACTACCCAAAGCAATCTATAGATTTAATGCAATCCCTATCAAAAGATGTATGGCATTTTTCACAGAACTAGAACAAAAACTCCCAAAATTCATATGGAACCATGAAAGAGCCTGAATTGCCAAAGCAACCTTGAGAAAAAAGAACAAAGCTCGAGGTTTCACACTTCCTGACTTCACATTATACTCAAAACTACAGTCATCAAACCAGTACAGTACTGGCACAAAAAGAGACACATAGATCAGTGGAACATAATAGAAATCCCAGAAATAAACCTATTCACTTATGGTCAATTAATCAATGGAGAAAAGACAGTCTCTTCAATAGGTGGTACTGGAAAAACTGGACAGTTACATGTAAAAAAATGAGATTAGAACATTTCTCCTATCAAACTTTCAATGACATTTTTCACAGAAATAGATCAAAAACTCCTAAAATTTATAAAGAACCACAAAAGACCCTGAATATTCAAAAACAATCTTGAGAAAGTACAAAGCTTGAGCCATCATCCTTCTTGACTTCAAACTATGTATCAAAGCTATAGTAATCAAAACAGTATGGTACTAGCATAAAAAACACACATAGATCAATGGAACAGAATAGACAGCCCAGAAATAAACCCATGCATATATGGTCAATTAGTTTATGACTTAAGGAGCTAAGAATATACAATAGTTTCCAGGACAGTTTTTCAATAAATGGTGTTGGGAAAACTGGACAGCCACACGCAAAAGAATGAAACTGGACCACCATCTTACACCATACACAAAAATTGCCTCAAAATGGATTAAAAACTTGAATGTAATATCTGAAACCATTAAAAGAAAATATAGGTGGTAAGTTCCTTGACATTGGTCTTGGTGATGATTTTTTGGATTTGACATCAAAAGCAAAGGCAACCAAAGCAAAAATAAACAAGTACGACTACATCAAACTAAAAGCTTCTGCGCAGCAAAGGAAACCATCAACAAAAGAGAAAGTCAACCTACCGAATTGGAGAAAATATTTGCAAATCATATATCTGATAAGGGCTTAATATCCAGAATATATATATTTTAAAACTCATAAAACTCAACACCAAAAAAAAAAAAAAAAAATCCAATTAAAAAATGGGCAAAGCCTCTGAATAGACATTTTTCCAAAGAAGACATACAGATGAACAACCGGTACAAGCACATATAAAGGGGCTCAACATCACTATCATCAAGGAAATGAAAATCAAAACCACAATGAGATATCACCTCACACCAGTTAAAATGTCTACCAAAAACAAAAGAAATAAATGTTGGCAAGGATGCAGAAAAAAGGGAACTCCTATGCACTGTTGGTGGGAATGTAAATTGGTGCAGCCACTATGGAAAACAATATGTACATTCCTCAGAAAATTAGAACTACCATATGATCCAGCAATTCCACTTCTGGGTATTTAATCTGAAGGAAACAAAAATACTAACTCAAAAAGATATAGGCACCCCTATTTTCATTGCAGTATTATTACAATAGCCAAGACTTGGATACAACCTAAGTATCCACTGACAGATGAATAGATAGAGAAAACATGGTATATATATCCAATGGAATATTATTCAACCATTTAAAAAAAGGAAAGCTTGTCATTTATGGCAACATAAACCTGAGGACATTACACTAAGTGAAATAGTTCAGACAGAAAAAGACAAATATTGTATGATTTCACTTGCATGTGAAAACCAAAGAAAAAAAAAAGACAGAAAAAAAGAAAAAAACAAGCTCATAGATACAGAGAACAGATTGGCGGTTGCCAGAGGTGGGGGCGGGTGGGCAGTGGTGAGGTGTGAAATGGATACAAGGTGTCAAAAGTACAGACTTTCAGTTATAAAGTCACGGGGATGCAATGTACAGCATGGTGACTACAGCTAATGATACTGTATGGCATATTTGAAAGTTGTTTCAGAGAATAGATCTTAAAAGTTCTTATCACAAGAAAAAAATTATAACTATGTATGGTGGAGGATGTTAATTTATTTTGGTGATCATTTCATAATACATGGAAATATTGAGTCATCATGTTGCATACCTGAAACCAATATAATGCTATATGTCAATTATACCTCAATTAAAAAAAAATTTGGAGACACCCATTTCTCCAATTTGGGTTTTGATTTCTTGTTATCTTTTAAATTCTCTCCTCTCCTGCTAAATTTAAGAAGTGAAAGTGATCCAAACTATAAATTTCTCACCAAGAGCTGCCTTCCTACACTACCAGTTTTCCTTCTTAAACACATGAGAATAAAGCTCTTAAAAATTTATATTTTAAAAGTCAGAAATCTCTCGAGCATCTCTCTCAAAACCGACTTCCAATAAACAAAATCCTCAGCAATGTCCTTATTTTGCCACAGTCACTCTTTCCTTCATTAGTATGGCAGAGGCTTTAAGCAGTTCACCAAAATCATTTACCTCTTTTTCCTAGAAATACCACTAAGTTATGTTCTCCAGGTTCCCCTGCAGTTAGTTATGACCATGTTTCTGAGTTCTTGCCAACTCAGATTATGATTAAAAATGATTAATGTGTCTGGTGCATAAAACCTTTCATGGGCTTCTCCAGCCTCTTCCCATGTCTTCCGGTGGGAGGCTTATGATTATAAGACCTTAAGGGTAACAGAAGCACATGATGGAAAATGTGTGGGTCCCTGAGTGACTATCTGAAAAAAGGCCAACACAACTGAAACATTTTCCCTGGACTATTAAGTGAGCAAGAAACACATTTCTATTCTGTAAAGTCATTGAGATGTTGAAGTCTGTTAACACAACCAAGTCTCCCTTAACTAACATAGGTTAATTAATAGAGATTCCTATAGTGAAGGATTCCTAGTATAGCTTAAAGGACTGTCTCAGGGTTAGCTCTTCTTTGAGTCAAGACTATCATGCCTCTCTTTCAAAGGTTAAGGTCTCTCTCCAAAATTTGATAACAAATTTCTTACGCATTTCAGTCTCAAAATCAGCTGATTACTTAATTTTTGATCTTCAAATAGGAAAGACAACATTATGAACCATTCTAGTATATTGACAGTTGGAAAGATTATAGAATGGAAACTTTCACCTGGCAGGGCAAAATGGGAAGGGTATCAAATTCATCTGGGAAAATATATCAAATTCAGGAGGAATTTGTTATGTTAAATAGTTTACACGATAACAGAAATTCAATTTGGGCTTTTACCTTAGTTTGATCTTACTGACATTTAAGTTGAAGCTACAGTAATTTTTTCATTACTTTATATACTTTAAATCACAAGATTAGCAAGTCTTTAATCAGTCCTACTAACAGGGTGGTATCCAATCCTCAGCTGCAAAGAATTCAGATGCACCCACTAGAGAGATGGGAGTACATACAGAGAACCTGAGGACCCTAATAAGAGGTTTCATATCCAAACATAACATCCAACGGCTGACAAGAAGTGAGGTCCCACTGACCTTCTCCAATGCAGGCCTCTAGTTCTACTCTTTTCAGTCTTCTCACAAAACATATATCCTCTATTTTGGATGAAACATTACTTCTTCAAGGAGAATGGGAGCCCTAAGCATACATATTTTCCCCTCAGATCATCCTAACCCCATTCCTCCTTTTTTTTTTTTTTTTTAAATGACTTTTTTTTCTTTTAATTAATAGCTACTTTATTTATTTATTTTATTTATTTATGGCTGTGTTGGGTCTTCGTTTCGTGCGAGGGCTTTCTCTAGTTGCGGCAAGCGGGGGCCACTCTTCATCGCAGTGCGCAGGCCTTTCACTATCGCGGCCCCTCCCGTTGCGGAGCATACGCTCCAGACGCGCAGGCTCAGTAGTTGTGGCTCACGGGCCCAGTTGCTCCGCGGCATGTGGGATCTTCCCAGACCAGGGCTCGAACCCGTGTCCCCTGCATTGGCAGGCAGATTCTCAACCACTGCGCCACCAGGGAAGCCCCCATTCCTCCTTTTTGAAAGAACAAAATACTTCTCACCAATTTTCTCATATTGTTGCAGTTTCTGTGGTCTTTATACAGAGCTTTACTCTCTCTGGGCAATGTCATAGATAAAAACGCTGCCCAGACTCAAAACCACAAGCATGTCTCTGTCCCTCTCCCAGTATATTTATCTAATTCATCTATTCACCTTCTTCGAAGATTAATTCATAACCTCTCCACTTTTACACCTTCTCCTAATGCTCTCCCTGAACGAATGATTTTGCTTCCAATTTAATGAGAATATATAAGGAATAAGAAGAGGACTTCATCAGTCTGCCATAACCATGTCTAACAGCCTATGTGGACCTGTATCCATGTATTCTGCTTCCTGGCTGTCTGATAGATAAACTAATTAAAATGCACCTTTCCATTTCAGAAAATTGAATCCATGACTAGGAAGATAAATCTGAAAATATATTCAGACTGCAGTACAAATTACTTTTAAAATGTATATATAAGAATTCTCTTATGTCCACTTTGTATTATATCCAAGCCCTTTTACCTAGTCAAGGAAATTACTCTAGTAATTGACCCCCCTCTCTACATTACCAATTTTTCCTTTCTCCACATCATTCCCATCAGCATATAAATATGCTGTAATTTCTCCCACCTGACAACCCTTTCCCTTGACACATGCCCCCTTGTACTCTACTCACTCTCTTCAATCCCTTCTCCTTTTATAAAACAACTCCTCAAAAGAGTTGCCCACACTCTCTGTCTCTATTTCTTCCTTTTTGATTCCCTTTGAAACCAAATCCATTCAAGCTTTGACCCCTACCACTCAACTAGAACTTTTTGTGTTAAGGTCACCAGAGACCTCCAATATGCCAAAGTCAATTCCCAGCCTTCATTTAACTTGACCTTTCAACAACATTTGATATTGCTTTCCACTCCCTCCCTTATATATTTTATTCACTTGCCTCCTGGGGATTGACTATTTCTTGGTACCCCTATAGTTCACTAACAATTCCTACTCAGTAGCCTTGGTAGGTTCCTTCTCACCTTGTCAACTTCTAACTATTAGCATCCTCTAGGGATCTTTTAACCTCTTCTGTCTATGATCATTCTATTGATGATCCCTGAGCCTTGGAGAGAGGAAGCTTTCTGCCCAGGCTGCTCTGAGCCCTGGAGCCATCTGAGAATCACAACTAGAAAAATACTGCATTGCAAGTATTTTCTCCCATTCCATTGATTACTTTTTCATTTTGTTGATTGCTTCTTTGCTCTGCAGAAACTTTTTAGTTTGATGTAGTCCTAAACGTTTTTAGCTTAATTATGGTAATCATTTCATAATGTATATCAAATCATCACATTGTGCACCTTAAATATATACAATTTTTATTTGTCAATCATACCTTAATGCAGCTGGAAAAAAATGAAGAGGAAAATACAGTTTTTACTTTTCAAAACTAGATATGAGTATCAAAATCACCTGGAAAAATCTTCTCAAATCTTATGTCCAGAAAAAGGATCACTCCAAAATATTCATTGAGTGAAGAAACCTGAATTTTCTATTATATTTTTAATTTTAATTAAATGTAAAGCACGAAGCACCACTTATTTCTTTAGTGAGGTATCTTTTTTGTAGAATAGAAAAATGAGACTAATTCTACACCCACTCCCACAACCATCAATATAATGACAATGGTGATAGACATATTCTGGCTATGTAGGAGGATGTAATTATTTTTAGGAAATATATGTGGAAGTATATCAGGTTAAAGTATTCTACAAAAATGTTTAAATTCTTGAATATAAATGTGGGGCATATACGGACCCATTGCACTGTTCTTCCAATTTTTCTACAGGTTTGAAAGTTTTCAACATTTTAAAAATGAGAGAAGAAAAGGCTGAGTCAGGATGGCATACTAGAAGGACATGGAATTTGCATCTCCTCACAACTATGGCACCTACCAGGCACTGGTGGGGGACCATGGACACCTAAGGGGACAGGAGGAACCCCCAGCAATGGGGTAGGACGAGGGGCATGGGGGGAGTGAAGGGGGAGAAGTGGAGGTGGGATGGGACTGGCATCCCTGAGGGGCATTTGGGGGAAGGGAAGGGACCCCACGCCCGAAGGGGGAAATTGGGGAGCCACTGGGAGGGGAGAGGATCAAAAGGGACCATGGCCAGGTGTCCCCTGCCCACTTGGACTCCCAGGAACATGTTGAGATTCCAGGCCTGATCCTCTGCCCATCTAGGCCCCCTCCAACCACTTGGGTCCTGAGGGAGTGGGAGGGAGGGAAGGGGGAGCAAAAGTAAAGGCCGGACCTCCAGGACCAGGACCCCTTAGGGATGACTGTGGGAGGGAAGGAGTTCCCACATGCAGAGGGACCCACCCATGGTTAGGGGTCCAGTAGTAACGGGGAAGACCCTGGGGGAGACAGTGGGGGAGGAGCGCAAAGGAACAGAAGGGAACGGGGCCAGTGCTTTCCCTGTCCATTTAGGCACAGGGAAGCCTGTTGGGCTCCCGGGCCTAATCCTCTGCCCTCGGAGCCTCCCTCCTGCAGCTCAGAGCCCAAGCCCCTCCCCTACATCCCCACCCAGGGCCTTACCTCTACATTCGGAGACCCCCTCCAACGCACTGGGCCTAAACCCCACCCACACACCCTCACTCATGGCCCTACCTCCAAACTCTGGAACCCCACACTCCAGAGGCCCTCCTTTCGACATGCTGCCTCTCCCCTTCCCTGCAGGTCCTAAGCAGAGGCCCTGCCCCATGCTCAAATGTCACCACACAACCCGCCTAGGTCCCACCCCACCATAAACCCCACTCCTGCCTAAGTTCCACCCCCACCTAAACTCCGCCCCCATAGCCAAGGTTTTTTTTTTTTTTTTCTTTTCTTTTTTCCTCTTTTAGATTGGGTTTCTGTTTTACCTTGTTGATTCATCGTTGTTGATTCTTTTATATTTTTATTTTTCCTAATAAATCTTTTATTTTTCTAATTTTATTTTATTCTTTATACTTTGTTAGTGATCTCTCCTTTTGGCTTGTTCCCTCTTTCCTTTTTTTTTCTTTTTTCGATTGTGGTTTTATTTTACTTTGTTGCAGTTTTTCCAATTATAGTTTTATTTTTCCTAATATATTTTTTATCTTTCCAATTTTATTTTGTTTTTTATTCTTCGATATTGTACTGCTCCATTTTTTATTCTTTCCTCCTTTTTTTTTTTTAACCACACCACGAAGCTTGCAGGAACTTGGTTCCCAGTGGGGAGGTTGGGCCCAAGCTCCTGTGGTGGAAGCTCCGAGTCCAAACCACTGGGCTAACAGAGAAACTCAGACCCCAGGGAATGTCAATCGGAGTGAGGGCCCCCAGAAGTCCTCATCTCAGCACCAAGACCCAGCTGTATCCAACTGCCTGCAAACTTCAGGGCTGGACCTCTCAGGCCAAACAACAAGTAAGACAGGAATCCAGCACCACCAATCAAAAAAAAAAAAAAAGAAATGCCAAAAAAATACATTACAATTGAAGGAGAAAGGTTAAAAACCTACAAGACCAAATAAATGAAGACAAAATAGGCAATATACCTAAAAAAGAATTCAGAATAATGATAGTAAAGATGATCCAAAATCTCAGAAACAGAATGGAGAAAATACAAGAAACGTTTAATAAGGATCTAGAAGAATTAAAGAGCAAACAAACAGTGATGAACAACACAATTACTGAAATTAAAAATACTCTAGAAGGAATCAATAGCAGAATAACTGAGGCAGAAGAACAGATAAGTGACCTGGGAGATAAAATAGTGGAAATAACTACCACAGAGCAGAATAAAAACAAAAAGAATGAAAAGAATTAAGGACAGTCTCAGATACCACTGGGACTACATTGAACACACCAACATTCGAATTATAGGGGTCCCAGAAGAAGAACAGAAAAAGAAAGGGTCTGAGAAAATATTTGAAGACATTGTAGTTGAAAACTTCCCTAACATGGGAAAGGATATAGTCAATCAAGTCCAGGAAGCACAGAGAGTAGCATAAGGATAAGCCCAAAGAGAAACACACTGAGACACATATTAATCAAACTATGAAAAATTAAGTACAAAGAAAAAATATTACAAGTAGCAAGGGAAAAGCAACAAATAACATATAAGGGAACCCCATGAGGTGAACAGCTGATTTCTCAGCAGAAACTCTGCAAGCCAGAAGGGAGTGGCAGGACATATATAAAGTGATGAAAGGGAAAAACCTACAACCAAGATTACTCTACCTAGCAAGGATCTCATTCAGATTTGACAGAGAAATTAAAACATTTACAGATAAGCAAAAGTTAAGAGAATTCAGCACTATCAAACCAGCTTTACAGCAAATGCTAAAGGAACTTCTCTAGGCAGGAAACACAAGAGAAGGAAAAGACCTACAAAAATAAATCCAGAACAATTAAGAAAATGGTAATAGGAACATAGATATCAATAATTACCTTAAATGTAAATGGATTAAATGCTCCAAACAAAACACATAGACTGGCTGAATGGATACAAAAACAAGACCCATACATATACTGTCTACAAGAGACCCACTTCAGACCTAGGGACACATACAGACTGAAAGTGAGGGGATGGATAAAGATATTCCATGCAAATGGAAATCAAAAGAAAGCTGGAGTAGCAATTCTCATATCAGACAAAATAGACTTTAAAATAAAGACTATTATGAGAGACAAAGAAGGACAGTATATAATGATCTAGAGATCAATCCAAGAAGAAGATGTAACAATTGTAAATATTTATGCGCCCAACATAGTAGCATTCCAATACATAAGGCAAATGCTAACATCCATAAAAGGGGAAATTGAAAGCAAATACAATAATAAGAGTAGCGGATTTTAACACCCACTTTCACCAATGGACAGATCATCCAAAATGAAAATAAGTAAGGAAACACAAGCTTTAAATGACACATTAAACAGGATGGACTTAATTGATATTTATAGGACATTCCATCCACAAAAAACAGAATACACATTCTTCTCAAGTGCTCATGGAACATTCTCCAGGATAGATCATACCTTGGGTCACAAATCAAGCCTTGGTAAATTTAGGAAAACTGAAGTCATATCAAGTATCTTTTCCGACCACAATGCTATGAGACTAGATATCAATTACAGGAAAAAATCTGAAAGAAATACAAACACATGGAGGCTAAACAACATGCTACTTAATAACCAAGAGATCACTGAAGAAATCAAAGAGGAAATCAAAAAATACCTAGAAACAAATGACAATGAAAACACGATGACCCAAAACCTATGGGATGCAGCAAAAGCAGTTCTAAGAGGGAAGTATATAGCAATACAATCCTACCTTTAGAAACAAGAAACATCTCAAATAAACAAGCAAACCTTACACTTAAAGCAGTTAGAGAAAGAAGAACAAAAAAACCCCAAAGTTACCAGAAGGAAAGAAATCATAAATATCAGATCAGAAATAAATGAAAAAGAAATGAAGGAAATGATAGTAAAGATCAATAAAACTAAAAGCTGGTTCTTTGAGAAGATAAACAAAATTGATAAACCATTAGCCAGACTTATCCAGAAAAAAGGGAGAAGGCTCAAATCAATAGAATTAGAAATGAAAATGGAGAAGTAACAACTGACACTGCAGAAATACAAAGGATCATGAGAGATTACTACAAGCAACTATATGCCAATAAAATGGACAACCTGGAAGAAATGGACAGATTCTTAGAAATGCACAACCTTCTGAGACTGAACCAGGAAGAAATAGAAAATATGAACAGACCAATCACAAGTAATGAAATTGAAACTGTGATTAAAAATCTTCCAACAAACAAAAGCCCAGGACCAGATGGCTTCACAGGAGAATTCTACCAAACATTTAGAGGAGAGCTAACATGTATCCTTCTCAAACTCTTCCAAAATATAGAAGAGGAAGGAACACTCCTAAACTCATTCTATGAAGCCACTTCACTCTGATACCAAAACCAGACAAAGATGTCACAAAGAAAGGAAACTACAGGCCAATATCAATGATGAACATAGACGCAAAAATCCTCAACAAAATACTAACAAACAGAATCGAACAACACATTAAAAGGATCATACACTATGATCAAGTGGGGTTTATCCCAGGAATGCAAGGATTCTTCAATATAGGGAAATCAATCAACATGATACACCATATTAACAAATTGAAGGAGAAAAACCATATGATCATCTCAATAGATGCAGAGAAAGCTTTTGACAAAATTCAACACCCATTTATGATAATAACCCTCCAGAAAGTAGGCACAGAGGGAACTTTCCTCAACATAATAAAGGCCATATATGACAAACCCACAGCCAGCATCGTTCTCAATGGTAAAAAACTGAAACCATTTCCACTAAGATCAGAAACAAGACAAGGTTGCCCACTCTCACCACTATTATTATTCAACATAGTTTTGGAAGTTTTAGCCACAGCAATCAGAGAAGAAAAAGAAATAAAAGGAATCCAAATCGGAAAAGAAGAAGTAAACCTGTCACTGTTGGTAGATGACATGATACTATACATAGAGAATCCTAAAGATGTTACCAGAAAACTACTAGAGCTAATCAATGAATTTGGTAAAGTAGCAGGATACAAAATTAATGCACAGAAATCTCTTGCATTCCTATACACTAATGATTAAAAATCTGAAAGAGAAATTAAGAAAACACTCCCATTTACCACTGCAACAAAAAGAATAAAATATCTAGGAATAAACCTACCTCAGGAGAAAAAAGACCTGCATGCAGAAAATTATAAGATACTGATGAAAAAAATTAAAGATGATACAAATAGATGGAGAGATATACCATGTTCTTGGATTGGAAGAATCAACATTGTGAAAATGACTCTACTACCCAAAGCAATCTACAGATTCAATGCAATCCCTATCAAACTACCACTGGCATTTTTCACAGAACTATAACAAACAATTTCACAATTTTTATGGAAACACAAAAGACCCCAAATAGCCAAAACAATCCTGAGAACGAAAAATGGAGCTGGGGGAATCAGGCTCCCTGACTTCAGACTATACTACAAACCTACAGTAATCAAGACAGTATGGTACTGGCACAGAAACAGAAATATAGATCAATGGAACAGGATAGAAAGCCCAGAGATAAACCCACACACATCTGGTCACCTTATCTTTGACAAAGGAGGCAAGAATATACAATGGAGAAACGACAGCCTCTTCAATAAGTGGTGCTGGGAAAACTGGACAGCTACATGTAAAAGAATGAAATTAGAACACTCCCTAACACCATACACAAAAATAACTCAAAATGGATTAAAGACCTAAATGTAAGGCTAGACACTATAAAACTCTTAGAGGAAAACATAGGCAGAACACTCTATGACATAAATCACAGCAAGATCCTTTTTGACCCACCTCCTAGAGAAAGGGAAATAAAAACAAAAATAAACAAATGGGACTGAATGAAACTTAAAAGCTTTTGCTCAGCAAAGGAAACCATAAACAAGACGAAAAGACAACCTTCAGAATGGGAGAAAATATTTGCAAATGAAACAACTGACAAAGGATTAATCTCAAAAATTTACAAGCAGCTCATGCAGCTCACCATTAAAAAAATAACAACCCTATCCAAAAATAGGCAGAAGACCTAAATAGACATTTCTCCAAAGAAGATATACAGTTTGCCAACAGACACATGAAAGAATGCTAAACATCATTAATCATTAGAGAAATGCAAATCAAAACTACAATGAGATATCAGCTGACACCGGTTGAATGGACATCATCAAAAAATCTACAAACAATAAATGCTGGAGAGGGTGTGGAGAAAAGGGAACCCTCTTGCACTGTTGGTGGGAACATAAATTGATACAGCCACTATGGAGAACAGTATGGAGGTTCCTTAAAAAAACTAAAAATAGAACTACCATATGACCCAGCACTCCCACTACTGGGTATATACCCTGAGAAAACCATAATTCAAAAAGAGTCATGTACCAAAATGTTCATTGCAGCTCTATTTACAATAGCCAGGACATGGAAGCAACCTAAGTGTCCATCAACAGATGAATGAATAAAGAAGATGTGGCACATATATACAATGGAATATTACTCAGCCATAAAAAGGAACGAAACTGAGTTATTTGTAGTGAGGTGGATGGACCTAGAGACTGTCACACAGAGTGAATTAAGTCAGAAAGAGGAAAACAAATACTGTATGCTAACATATATATATGGAATCTGAAAAAAAAAAGGTCATGAAGATCCTAGGGGTAAGTCGGGAATAAAGATGCAGACCTACTAGAGAATGGCCTTGAGGATACAGGGAGGGGGAAGGGTAAGCTGGGACAAAGTGAGAGAGTGGCATGGACATATATACACTACCAAATGTAAAATAGATACCTAGTGGGAAGCAGCCACATAGCACAGGGAGATCAGCTCGGTGCTTTTTGACCACCTAGAGGGGTGGGATAGGGAGGGTGGGAGGGAGGGAGGTGCAAGAGGGAAGAGATATGGGGACATATGTATATGTGTAACTGATTCACTTTGTTGTAAAGCAGAAACTAACACACCATTGTAAAGCAATTATACGCCAATAAAGATGTTAAAAAAAATAAAAAATAAAATTGTAGGACAGTAAAAAAAAAAAAAAAAAAAAAAAGAAACAAACAAAAAAAACCCCAACTACATGCTGCCTCCAAGATATTCACTCTCAAAATGAAGATATGGAAAAAAGCCATTCCATGCAAATGGGAACCAAAAGAGAGAGCAGAGGTTATCTATTCTTATATCAGACAAAATCGACTAAGTCGATTAAGTAGGAAACTATAACAAGAGACAAAGAAGGTCATTAATAGTGATAAAGTGGTCAATTCATCAAAAGGATATAACAATTGTAAATAAATATGCACCAAACATCAGAGCACATAAATATATTAAACAAACTAACAGATCTGAAGGGACTAATAAACAATATTACAGTATCCACTTTCATCAATGGATAGATCATCCAGAAAGAAAACCAATGAGGAAACATTGAACTTAAAGTATACTTTACATCCAATGTACCTAACAGATATATACAGAACATTTCATCCAAGGGCAGCAGAATATACATTCTTCTCAAGCACATATGGAACATTCTCCAGGATAGATCAGATATTAGGTTCAACACAAGTATAAGCAAATTTTAAAAGACTGAAATCATATGAAGTACCTTTTCCAATGACAACGGTCAAATATGTGGAAATTAACACACTCCTGGAAACCAATGGGTCAAAGATGAAATCAATGGCAAATTCAAAAATATCTTGAAACAAGTGAAAATGAAAACACAACATATCAAAACTTATGAGGTGAAGCATAAGCAGTGCCACGAAGGAAGTTTATAGCGATAAATGCCTACATTAAGAAAAAATGACCTCACTTATGTGGAATCTAACAAACTCATAGATACAGAGAACAAATTGGTAGTTGCCAGATGCAAGGTGTGAAGGGTGGGTGATATGGGTGAAGGTGGTCAAAAGGGACAAACTGACAGTTATAAAATAAATAAGTCCTGGTGATGTAATGTGCAGCATGGTGACTATAGTTAATAATGCTGTATTATATATTTGAAAGTTGCTAAAGAATAGAGCTTAAAAGTTCTCATTAGAAGAAAAAAATTTTGTAACTATGTATAGTGATGAACGTTAAGTAGATTTATTGTGGTGATCATTTCACAATATATACAAATATTGAATCATTAGGTTGTGCACCTGAAACTAATAGTATTATATGTCAATTATACTTTTTTAATTAAATTAAATTTAAAAATAAAAAATAAATGAGAGAAGGATGTAAGAATAGTAAGGATAAAGCAATGGCTCTCCACTTTACTGCTTTCCCTCTACACCTTCCTGGAAAAATGCATAAATAAAACGAGGACAATGATATTGTAATCTGTTTCAGTACAACCTCAGTGCTATTCTTTCAGGGATTAGTTTATATTTTGGCCTTTTCTTCTCCTTTTATAACAAGAAGTCTTTCCAAGTACTTTCATATATCACCTCCAAGAAAAACCGAAAGAGAAAACAGGGAAATGGCTATTCATCATGAAAAAAAAAAAAAAAAAGTTTTTTAAAAAAGCTTCCAGGATGCTTACTATTCATGACTCTATTTGGAATCAATATTTTACTTTCTCCTCTTGCCAGGTTGCCAATCATTTGTCTGTGGGTGGTTTGGGGCAGGTGGGGTGTTGGAATTCACATCCAAAGAATACAGTATTGAGTAGAAGGGGGGGGGGGAAAAAAAAGAATGTGGGAGAAGAGTAACAGATTAAGAAGTGTAGTCAGAAGGAAAGTGAATGATTTTGGCAATTTGTGGGACTATTTTTGCAATTTCTGAGACTAGAAATAGTGACCTCACTCATAAGACCTCTTTCTGTCCTAAATTGTTTTAGCATTCCTGAGGGTAAGGGGACATTAAAGGCGGTGTAGAGAAAGAGGAGTTGAAAAGATCTTGAGAGCAAAGGAAGATGAGAGGTTCTTAGAGAAAAAAAGGAGATGATGGTAATAGAAAGAAAGTTGGTGGTGGCTTTTTATTTTATTTTATTATTTATTTTTTAATTTATTTTTTTGGCCGCGCCACGCTTGCAAGATCTTAGTTCCCCAACCAGGGATTGAACCCAGGCCACAGTAGTGAAAGCACTAACTTCTAACCACTAGACCTCCAGGGAATTCCCGGTGGTGGCATTTTAAATAGGGAGTGGGGAGAAATAAAACCAGCATAATACCCTATTTCTGGGCTAAACAATACTAGGGCCGGAGGCATACTTTTCCATTCCTGTGTTAAATAGTACTGAGACTAAGCAAAGTAACCTATATGTAACACTGTTCTGGAAGTTAAGACAGTGACCCAACCAGACAGCTTTTTCACCAAGACTAATTTCGAGACTCTCATTTTGTCCACCAATCCAAAGCTATTATGTCATACACTTTGTCTAGTCCAGAGAAGTCTCCCTCCTTGTCAGATCCATCTTACACGGACACATCCCAGGTGCTGAATCCCAACAGATACCTTTTCCTAATTTCCCCATTTTCAGACATTATTACCAAAATTTTGACAAAGTGATAGTTTCCCTTACTGCAGTACATCTTTGTGTAATCAGGTTTTTCTGGTGGTCTTTTGAGAAACTGGCAGTGAACACATGGAAGAGGATATTATAATTGTAGGAGATGAGAAGGTTTGGGGTTCTAGAAAGAAAAGGCATTTGAGTAGTTGTGAGATACAAAAAAAGGGGAAATTATAGGGAAGAAAATTGGGAGTTTCTAAAAATATATGTAGTCCTAATAGTGAAGAAAGCTTGAGATAATGTGAGGAGAGAACTGTGATAGAAAATGTTAATTCTTTTCTTGCTGCAAAAATTTGACAAAATATTGATTTTTTTTTTTAAGATTCTCCATTAAAATTCCATCAGAAGATACCTCAAGAGCAGACTTTTGGCCTAATTCCTTTTATTACCCCATGAGGCCTATCACTTTTGGAATATACTAAAGAGTCAACCTAGCAAAGCAATACTTTTGTGGGACTCTCCATGGTTTTTGCCCTACCTGCCTCTTCTGCCAGCTCTCAGGGACATTGTGTGCACAGCAATTACTCCACTTAATTAATGCCAAAACCTCCCAGATCATCATCTTTATACAAGGTACAAGTCAGGATTCCAAACTATTAAATGATTTACAGCTGTTTTATATTAATAGCAGGCATGCCCTAATGGACACCTAATAGTCTACATCTTCATTTGCCATGAAATGGAATACTGAAATACATAAAAATAAAAAAACATTTTTTAAATATACAAATCATAGGCCAAACACTGATCCCTACCAGTGAAGAACAAAAGTTATTTTCAAATGTCCAAGAAGTATTTTTAAAAGTCAGTCACACCACAGATTACAAAGAAAACATCAACAAATCCCCTAATTGGAAATTATGATAATCACATTTTCTGACAATAATTTAATACATCAGGCAATTAACAGAATTGCACATACACACGTACACATCAGGCAAATTGGAAACCTAAAAATCTAACCTTAAAGAAAAAAAAAAAATCCCTAAACTCTTGGGTTGGTGAACTAAACTTGGGTTGGTGAACTCTTGGGTTGTCGTCTGTTGGTGGACAAATACAGACAATTTAGAATATAATTAAAATAAAATAATATATAATACATAAAAATTAATGAATATGGCCAGGGTGTGCTTAGAGAAAACTTTTAAAAATTCTGTTTATATTATTTAAAATAAAAGGTATGGAGGAAATTTACTAAGAATTTAACTCAAAACAAGAAGAAAAGTAAAATAAAGATATAGGCTTAAATTAATGTACTGACAAGTAAAAAAGCAATACAATGGATAAATAAACACACTAGTTCTTTGAAGAGATTGACACAAGACAGACCTCTGACAAACGTGATCATAGTCATGACTGAATCCCCAGGCCTTGGTCCCGGTTCAGAGCCCTGAAGTAACTAAAAATACAGGAAGAAGGAGAGAGAAAAATTTCAAGGGATGTTTCTTTCAAGCCTTCCCTGAAGGAGAGGCTTTCATGTAACTTTTAGTCCCTAAGTATAGCTTCCCAAGTTTCTCTTCCAGTACTGAGAGAAAAAAAAATGAGGAAAAGAAGGTATAGTCCCTAACTCAATTTGGTTCAATGCCAAATTTGTCCTTGTATTTTTAAGCAGCAAATTACCTAAATCTTTTACCTCATTTGGAAGGGGATTCTGTTTCTGATTATTGAACCATACTACGGGTGGAACCTAGAAACGCCTTGGAGAAATAGATGAAGAAGCAAGTTTTCTAACTGAATTTTAAAATTCCCTCTAAATAATATCAGGATTATACATGATGATTAATAGTAGACTTTGTAATGAGAAAAAACATAATGAGAAAGGGACATAACCATGAGTATGAGATTATGACACATAACTCTATCTTGGTCATTTTTAAAAACAAGTAAGAAAAAAATCTGACAAAAAGAAACAAAAGTAATTCGAGAAAAGTGCTCATACTTTTGGTTAACCAAATAAAACTGCAACTTGAAATAAAACCCTTCACAACAGTCTTATGTTCCCAACTCTTAAATTACTTTATTCTTTCCCAATCCTTATCCTTATTGCTATCTCCATCACAAACAATGAGTATGAGTCTAACATTATACTTTAACCTAAAATTGCCCAAGTAAGGAGAGGAGCTGCTTATATATCACTATGGAAGCACAAACTATTACATTTCTAGAGGAGTATCAACCCCCTAAAATGTCAGCATGACCTTCGGCCTATAACATTAATTCTGTTAATTTATGCTACAAAAATAATCAAAATGTATACAAAGTTCTGTGCACATAAATTTCAGTGTCTAGAAGAGTACTTAGCTAACAGTATGTCTAGCACATTTTAATTAATAAATGATCATCAAAGTATTTTTGAATACTGTGAAAAATTGGAAACTACTTAAATGTCTAAATAAACTATGGCACATCTATGAGGTACACCAATGTGCATTCATTAGGATTCTTTTTATCTTTTAAAAATATTCAGTGGCTTTGGAAAAAGATCACAGTAAAGCTTTTAGCAGAAAAAGTGAAAGTGTTACATCACATACACAGCATGATGACAGGAGTCTATGTGAGAGTCCTCACATATAAATTTGGGTAGATATGTATCTATATGTAAATAATATCATCTCTGTTATACAATTACTGGTGTTTTTTTTATTTACTTCTTGTTTCTTTCTATATTTTCAACATCTTTTGGCACAAAAATCCATTAGTTATAATCATATGTTAGCAACACATAGTATAAATTTAAAATTTTTTCTGATATTTATAATTGTGAGTAATTACTATTATATTTTATAGTGTACATAGTATTTTTTAGTATCTAGTTTAGTATCTAGTCCCTGGCCTGAAGGACTCACCATCTAATAAGGAAATGTATAAATAGGTAACTATAGTAAAATGCTTTATATTCTGTAATAGAGAAATATGTAGGATGCTATAAGAACATAAAGGAAGAAGAAACTACTCCATTAAAGATATTTCTAAAGAAGAGAGGGTAACACTGGAGCAGCAGTTTCAAGAGTTTACTTGCTGAGAGCCAGAGAGAAGGAATAAAACAGTGGGCTTAAGTAATACTCACCCAGTTGTTTGCCCTGAGGTAGAATGATTTAAGTGTTAATGAGTAGTTGAGTCAAGATCAAACCTATAATTAAAGAGTGATAATCGTGTGGCACAATACACATTAAGCATCAAACAGTAGATGGAAAAAATATTTAGGGGCAAGAGGCTGTTTCCCCAACCCAGCCCTAGATCACATAGGATCTATTTCTATACCATTATCTCCCCGTGCAGGTGTTCACTCTCACTCGTCTAAGCAACCATAATGCTTTATCTATTCCTTTCACATGGCATTTATTTTTAAGCCTGAAATAAGCCATACCTAGCTAAGCTTTTTGAAATTTTATGTCTCATTTTTGTATCTTCTAAAACACCTTCCCCAGCCTTGCATATAGAAGTGCTCAATAAATATTGATAGAATGAATCCTTAATATAGAATACTGGAATTTGTAAAAAAAAAAAAAAAAAAAAAAATGTTATTCATTTAGATTTATGGTCTTTCTTTTCAGAGTTGAGAGGCTGACTGAAGAAGTAATGACAGAGTGGAAAATGAGACAAGCAGGAGGTAAGGTGAAAACACATGCTAACAGGGAAGGGAGGTGACCATGCTGAAAATGTTGACAGTCACAAGGAGAAAGATTCCATTTCATTTCCATGATTCCCTTGGAGCAACTCCAAGATTTCTGCTCTAAATATACTGTTATCTTAAGTCTCACTCAAAATGTATTGTGTGTGTATTATGCACAGTTACTGCAAGGATCTTTCGAGAGCAGGGCTTTTGTCACTAGTCCTCAGGCACCTCGACAAAGAGAATACGAAAAGACTCAAACTGGCCCAAATCCAGGGGAAAGTAGACAGACTGAAAAGATAAGGCAGGTAGTTAATCTTCTGGAAGGTACCACTAGTCAAGACAGGTTTGTTCACCCAGCTTGCTGTCTCAAGTCTACTTTTGTTTGACTTGTTATCTTACCCATTGGGAAATCTGTGTCTTGACATTGAATCACAAAGCAAGGATGGCCTGGGTCACTAAATAAGGCTAGTTAGTGAAAGGAAAAAGTCTTTAGTCAAACTTTATGCCAGAACTGACATCTATGCAAAATTTGGCCCCATGTCTTTAAGCACATTTATTATGACTTGAAGAAAAGAGAAACCAATAAGGCAATGAGCCTTATTATTACAAAACAATCTTTTTTATCATCAGTCAATAATGACTCTAGATGTATAGGTCAGCCAGAAAATTGCACTTACTGCAAAAATATGATATTATACTTATTACCATAAAGATGACATCTCAATTGTCAAAAACATTAAGTGCTACCTGGTGGATAGCACAGATATTACAAAATTCACAAATGGGTGAATGTTTCACATTTGTTCTCTGATGTGACTTTTCTTGGCTTGATATAAGCAAATGTAATATTTTAATAGAACTAATATCAGCTTGTAGGGCAAGCTTAAATATTTTTGTCATCTTCTAAAATATAGCTTACATGATTGATATAATGGCTTTGCTTCCTCTAAAAATGGGTACAAGATTTACATGTTGTACAACTGACATTGCGGTTTTCTTATCTACATCCTTATCAAATTTGCCCACCATTAGTAAATATGCAGCTTGAGGGATTGACTCCCAGTTCCAAAGGTAAGCTCTGATTAACCGAAGGCAGTCAGGATAATCTCATGGGCCTTGATAAAGTGTTTGGTTTAAGGATGTACAGACTAGGAAATTTCCTGTGCAAAGGCACTGATTGAGAAACGGATGTGTGACTCGTTCTAGAACATTAAGACCCAAGGCTAGGTTTCCTGGGTTCTTCTAGAAAGGGTACTTTCTCACTCTTAAGAGAGTTTATCTAAGCAACTCTGTTTCTTCCTCTCAGCACCATGGGGTATGGTAATAAAGCCATAGGGAAACCTAAAGGACAACCAAAGGACCACAAAGAAATGGAGCTAGGGCTTCCCTGGTGGCGCAGTGGTTGAGAATCTGCCTGCCAGTGCAGGGGACACGGGTTCGAGCCCTGGTCTGGGAGGATCCCACATGCCGCGGAGCGACTGGGCCCGTGAGCCACGATCGCTGAGCCTGCGCGTCTGGAGCCTGTGCTCCGCAACAAGAGAGGCCGCGATGGTGAGGGGCCCGCGCACCGCAATGAAGAGTGACCCCCGCTCGCCGCAACTAGAGAAAGCCCTCGCACAGAAACGAAGACCCAAGACAGCCATAAATAAATAAATAAAATTAAAAAAAAAAAAAAAAAGAAATGGAGCTAAAGCCATTGAATTTTTGCTGATTCTAATAGTTGTCTGCCATTTAGACTAATGTTTACATGAGTAAATAATTCTGTTACTTGAAGCCAGCCTCTTTCTGATACATGCTGAATATATGCCTATTTAAAAGAACTTAAGTATGTATTAGAGTTACTTAATAGCTATCTGCCCAAGACCGAGTAACCAAGACTGATGGATGAATCTTGATTAGAAAGGAAGGGAAAAGAGAGTAGAGGAGAGGAAAGAAAGGGAGGATGGGGAAGAAAAGGAGGGAGGGGGGGAAGGAAAGGAGGGAGGGGGGGAAGGAAAGGAGGGAGGGGGGAAGGAAAGGAGGGAGGGGGGAAGGAAAGGAGGGAGGGAGTGGGAGGGGAGAAGGAGGGAGAAAAGTGCTAGGTCATATGGTAAGTTTTTAGGAAACTGCCTTACTCTTTTCCAGAGTGGCTGTACTACTTTTTGTTTTCACCAGCAATGTATGAGAGATACAGTTTTTCTGTGCCTTTGCCAGCATTTGGCACTATTAGCATTTTTTATTTTACCCATTCTTACAGGTGTGAAGTGATAGCTCACAGTGATTCTAATTTTCGTTTCCCTAAAGGCAAGCAGTGTTGAACATCTTTTCATGTGTGTATCTACCATCCATATATCTTCTTTGATGAAGTGTCTGTTCAGTCACTTCATCCATTTTCTAATTGAATTGTCTTCTTACTATTGAGCTTGTAGACCTCATTATATATTCCATATGCAAGCAATTTGCCTGATAGGCGATTTGCAGATTTTTTTTTTTTTCCCCAGTTGCTGATGAACTTTTCATCCTCTTTGCCTTTTCACGCTCTTAACAGGATCTTTTGCAGACCAATCATTTTGTTTGTTTGTTTTAATTTCTATGGAGTTCAATTTATTCTTTTAATTTCATGGATCATGCATTTGGTGTCATGTCAGAGAAATCTTTGCCTAATCCTAGGTCATGAATAATTAATATTTATTATTCATTTCCTCTTATTCCATAATATATTGAGCATTTCAATTTCTTCTTGCCTATTTTCCCCTTTCCTCCTCCATTTCTTAACTACCTGGTCCTATCTGAGCCCTTGTATCAGACTATAGAGGCAGTATATCAACCCTGGGCAAAGTACTTGTCTTCATTTGGGTCCACTATGGCTCCTAATCTGTGCTTCAGAGTTTTCATTTAGGTGACGTATCTAGACCTACTTCTTGGTCAGGGTTTCCTCCCTTAGGTGGAAGACCAGGTGAAAGGTAGGCCTATCTGAATACCCAGGGGTAGGATAATGGAGTTCAAGGCCAGGTGCCTCATACACATATTTACCAGAGTGAGTATATAACATTCAAAGGGCAACCAAAGTCCAACAAAGAATAGCTCAAAAGAGAGTCTCCAATTCTGAAAAGCTAGACTGAAAAGGAGAGCCAAAGAAAGAGGCTAAAATAGAGAAACCAGGGAGACAAAGGAAATAGAATTGATACAGGCAGGGGGCACTGAAAATGTGAACTGACAGAAGCTAAGGTACTTTTATTAGCTTTAGAAATAAAGTTAATAATAATAGCTAATTCTTACAATTAGATTCACTCTGTGACAGGCACTGTTTTAAATGCTCTCTATCAGTAGTTCTCAAACTGTGTTCAAGGGAACCTTCATGTAGCCCCAAGACCCTTTTAGGGATCTGCAAGTTCCAATCTATTTCCATAATAATAGTAATATATTATTTGGTGTTTTCAGTCTTTATTCTCTCGTGAGTGTTCAGTGGACTTTTCCAGAGGCTACATGTTGTATGATATTGCAACAGATTGAAAGCAGAAGTAGATATGAGAATCCAGCTGTCTTCTATTAAAGCAGACAACAGAAAATATTTGAGAAAAATATAAAATAATGCAACTCTCTAACAATTTTTTTCTTGTTTTGGCACAGAGAGCTAGGTAGGTAGGGAGCTAGTTATAACTGGGGAGGGAGAAACACAAGGGCTCTGCTGAGGGAGCCCTTTCATGGATTTAATTTATTTTAGCCAGATGAAAAGTTATAGTTAGTATCCAATATAAAGAGTGCTCTTTTAACTACATTGTAATTTCTCCCAGGAATTTCTACATTTTCATCATAATCTGTTACACTCTCTATACCTCTGTGTTAGTTGTACTGTGGGGATACTGCAGAAAGTGAAAGAGCAATCTAGACAGCATCCGCCAAGGGTATCATGATGCTACAAGATGATAGACGGCTAGCCTAGAGTTCCAGGGGCTAATTAGCAACAAAGCAGTGAAGTTCAGAGTTACTAATAGAGACTAGACAAGAACAGAAACACTAGCTATGGCAGAAAAAAGAAGGGGCAGATGTATGACAAAAAAAATTCCTCCACCAAATATATTAAAGGAAACAGACCCTGGAAAGTGGGATGGCAGGCAATTAAATTATAAATGCAACTTTGATGAAGCCCATGGGAAAAGAGTAGGCTATTGTCAAAGAATCCCTGAGGAATGTGAAAGGGAAAGGAAAGCCAGGCTATGTAGTCCTAAGAAATAGACTCTTTAAAAAATTATTTAGTAAACCAATATTAAGCATGTGAAACAATTGTGCTTGATGCTAGTTCTATTTATATATTTCTCAAACTGGAATGTACCTAGAGTGATCTGGGATAAAAAACACAGCATAATATGACATACTTTTGGACTGTTAATTCTATCTGATGGAAAGTAATTTAAAGTGTGTATTTATATTGAAACAGTCATAGCTATGTTATAAAGAGAACACAGAATTCAAATATATATTTTAAGATGGACAATTTGGCAGAGTCTTAACTTCTGTTACTCTTTCAGGAATTGGATAAAGTCCCCAACTGGGTCATGCCATGCCCCCATCTCTATGACCAAAACTGTATTTCATTTATTATTACTGTCATTTTACTCAGTTTTCCATATCAAAATGGAAATATACACTGAAATTTCAATGATATGGAAAAAAGTATCAAGGGGAGATATTTTTAAGAGATAGAAAATTATCAAAAATGTCCAATATGTCCAAAACTTGACCATTGATTTAATGTGTCCCTTTTTATAAAGTTTAATGTTCAATATATAGTATATTGCTGACCCTTCATCTTGGGGGAAAATATAAATGATTTTATATTTGGAAGTTAAGTAGAAACAAGAAAAATTATTTTATAGCTATATTCATGCAATAAACACAGCCTATGAAAAGTGTGATGCATTTTGACTATGTATCATGTGTTTCGTCAGGAAAAAGAAATCCTACTGTGGTGATGTTGTGCTTTTCAAGGGGCTATTCAGTCCCATAGCACCAAGCTTAGTCTACAGCAATATTTAAACAGTAACTATTTCTTAACCACAGTAAGTAGTGAATCAGAGCTGCACACTGTTAGAACTGAAAGAGGATTCAGAGATCATCAGTACTTTAGTACTGTGCTGGTTGAGCAGTGAAGCAAACCAAAGCTTCAGAAGGCATGTTCTTGAAGTAAATGGTTAAGTGCATGGAGTAGTTAAGAGCATACAATTTAGAGGGAGATAGGCTTTGGTTTTTATTCTGCTCCACCACTTACCTATGTAACACCAGAAAGTTATTTAACATTTCTAAATTTCAACTTCTACATTTCTAAATTGAGATAATAACTAAATTGATGCTTGAAACAAGCTGTGATGTAGTTTCTGGGGATAACAATGCTGTAGAGTAAAGGTAGAATTTCTCTATTAAAAAAATCTATTAATTTGATTTTAAGTTCTAGAATTAAACTACAGAATATATTTAGTTATAGCATAGATTTTGTTATAGTCATAAAATAGATTGGTAATGTCATCTATCCGAACAACGTTAAAATATTATCATGGCTAAAAAAAACCATGAGGTGTAGGATAAAAAGGAGAGGTGAAACATATGAGGGGTATGAATCTCCTAATTTTACATATAGGGAACCAACATACATTGTAAAGTTTAGACTATAAATTAAATAGTTTATGGCCCATATTCAATTTAAAGTTAAAAAAGATAACATATATGAATTATATATTCATATAGAAATGAGTCCTCAACCCTCATGGTTAAATTGAACCATATGAAATTCCAAATATTCAATCAGGAATAAAATAGTAATATAAAAAATGACAAAGTTTGGAAGAAGGGAAGGAGAGGTAATGTAAATATAATAAATTCCTCATCCTTAATTTTGATAAATAATCAATGGAGATACAAATATATTATTTAGTGTTAGAGGAGTGTAACCTTCAAAAACTGGAGAATAAAATTGGGAATAGGAATTAATGTGAAGGTAGAGGAGGCTTTTAGTTTTCAAAGTATACTTTCTACATTTTTATAACTTTTTTCCAAGTACATCTATCACTGTTATAATAATAATTTTCAAAAATAAATTACTCTCATAATTCATAATACCCTGAATGCATACTTACTGCTATAAGTATGAAGCTCTTAACTTTTAGAATATGCATTTTCAGAAATATGAAAGTATTTCCAAATTGTTCCCATAGTCATGTTTTCTACATATGCTTTTACACAACAAAGTGATCTCCTTTTCAACTTTAACTGAAATTTTATTTCTTTTGTCTTAAGTTTCATAATGTTTTGAGGTAAGGTAGTCTTAGAAAAGGACAGTTACACAAATCTCTTGTTTTATATATAAAACAAGATATTAAGTAGATATTAAGCAAAGAATAATAATTCTAATCTACATCAAAATTTGAATGTCGCTCTTTAAATTGTCTGAATTTATTGCCTTCCTAAGAAAACCACATTCTTTGAACTTGTCTCTTCCTCTTCACTTCCATTATCAGATTAGCACTTGACTTTTATTAATTTTTTTTATTTTTTGGAATGGAGAGAGATGGAAAAATGGGTTTTAATTTAAAAAATTTAATAAATGGACTATTTTTTAGAGCAGTTTTAGGGTTACAGAAAAATTGAGTGGAAAGTACAGAGATTTTCCATAGAGTCTCTCACCCCGCCACACACACAGTTTCCCCTATTATTAACATCTTGCATTAACATGGTACATTTGTTACAATTTATGAACCCATGAACTGGAATTACTTATTTTTTCATTTACATGTCTATACCTGGCTTCTATACCTCTACTGACTCACAGAAGGCAGTTTCTGCAGAAAGAAACTGTCTTTGATATTCTATGTGGCAGATACAACATTTATATCACACTCACGCTACATGCCTAGTGTAAGGCTCTACTCCACACAGCCATTCAGGGACCCTGGCTGGGGAAGGTTCTATTATCTTGAAGGTGTTTTATGTAGAGTCTTGCTGCTCAAATTGTGCTCTGCAGACCTGTATCACTGATATCATTAGGAACTTTATTAGAAATGCAGAGTCTTAGCCTCTACCTTGGACCCAAGTGATAACCTGCCTTTTGACAAAATGCCCAAGTGATCTGTATGCACATTAAAGTTTGAGAAGAGTGGGACCAGAAGACATGCTTGGATCCCTATGCCAGGGGAAGAGAGATGCAAAACCTAACATAGGCATTTTATTGCCTCAGCCCAGAAGTGACAAAATCACTTCCCTTACAAGAGCATTGACCAGAACCAGATATACTTGGCCTCATCTAAGTGTAAGGAGGCTGGAGAATACAGGTGAGATATTTGATGAGCATCACTATGTTCACATAGTTTTAATATCCTAGACAGATTTTTGGAATGATTATGGGTGAAAATCTCAGAATCCTGAATGTGAAGGCTATTCACTTAAACATATCAATTACAAATTTATCTTTTCCATTTTTGTTAATATGAATAAGTAATATAACTGCTTCACACTAAATAATGCAGCAAATTTGATTAATCCGTGTGCTCAATTTAGATATTCTAGGAAAAATTCCAATTCTACTTAGTTCCTTTTTTATCATAAATATTGATGTTCATCATCAAAATTGACATATATGTGACACAATATTTACATTCCCTAAGAAGTTACTGGATCGTTTATACACTTCACATTCTTTGAACAAACTGTAATAAAATCAGTTATAGTCCTCAGGCAATAAACTTGACATTGATGATCACTTTTTATTCAAAGCTAGTATTATAACTCAATAATTTTACCTGAGGTTAACAGAGTCCTTATGTGTCACAAAGTGTCCATAACACAGTACCAGAGATGAAAAGGTATACTTTAAATAACATACAGGAACAAGAGTAGAGTCTAAGAATGAAAGAAGGTCAATTATTATATATAAGAATGTAGGAATCTAAAAACCCTCATAATCTGTGTCAAGGTCAGAAAACAGCGAAGGACAAGTTAGTGGCATAGCAAGGGATGGAGATCTGAGCAAAAATTATAGGCCAGTTTGAATTTGTTTAGAATATGAAACCATAAGAATTATTTGGGGATATTTTTAAAGAGCTAGGACAAAATATCAAAGTCACTCATTCACTCAACAATATTTATTCTCAATTGTGCTATGAGGAATTCTGATGCCTCTGTCTAGTTTCCCTTATATTGTCCTTAGTTGTTGAAATTTTCTTATTCTTTGCATCTTTTGAAATAAAGCAAGTTAGTATTAACCATACTATGTCAACTATTTAAAATTTCCTATAATAGATGAACAAATATAAAACGCTCATATCTCACCTCAAAAACTGGTCTTAATTACACAGGGCATGTAGAATCAGTGCCCTATTAAGGCACTGATTATTAAGTTGGGAAGCAGCACAGCATAACTGAAGTTCTACTGACATGAATTCAAATGCTGGCTCTGATACTTATCACTTTGGGCTAGTTACTTAACCTCTCTAGGCTTCATTTTCCTCATCTATTTACTGAGGATAAAAATATCTATTCCTTAGGTAGAAAGTGGGTGTAAAAATTTAGTGCAGGGCCTAACACCTAGTTAATATTCAAGAAATAATACCTATTTTTATTTTGGAAAATAACTATCTATCTCATCCCATATCCCACACAGTGTAGGTACCACTGCTGTGATGTTTCTGATTGAGATTTATCCAATCTCCATTAGAACATTTCCACTGACAGGGAGCTCATTACCTTACAAGGCTGTCCAATCCATTCATGAACAACTCTAATTTTTAAAATATTTTTTACTTACGCAGATCACTTCTTATGTGGATCTGCCTTTTTACTATATGTATATATATATATACACACACACATACATTTATACACAAATATATACATACATATATAGGTAATATAACCATACATATATTTAGTCTTATTAATGCCATCTGTAGTAATCCAATATTAAATGTAAGTATTTTAATTTGATGTCAGAAGTAATGGTGTCAGGAATGTTCTTTGTAAAAGGTTAGTTTATTAATACTATATGTCCCATATTACAAAGTCATCCTTTAAAGTATTTTTCCTAGGCTTAGCCCCAAGATGTTCAAACAAATGCTTAAGCCATTGATTGCTGCATAGAAAAGTGGCAGTAGGTCATGTACACAACAAATTTCAAACACTTAAGAGACCTTCAAGATGGCGGAGGAGTAAGACATGGAGATCACCTTCCTCCCCACAAATACATCAGAAATACATGTGGAACAACTCCTACAGAACACCCACTGAATGCTGGCAGAAGACCTCAGACCTCCCAAAAGGCAAGAAACTCCCCATGTACCTGGGTAGGGCAAAAGAAAAAAGAAAAAACAGAGACAAAAGAATAGGGATGGGACCTGCCCCAGTGGGAGGGAGCTGTGAAGGAGGAAAGGTTTTCACACACTAGGAAGCCCCTTCGTGGGCGGAGACTGCGGGTGGCGGAGAGGGGACGCTTCGGAGCCATGGAGGAGAGCGCAGCCACAAGGGTGCGGAGGGCAAAGCGGAGAGATTCCCGCACAGAGGAGCGGTGCCGACCAGCACTCACCAGCCCGAGAGGCTTGTCTGCTCACCCGCCGGGGCAGGCAGGGGCTGGGAGCTGAGGCTCGGGCTTCGGTCGGATCCCAGGGAGAGGACTGGGGTTGGCGGCGTGAACACAGCCTGAAGGGGGCTAGTGCACCACAGCTAGCTGGAAGGGAGTGCGGGAAAAAGCCTGGACCTGCCTAAGAGGCAAGAGACCACTGTTTCTTGGTGCGTGAGGAGAGGGGATTCAGAGCGCCGCCTAAATGAGCTCCAGAAACGGGCGCAAGCCGCGGCTATCAGTGCGGACCCCAGAGACGGGCATGAGACTCTAAGGTTGCTGCTGCTGCCACCAAGAAGCCTGTGTGCAAGCACAGGTCACTATCCACACCTCCCCTCCTGGGATCCTGTGCAGCCCGCCACTGCCAG
This sequence comes from Balaenoptera physalus, assembly GCF_965194825.1. Lineage (NCBI taxonomy): Eukaryota > Metazoa > Chordata > Mammalia > Artiodactyla > Balaenopteridae > Balaenoptera > Balaenoptera physalus. Next base: position 85,143,980 of record NC_138887.1, on the reverse strand, counting down.
GGTCCCGTGATCCAGGGACAGCTTCCCCGGGAGAACGCACGGCGCGCCTCAGGCTGTTGCAACGTCACGCTGGCCTCTGCCGCCCAGGCTCACCCTGCATCCGTACCCCTCCTTCCCCGCGGCCTGAGCCAGAGCCCCCATATCAGCTGCGACTTTAACCCCATCCTGTCTGAGCAAATAACGGACGCCCTCAGGCGACCTACACTCAGAGGCGGGGCCAAATCCAAAGCTGAACCCCGGGAGCTGTGCGAACAAAGAAGAGAAAGGGAAATCTCTCCCAGCAGCCTCAGGAGCAGCGGATTAAATCTCCACAATCAACTTGATGTACCCTGCATCTGTGGAATATCTGAATAGACAACAAATCATCCCAAAATTGAGGTGGTGGACTTTGTGTGATTTTTGTCTGTATAGCTTGGCTTTTACCATTTGTCTTAGGGTTCTGTCTGTCTGCTTTTTTTCTCTTTCTTTAGTATAGTTTTTAGTGCTTGTCATCATTGGTGGATTTGTTTTTTGGTTTGGTTGCTCTCTTCTTTCTTTTATTCTTTTTTTTAAAATTACTTTCTAATACATATTTATTTTTAATAATTTCTTAATTTTTAATTTTAATAGCTATAATTTATTTCCTTTTTTCCTTTCCTTCTTTCTTTCCTTCTCCTTTTCTTCTGAGCCACATGGCTGACAGGGTCTTGATGCTCCAGCCGGGTGTCAGGCTTGTGCCTCTGAGGTGGGAGAGCCAAGTTCAGGACATTGGTGCACCAGAGACCTGCCGGCTCCACATAATATCAAACGGGGAAAGCTCTCTCAGAGATCTCCATCACAATGCTAAAACTCAGCTCCACTCAATGACCAGCAAGCTACAGTGCTGGACACCCTATGCCAAACAACTAGCAAGACAGGAACACAAACCCACCCATTAGCAGAGAGGCTGCCTAAAACCATAATAAGATCACAGACACCCCAAAACATACCACTGGACTCGGTCCTGTGCCCACCAGAAAGACAAGATTCAGCCTCATCCACCAGAACACAGGCACTAGTTCCCTCCACCAGGAAGCCTACACAACCCACTGAACCAACCTTAGCCACTGGCGGCAGACACCAAAATAACAGGAACTACGAACCTGCAGCCTATGAAAAGGAGATCCCAAACACAGTAAGTTAAGCAAAATTACTAGACAGAGAAATACACAGCAGATGAAGGAGCAAGGTAAAAACCCACCAGACCAAAAAAATGAAGAGGAAATAGGCAGTCTACCTGAAAAACAATTCAGAGTAATGATAGTAAAGATGATCCAAAATCTTGGAAACAGAATGGAGAAAATACAAGAAATATTTAACAAGGACCTAGAAGAACTACAGAGCAAACAAACAATGATGAACACAATAAATGAAATTAAAAATTCTCTAGAAGGAATCAATAGCAGAATAAGTGAGGCCAAAGAACGGATAAGTGACCTGGAAGATAAAAGAGTGGAAATAAGTACTGCAGAGCAGAATAAAGGAAAAAGAATGAAAAGAATCGAGGACAGACTCAGAAACCTCTGGGACAACATTAAATGCACCAACATTTGAATTATAGGGGTCCCAGAAGAAGAAGAGAAAAAGAAAGGGTCTGAGAAAATATTTCAAGAGATAATAGTTGAAAACATCCCTAATATGGGAAAGGAAGTAGTCAATCAAGTCCAGGAAGCACAGAGAGTCCCATATAGGATGAATCCAAGGAGAAACATGGCAAGACACATTAATCAAACTATCAAAAATTAAATACAAAGAAAAAATATTAAAAGCAGCAAGGGAAAAACAACAAATAACATACAAGGGAATCACCATAAGGTTAACAGCTGATCTCTCAGCAGAAACTCTTAAAGCCAGAAGGGAGTGGCAGGACATATTTAAAGTGATGAAAGGGAAAAACCTACAACCAAGATTACTCTACCCAGCAAGCATCTCATTCAGATGTGACGGAGAAATTAAAACCTTTACAGACAAGCAAAAAGTAAGAGAATTCAGCACCACCAAACCAGCTTTACAACAAATACTAAAGGAACTTCTCTAGACAAGAAACACAAGAGAAGGAAAACACCTACAATAACAAACCCAACACATTTAAGAAAATGGGAATAGGAACATACATATCGATAATTACCTTGAATGTAAATGGATTAAATGCTCCCACCAAAAGACACAGACCGGCTGAATGGATACAAAAACAAGACCCATATATATGCTAACTACAGGAGACCCACTTCAGACCTAGGGACACATACAGACTGAAAGTGAGGGGATGGAAAAAGATATTCCATGCAAATGGATATCAAAAGAAAGCTGGAGTAGCAATTCTCATATCACACCAAATTGAGTTTAAAACAAAGCCTATTACAAGAGACAAAGAAGGACATGACAGAATGATCAAGGAATCAATCGAAGAGGAAGATATAACAATTGTAAATATTTATGCACCCAACATAGGAGCACCTCAATACACAAAGCAAATGCTAACAACCATACAAGGGGAAATCGACATTAACACAATAATAGTAGGGGACTTTAACACCCCACTTTCACCAATGGACAGATCATCCAAAATGAAAATAAATGAGGAAACACAAGCTTTAAATGATACATTAAACAAGATGGACTTAATTGATATTTATAGGACATTCCATCCAAAAACAATGGAAGACACATTCTTCTCAAGTGCTCATGGAACATTCTCCATGATAGATCACATCTTGGGTCAAAAATCAAGACTTGGTAAATTTAAGAATACTGAAATCATATCAAGTATCTTTTCCGACCACAACACTATGAGACTAGATATTGATTACAGGAAAAAATCTGTAAAAAATACAAACACATGGAGGCTAAACAATACACTACTAAATAACCAAGAGATCACTGAGGAAATCAAAAAATACCTAGAAACAAATGACAATGAAACCACAAGGAACCAAAACCTATGGAATGCAGCAAAAACAGTTCTAAGAAGGAAGTTTATAGCAATACAATCCTACCTCAAGAAACAAGAAAAATCTCAAATAAACAACCTAACCTTACACCTAAAGCAATTAGAGAAAGAACAAGAAAACCCCAAAGTTACCAGAAGGAAACAAATCATAAAGATCAGATCAGAAGTAAATCAAAAAGAAATGAAGGAAACAATAGCAAAGATCAATAAAACTAAAAGCTGATTCTTTGAGAAGACAAACAAAAATTGATAAACCATTAGCCAGACTCATCAAGAAAAAAAGGGAAAAGACTCAAATCAGTACAATTAGAAATGAAAACGGAAAAGTAACAACTGACACTACAGAAATACAAAGGATCATGATAAGCAAGTATATGCCAATAAAATGGACAACCTGGAAGAAATGGACAAATTCTTAGAAATGCGCAACCTTCCGAGACTGAACAAGGAAGAAATAGAAAATATAAACAGACCAATCACAAGCACTGAAATTGAAACTGTGATTAAAAATCTTCCAACAAAGTAAAGCCCAGGACCAGATGGCTTCACAGGTGAATTCTATCAAACATTTAGAGAAGAGCTAACACCAATCCTTCTCAAACTCTTACAAAATATAGCAGTGGGAGGAACACTCCCAAAATCATTCCACAAGGCCACCATCACCCTGATACCAAAACCAGACAAAGATGTCACAAAGAAAGAAAACTACAGGCCAATATCACTGATGAACGTAGATGCAAAAATCCTCAACAAAATACTAGCAAACAGAATCCAACAGCACATTAAAAGGATCATACACCATGATCAAGTGGGGTTTATCCCAGGAATGCACGGATTCTTCAATATACGCAAATCAATCAATGTGACACACCACATTAACAAACTGAAGGAGAAAAACCATATGATCATCTCAATAGATGCAGAGAAAGCTTTCGACAAAATTCAACACCATTTATGATAAAAACCCTCCAGAAACTAGGCATAGAGGGAACTTACCTCGACATAATAAAGGCCATATGTGACAAACCCACAGCCAACCTCATTCTCAATGGTGAAAAACTGTAAACATTTCCTCTAAGATCAGGAACAAGACAAGGATGTCCACTTTCACCACCATTATTCAACATCATTTTGGAAGTTCTAGCCACAGCAATCAGAGAAGGAAAAGAAATAAAAGGAATCCAAATCGGAAAAGGAGAAGTAAAACTCTCACTGTTTGCAGATGACATGATACTATACATAGATAATACTAAAGAAGTTACCAGAAAACTACTAGAGCTAATCAACGAATTGGGTAGAGTAGCAGGATACAAAATTAATGCACAGAAATCTCTTGCATTCCTATACACTGATGATGAAAAATCTGAAAGAGAAATTAAGAAAACACTCCCATTTACCACTGCAACAAAAAGAACAAAATACCTAGGAATAAACCTACCTAAGGAGACAAAAGACCTGTATGAAGAAAACTATAAGACACTGGTGAAAGAAATTAAAGATGATACAAAGAGAGAGATATACCACGTTCTTGGATTGGAAGAATCAACACTGTGAAAATGACTGTACTACCCAAAGCAATCTATAGATTCAATGCAATCCCTATCAAACTACCAATGGCATTTTTCAGAGGACTAGAACAAAAAATTTCACAATTTGTATGGAACAAAAATGACCCTGAATAGCCAAAGCAATCTTGAGAAAGAAAAACGGAGCTGGAGGAATCAGGTTCCCTGACTTCAGACTATACTACAAAGCTACAGTAATCAAGACAGTATGATACTGGCACAAAAACAGAAATATAGATCAATGGAACAGGATAGAAAGCCCAGAGATAAACCCACACACATCTGGTCACCTTATCTTTGACAAAGGAGGCAAGAATATACAATGGAGAAACGACAGCCTCTTCAATAAGTGGTGCTGGGAAAACTGGACAGCTACATGTAAAAGAATGAAATTAGAACACTCCCTAACACCATACACAAAAATAAACTCAAAATGGATTAAAGACCTAAATGTAAGGCTAGACACTATAAAACTCTTAGAGGAAAACATAGGCAGAACACTCTATGACATAAATCACAGCAAGATCCTTTTTGACCCACCTCCTAGAGAAATGGAAATAAAAACAAAAATAAACAAATGGGACCTAATGAAACTTCAAAGCTTTTGCACTGCAAAGGAAACCACAAACAAGATGAAAAGACAACTCTCAAAATGGGAGAAAATATTTGCAAATGAAGTAACTGTCAAAGGATCAATCTGAAAAATTTACAAGCAGCTCATGCAGCTCAATATCAAAAAAACAAACAACCCAATCCAAAAATGGGCAGAAGACCTAAATAGACAGTTCTCCAAAGAAGATATACAGATTGCCAGCAAACACATGAAAGAATGTTCAACATCACTAATCATTAGAGAAATGCAAATCAAATCTACAATGAAGTATCACCTCACACCAGTCAGAATGGCCATCATCAAAACATCTATAAACAATAAATGCTGGAGAGGGTGTGGAGAAAAGGGAACCCTCTTGCACTGTTGGTGGGAATGTAAATTGATACAGCCACTATGGAGAACAGTATGGAGGTTCCTTAAAATCTAAAAATAGAACTACCATACAACCCAGCAATCCCACTACTGGGCATATACCCTGAGAAAACCATAATTCAAAAGGAGTCATGTACCACAATGTTTACTGAAGCTCTATTTACAATAGCAAGGACATGGAAGCAACCCTAGTGTCCATCGTCAGGTGAATTGATAAAGAAGACGTGGTGCATATATACAATGGAATATTATTCAGCCATAGAAAGAAATGAAATTGAGTTATTTGTAGTTAGGTGGATGGACCTAGAGACTGTCATACAAAGCAAAATGTCAGAAAGAGAAAACACATACCGTATGGTTACACATATATATGGAATCTAAAAAAAAAAGAAAAATGGTTCTGAAGAACCTAGGGACAGGACAGGAATAAAGATGCAAATATAGAGAATGGACTTGAGGACACAGGGAGGGGGAAGGGTAAGCTGGGACGAAGTGAGAGTGGCATGGACATATATACACTACCAAATGTAAAATAGCTAGCTAGTGGGAAGCAGCCACATAGCACAGGGAGATCAGCTGGGTGCTTTGTGACCACCTAGAGGGGTGGGATAGGGAGGGTGTGAGGGAGACACAAGAGGGAGGAAATATGGGGATATATGTATATGTATAGCTGATTCACTTTGTTATAAAGCAGAAACTAACACACCATTGTAAAGCAATTATACTCCAATAAATGTGTTTAAAAATTTGTTTTCAGGTATCTACTAGAGAAAGAAAAATGATGCACTTGTGAGAACTGTTCATTATTTGCTTCAACCTAGCTTCATATAACACAGGCTTGTCTTGAACAATCTCACATTTTGCAAAATTGAGCACTAAAAGTAACAAGACTCGGGGAAAAATAGAACTGGGTCTGTATTGGAACTTTGTGACCAGAGCACTAACATAAACAATTATACCCCTAATAAAGGAACCTAGTAAAGTTAAATCTCTACTAGCATCACTGTCAGAAAACTCTTTGCAATGTTTTACCTGTGCTTCCTTCTTCCAGATATAGATCCTAGAAGGCATACACTGCTGATAAAGACTTTTCATCAGAATTCTTTTTTTACTACATTATTTTAATTCATGGTGAAATGTCTCCACATCTGCATTTCCCCAGACAGCTGAACATAGTGGAAAGCCTAGCAATTCTTGAAGCAAATAAACAGCTACTTTTTGCTCTAAAGGAAGGCACTTTGGAGATTTTCTGCCTTTTTTTTTTTTTTTTTTTTAAGCTCTTTATGTATTGCAAAAGTGGTCTTTTTAATTTTGAGAAGCTTGCCACTGATTGCTTCAAAACAGTAACAGGCTGGACATAATTGTGCATGAACCAACATAACCTCCACATCATACTTATAGTATGTTTTAATTTACAAATCAAATCAAAGAAAGACTGCAGAAGAACCAACTATAGTACCAGCTATTACAAACCCTGGGAATCTTATTTCTTCAGGTGCTTTTCAACAGTCAACAGAACAGAGACCCCCTCAAGGACACAGGGGTTCATGGGCTAATGGCACTCACTCCTCAAAAAAACAGAATATACTTAGAAAGTCTTTGAGATGAGTAGAGGACATTTTAAATTTTTATTTATTTAAAATTTACACACCACTTATTTCCAAAAATGACTTTTGGTAACTGCCAGAGAGGAAGGGACCCATGCCAAAGAGAATTTCATGCTTTTTGTTTGTCATAACATATAAATCAGACATAATGTCTACCTAAATTTTAGTGGCTCCAAATGGATTGAGAGCTTAGTGATTAAGAACACGGATTTTGGACCCAAGCAAAGCTAGGTTTGAATCTTGGCATGTCACTCACTAGTTGTGTGACATTAAATTAGTTCCCTTCTCCAAGTCGTGGTTCCTTCCTCTGTGAAATGAGGTTAATAACATCTGACACATTTTCATGAGAGCTGGGTAAGATAGCATATGTAAAGCAACACAACACATGATAACTAAAAACCTTTTTTAAAAATGATTATTATTTTGTCTTTTGTCAAGAGTAGATCTTTTTCACTGCAATCGTATATCTAAGCATTATCTATCTACATTTTATATGGTTTCAAAATTGTTAATTTACAGAAGAAATTTATTTTTAAGCTTCTATAGGCCCTATTTATTTTTGAAATGCTAGCCCAAACTTATAATATACCCTGGCATCCTTTAGTAGTACTGAAGGTCATTGAAATCACATCACAGTTATTGTGAATCCAGACAAGTAAAAGTGAAATGTCAAGAACTAAAAGTAATGCAGGGAACTCACTTTGTTTAGTCAATAAAAGTGATTGGACCTGGTTATCTTTCCTGCCTCTTTCATTAGCCCAGGAGACAGTTGGAGGTTATAACTTAAGCTGTTTCTAAAACAAGATAAAAGAAAGAACCTCTTTCTGAGTATTAATATTTTAACAGCCAGTTGATAAACCTAGCTTTCTAAGTGCATGTTTGAGAAAAATAAAAGGAACATGGATGTTGGTCAAACTTTTTTTTTTTTTTTTACTCTTGATTAGTTTCAAACTGAAGCTGTTAGTAATGATCCTGGTTTGTCTGTGAGTCAGGAAAACACATCATAACCTGAAAAAATATATATGCTCCCTACTGGCCCGGTGCTAGATGGTGCCTCTTCAAATTGCTATCTGTCCTTCAGACTCTTGCTACTTAAATTGTCATCCCCAGACCAGCAGCAAGAATCACCTGGAGCTTGTTAGAAAGGCAAGATCTAGGATCCTACTCAGACATACTGAATCAGAATCTGCATTTTAACAAGATCCTGGGCTGATTCCGATGCATTTAAAATTTGAGAAGGCCTGCTTTATGTGTGTCTCTAACTTCAGTGCCTTTTCCTTCCCTTTATTCTCCTCCAAACAACAACCCAGAGTCCCCTACTAACACCTTGGTAATGTTTAATACAATTTCTACTGTAGTCCAATATATGTATTTCCCCCAAAATGCATGTTTTTCAAAATCATACTAAAGTAACAGGGTTGGTAGGAAAAATAGTGTTGGGAGATCATTCAAATTTTAATCTACTTGGTAACCAGAGGCTCTAACCAAAACCATAATTGGTACCTCCAGAGATAACTTGGACAGCTAGGCAGGCACTGAGCATGTTTGGAGGCTGCTTCAAGGACATTAAAAATTCACACCAAACAATAAAGTAGAAATGCTGGCTTACAGGTGCAGAGACAATGCAAATGGAAGTGGTGCTCTGGACAGGAGAATGAACAAACTGCCCAAAGGGGAAAGCTGGTTAAAGTAGGGGTTCAGCTTTCTGGAGAGGAATCCCCAGTGTAAGAGCTCATTTTCCATTGTCTTAAAATATAGCCAAAAGGACTCCTATCTGTGTGATATCCAAGCTAATGGATTTTTCTTTTCCTGCAGAAGTTTCTAATTATTGCCACACCAGCTCTTTGCCTAGAATTGGTCACATATGAACCAACCTAACTTCACCTTTATGTTGACATAATTCCCATATTTATAAATGACATCAAGATCATAGTCATTCTACAAACAGATATTCTGACACTATTATAGTCTTTCCTATAAGAGGAAAAACAAAATATCCCCCTGAACTAATTCTCACTAAGGTGTTACGGACTCATTCTAGGTGTATGTAAAAAAAGACCAATATACAATATTCAGAAACAAATTTTAGTGACGAAATTTCAGATATTTTAGAGAAGATGTATTTTAAAAGCGGTCCTTCTCAAAATCCTTTAAGCTACACAACACAAGCAAACACTTATACCCTGCTGTCGCCTTTCTTCCTTCCCTCCTTTATTCTTTTCTGCCTACTTTCCCTCAACTGTCATCTATGGAACATCACTACGTGCATGGCATTATGTTGGATGCTATAGATAAAAGACCTAATGGGAAGACCATTTTTAAGAAAAGTATTTAGAGATCAAGGAGAAAAACCACAAAAATTGATCAAAAGGATTTTTTTTTTATGAAATAAAAATCTGTACGGAAACATTAGAGGGAAAGAAGTTATTTATCCTGAATAGATTGCCAAGGGCTCACCTCATGAGCAACTACAAGTATTAGAAATACTATTTGATCAAGTAGGTTGTCCAGCAATTCTCAGGGATTCTGCAAAGAGAATAAAAAAGTGACTTAAAAACTGAGAAAAGGGGATTTGATTAGGTGTTTAAAGGACTATCCTAAAATGAGAGATAAAAAATGTTTTAATGGGGCATAATGCTTGAAGTGTGGAAAGGTCAAAGCTGGCAAACTTAGAAGGAGGGTTATTATCCAACAGAAAATTTTGTCCCATTTCTCCCAAATACATTTGATCTTGCTCTTCCAGGGCATTTGACAATAACTCGCTCACATGAAAGTGAGCAGTTATCATTTAGGCCATACAAAAATTACACAGCAGTTTGATCCACATGGGAATTCTGTCCTGATAAAGTAGAGGACAGCAATGTAATTCATTAGCACCTTAGTCCCTTGGTTGGTAGAACCTCCCCTTGTGTGTGACAGCATCACTATTATCTTTATCATCACTGTCACCACCCCGTCCATAGCAAACATTTATTACCGAATTCACTATGTGCCTGACATTCATTGCACTTAAGAGCTTCATTTGCATTCTCTGATCTAATTCTCACAAAGTAAGACTATCTCGTGCCAATGCCCACGTGGATTGGGAGGACACTGTGCAAGTGAGATTATAATACCTCAAGTCTCACTAAAATCGGTTAGCTGAAATCCTGCTACCTTCAGGCATTCCAAATCCTGGCCTTTTGACAAAGTTTCAGTTATGCAAGATGAAAAAGTCTGGAGATCTAATATACAGCAGTGTGACTATAGTTAACAATACAGTACTGTATCACTGAAATTTGCTAAGAGGGTAGATCTTAAGTGTTCTTAGCACCACAAAAAAAGAAGGAAGGAAGAAAGGAAGGGAGGGAGGGAGGGAGGGAGGGAAGAAAGAAGGAAGAAATTGGTACCTATGTTGGGTGATGGATATGTTAATTAGCTTAATTATGGTTATTTTACAATGTATATGTAAATCAAAGCATCAAATTGTAAAACTCAAATATACATTTTTTATTTTGTCAATTATATCTCACTAAAGCTGGGGGTGGGAAGGGGAAAGAAAGTAATTCCTGTTAGCCACAGGCTTTATAAGGATGAATAGCAATCCCTGACCTGAATTTCTCTCCTTCTGCCTTATAGTTAAGACTTTCTCTAAAGGGACTGGCAATGTGATTTCCTAAAAGATTTCCAGGTAGAGAAATTTCAGAATCTCTTCTGGTTTTCAATTCTATTCCTCTCTCTGGAGAATTGGGAAGTTGTCCTAGCTATTTTGCCTCACAAATTTGATTCATTTAATAAATTCTACTCTACAAAAACAAACAAAAAAACCAATTCTGGACTTCCGTTAATCATTTTAGGTATTTTAAAACCAATCTTACATAGGTAGATTTAAGGATACTTCTACCTTAATTTTGAGTATATCATAGATATGTATCAAATTTACAAACTTTTATTGCTGACAGAATAGTTTTGCATCTCTATGGGTGAACAGAAGGCTTTCCCTCAAGGCGCTAAACTTGGTTACCCTGCTAAAATAGTGGAAAAGACATTATTTTAACTGTTCTAGAGTCACAGGACACAAGATGTGCATATTCCTGCTAGAATCCCAAATTCAGGTTGCAGCTTCTCCATCATATGTCTTGTCTCTTTCACATCAAACAACCGCTTCTCCTCCTTAAGTGTGAGTTCACATATTGGGCCCTAGGCAATCTAGCACTTCTATTACCTGGGCTATAAGTGCCCTTTACATAATTCCAAAGCATTATACGTTTTCTAGATTGCCACTTCAATCTCTTCTGCCAAAATTGGGAAAATGTAGAAAGCGTATAGCTAACTAACTAACATACACACACACACAAACACATTTGTGTTCTTCATTTATGTGTGTGTATGTACACACAAAGTATATGTGTTTGTCTATGTGTGTTTGTGGTGTGTGTTTTATATGCATGTATATAATATAATGAGGGAGAGAATGAGACTAAGAAAAAATGAGAATAAGAGAAAGCAGTTTCTAAATTCTGTATCCAATATATTATTTAACTCTAACTCATATAACGTTCAATAGCTCTGCATCATAGTTACACATGATTTTAATATCTTAACTACCAAGATGAGTATCTTTCTAGTTTCACTATCGATCCCTTTCTTTACCCCAACAAAAATTAACTATTTTTAAGTGTTACCCATAATTACACTAGTCATTTTTATTCAGTGGAAATTCTAATATATCAATGTGTTACGCATTGCATTTTTGTATTTCATCAACAATGTTTTTTAGTTTTAATTTTTTTCCAGCTTATATGCTGCTTGAATATTTTAATTAAGTCTTGCCAATGATTTTTTTTTCACTTATTAAGAATACAGAGATGAAAGAGATTAGGTAGATTCACAGACTTTCTAAAAGTATGACTTAATTATAGAATAGGTATCAGTATCATGCTTTCTCTTACGAAAGAAGGTACATATCCTATGCAAATGCTCCTATAAAACATTAAAACACAAACATTAAAGTAAAAAAAATGAGCTTTGTAAGTTATACATTTTATTTTCTGTAATTTTTATAGCACATTTAATCTAGCAAATTATTCTTAAATAATGTTTGACTTCCTATTGGAGGTCATCGAGAGGATGTGACTGCTGGTTTGACCCGGATGTGAGCTGGACCCCAGCAATTGGAAGCTCCTCACCCCCTCCTCTGTTTTTGGAATGTATGTTCTGCTTGCCTACTGTGCCCAGGAGCTGCCCCCAGGATACAGCCTTGAGCTAGTGAGGTGGTGATGAAACTCTCTGGACTGGGTATGTGACTGAACCTGGTTAAGGCCTCGACATAAACTTTTAAGACTGTGGTGGACTGGCGTGGAGATCTACTTGTCTTGCAGCCTCGTAAGTTCCCTTGCTTGTTAAACCTGCCAGCCACCAATCTGGAGTGGTCTGTCTCCCTCCTTGGTCTCTCCCTGCCCTCTGTGTCCAGGGGCCATTTTCAGATCATACTTGGAAGCTCCTGAGGAGGTTGTGAAGTAACACTTTCAAAAAACCCAAGGTTTTCAGTAAGCCCCCAAATTATTGGTTGACAGATGTATTTAATTTAACCAACTTGGAAAATTTTCCAAAGGAATAAAATTCACTAATTTTGAGAAATAAAGCAGGACAAAATGTACAGTTATATTTTCTCTAATCATTTGTAAATAAAGTATCAGGACGAGGCTGGGTCTTAATCTACCCATTTTTAATATGTTAGAGTTTTGATGTAGAATAAAATGATTTACTTCCTTTCTGTTTTAATTTTTTTTTTCAAACAAACATAGTTAAAAAATAGGAAGAATTTAAGAGGTCAATTAATCCAACTTCTACCTAATGTTTAATGAATAACCTCTATAGCATCCCTTCAAGCAACAGATTCTGCTTGAAAATATTCAGTGAAAGAAAAATCACTTCTCTCTTAGATCTCTTGAGTTGATAATTTTTGTAAGATTTTCTTTTTAAAGAGCAGCATTCAAATTCCATGAAGACTACTCCAAGAACCCAGATCTTTCTCATAAATAGTGAGAGACAAAAATGTTTAAGTTATAGAGCTTAAGCTTGAGTAGAAATGTTTTCTAGCCATCTAAGTTAGAAAGGCATTGAATCTGATGGAGAGAGCTTGGTCTGGCTTGGTGATGAGTACCTAAACTCTGTATGTTACAGTTCTTTCATCTCTCAAATAGCCTTACTGTCATTTTGGGTTTATACAGACCAGACAAAAAATTTCTCATATTCTTTCTTAGATATTTAATCTCTATTTCCTTCAAAGCCGTGATCTGTACAACATGCACACATCTTTCCTTCCATTCTCTAGTTCCTAAGCCTCAGTTCCTCAAATGCCATTTCAGCAAGAGACCATGTTTGTCTTTCCTTAGGTTCTCCTCCTTTCTCAGGCCCCTAGCCATAATGTTGTGATTATTCTGGGCACAAGGACTCTTCCTTCTGTCCTCTTAACTCTTTCCATGAGTTGCTCCTTCCATAGGATAAATGATTGCCACATAGGATAAGTGATCAGTTACATCAAATGGAAAGTCTTTGTCCTCCCTCAGGTCTGGTCTTTTCCTGAGCTGTCTCCCCTAACTCTGATGAACAGAAATATTTTCAGAAAGATTTATCCTGCCTTTCCTTAGAGTCTTTAGGCAAATATTTATGACTTCCTTTTATTTCTATGTTTTCTGTTTAAACTCCCCCAAAGAAAGAAACAGGTTGGTTCAAATAGTGAGCAATCAGGAAAGCATGCCCTAATGAGGGAGATTCCTCATGTTACTACCTTATATGCCAGCCTCAAGACTGACCACTCTCAGCTCAGGGGTCCAGCCCTGGTCATAGCACCTGTAGCCCTCATGGTGAAATTCATGTCATGGATCACATGATGTGTATCATGTATCAAATGCTCTGACTTATAAAGTTAATGAACCCCTCAGAATAAGGGAGAGGCCATGTAACTGGCCAGTGGTTTGTTTGGCTTATTGAATATAAACATAACCACCAATAAAACAAGACAAGGAACTATCAGGCAACTTGCACATGAATTGTTATATGTCATAAGAGTTTAGAGCAATAGGAATATATTGCTTATTAAGCAATAAGCAATATATTCAGTCAAAAAAATATTCTTAGGTGGAAAAAATGACAACACAGGAAAGAGCAGTAGGGTGCAGGCAAAGGCATGAAAGCAGGCATGAGCAAGACAAGTGTGGGTGGCTGGAGGGGTTCGGCTGGATTGATTAGTTACTATAAGGGACTGCTAGGGCCCCAGGCATTCAGCTAATGGTTCTTATTCAAGCTTTAGGCCTCAACTAAAATGTACATCCTCACTCAGAATGGCCTTCTATGACTACCCATTCTAAAGGAGACTCATACGTTTTCCTCTCTTATACCATTCTGTTTTTTTCCTTGATAGCATTTATCAAATATTGAAAATTATTGATTTATTTTTTGTACTTATTTGTTTGGCATAGTGGTTAAGTATGTTGTTCTGGAGAGTGGTTGCCTGGATTTGAATACTGATTTTGCCACTCACATGCTTTGTGACCTTGGACAACCTTCTCTGTATCTTAGTTTCCTCATCCATATAGTAGAAATAAAAATACTGTTCCCCATTGGGTCATTTTGAAAGCAAAAAAAGTGATATACACTTTAAAAATATTTTATATGTTTATACATCTTTTAATATTTTTAAAAAATATAAACCCAATGTCTAGTATATTTCTTGGCACACGGTACACACTCAAAATTCGAATATGCTCAAGCTGGGAATTGCTTATAAGAACTACGGGGAACTGGATAAACAAAACTGACAGGACTTTAGCTAAATGAACTCAGAAAAAACAGAGAGAAGACTCAAATCACTAAAATCAGAAATGAAAGTGGAGACATTACTACCAATTATACAGAAAGAAAAAGGATTTTAAGCAAGTACTGTGAACAATTTTATGCCAGCAAATTGGATAACTTACACTAAACCGACAAATTCCTAGAAACAGAATCTATTTAGACTAAATCACAAAGAAATAGAATATCTGAATAGATCTACAACTAATAAGGAGAATGAATCAGTTATCATACATTTCCTGACAAAGAAAAGCCCTGGACCTGATGGTTTCACTGGTGAATTCTACCAATAATTTAAAGAAGAATTAACACCAGTACTTCTCATACTTTTCCAAAAAATTGAAGAGGAAGAAATAGTTTTTAACTCATTCTTTGAGGCCAGCATTACCCTAATACCAAAACCAGACAAAGATACTAGTAGAAAATAAAATTATAGACCAATATTCCTTTTGAACTTTTATATAAAAATCCTCAATAAAGTACTAGGAAACTGAAATCAGCAGCATATTAAAAGAATGATACACCAAGTGGGATTTATTCCTGGAATGAAAGGATGATTCAATTTACAAAACTCAATCAATGTAATACACCATATTAACAGAATGAAGGGAAAAAACCACAAGATCATGTCAACTGATACAAAGAATTTGACAAAATTCAACATCCTTTCATGATAAAAAAAAAATCAACAAATTAGGAATAGAAAGAAATGACCACATCATAATAAAAACCACACATGAAAACCATGCAACAATCATCGTATTCAATGATGAAAGACTGATAGCTTTTGCCCTAAGATTAGGAACGAGCCAAGGATGCCCACTTTTGTCGTTTCTATTCAAAAAAGTTCTGGAAGTTCCAGCCAGAGACACAAGAAAAAAAGTCATTCAAATCAGAAAGGAAGAAGTAAAATTATCTGTATTCACAGATGACATTATCATAAATGTAGAAAACGCTAAATATTGAGCAGAAAAAATGTTAAAACTAATAAATGAATTCATCGAAGTAGAAGGATACAAATACAACACACAGAAACCAGTTGCATTTCTATATACTAACAATGAACAATTGAAAAGGAAATTAAGGAAATTCCATTTACAATGGCCTTGAAAAGAATTAAATATTTAGAAATTAACCAAGTAAGACTTTTACAATGAAAATTACAAAACACTGCTGAAAGTAATTAAAGAAGACATAAATAAATGGAAAGAAATTCCATGTTCACAGGTAAGAAGATTTAATATTAATACTACCCAAAGTGATGTCAATACTACGCAAAGTAATCTACAGATTCAATGCAATCCCTATCAAAATTCCCATAAAATTTTTTGCAGAAAAACTTATCCTAAAATTCATATGTAATCTCAAGGGACCAAGACCATTCTATGGGGAAAGGAAAGCCTTTTCAACAAATGGTGCTGGGAAAAGTTGATATCCACATGCAAAAGAATGAGTTAGACCCTTACTTAACACCATATACAAAAATTAACTTAAAATGGATCAAAGACTTAAATGTAAGAGTTAAAATTTTAAAACTCTTTGAAGAAAACATAGGACAAAGTCTTTGCAACATTGGATTTGGCACTGATTGATTGGATATGACACTAAAGAGATAGGCAACAGAAGAAAAAATAGACAAATTGGACAACAAAAATTTAAAAATTTTGTGCATCAAGTGGCACTATCAACAGAGTGCCAGGCAACCTGCAGAATGGAAGAAAATATTTGCAAATCATATACATGGCAAGAGATTAATATCCCTTATCATATATAGAGAGAACTAAAACTCAATAACAACAAAAAAAAATTCAAAAATGGATAAAAAACTTGAAGAAACATTTCTCCAATGAAGATATACAAATGTCCAATAAACACATGAAAAGATGCTCAACATCACTACTCATTAGAGAAATGAAATATCAAAGCTGCAATGAAATACCATCTCACACCCATTAGGATGGCTACTATATACTATATGAACAAACAGAAAATAACACATGTTGGCAAGGATGTGGTGAAATTAGAACCCCTGTGCACTGTTGGTGGAAATGTAAAATAGTATAGCCACTGTGGAAAAATAACATGATTGTTCCTCAATGATTCAAAATAGAAATACAGCTTTTCGGATCCGCCATCTGCGGTAGCACCACCACCAATATGCAGATTTTCATGAAGACCCTGACGGGGAAGACCATCACTCTCGAGGTCGAACCCTCGGATACAATGGAAAACGTAAAGGCCAAGATCCAGGACAAGGAAGGAATTCCTCTTGACCGGCAAAGACTGATCTTTGCTGGCAAGCAACTGGAAGATGGACGTACTTTGTCTGACTACAACATTCAAAAGGAGTCCACTCTTCATCTTGTGTTGAGACTTCGTGGTGGCGCTAAGAAAAGGAAGAAGAAGTCTTACACCACTCCCAAGAAGATCAAGCATAAGAGAAAGAAAGTTAAGCTGGCTGTCCCAAAATACTATAAGGTGGATGAGAATGGCAAAATCAGTCGCCTTCGTCGGGAGTGCCCTTCAGATGAATGCGGTGCTGGAGATTTTATGGCCAGCCACTTTGACAGACATTATTGTGGCAAATGTTGTCTGACTTATTGTTTCAACAAACCAGAAGACAAGTGATTGTATATTGGTTAATAAAAGACATGAACTAATGAACTAAAAAAAAAAAAAAAAAAAAGAAATACAATATATTAGCAATCCCACTTCTGGGTATATGCCCAAAAGAACTAAAATCTGGGTCTCAAAGAGATAGTTGTATACCCATGTTCATAGCAGCAATATTCATAATAATAGCCAAAATGTGGAAGCAAACCAAGTGTTCACCTACAGATGATGGGTAAGTGAAATATGGTGTATATATATATATACAATGGAATATTATTCAACCTCAAGAAGGAAGAAACTTCTGATGTATGCTACAAGATGGATGAATCTTGTGAACGTTTTGCCAAGTAAAATAAGCCAGCCACAAAAAGACAAGTATTTTTTCATTCCACTATTATGAGGCGCTTAAAGTGTTTAAAATCATAGAGACAGAAAGTAGAATGGTGGTTTCCAGGGGCTGGGAGGAGAGGGGAATGGGGAGTTATTATTTACTAGGCATAGAGTTTCAGTTTTTCAGGATAAAATGTGTTCTGAAGATGGATAGTGGTGATGGTAGTACAACATTATTAATGTATTTAATATCACTGAAGTGTACACCTAAAAATGGTTAAGATGGTAAATTTTATATGTATTTTACCACACTAAAAGAAAATTGGAAAAAAATATGGTTGACCCTTGAACAACATGGATTTGAACTGCATGGATTCAATAGTAAATGTTTTTCAATTGTAAATACTACAGTATGACATGATCTGAGGTTGGTTGAATCTGTGGATGTGGAACTGTGGACATAGAGGAAACTCAGATACCAAGGGCTGGCTGTAAGTTTTATGAGGATTTTCAACTGCACAGAGGGTCGGCGTTCCTAACCCCTACGTTGTTCAAGGGTCAACTGTAGGTATTAAGTAACCCCAAGAGCAATAAGATATATTTAAATAACTAGGGAAAAGAAGACTACAGGGACCTGAATTTCACTCTGTTGAAATGAAACATGCAAATAACTTTTCTTTATGGCAAGGTACTGAAAATGCCACTATACTGAATGCTAGGCAGAGTATCATACTGAGAGCTGCTTCCAAGGACTAAAAGAGAGTGTGAGAGGAAGGTTATATATACTAAAATCTTTGCTCCACTCAAAGAGTAACACCAAACTCAGCTATTGCTGGGTAATATTTGTCCTAAGTGTTGATGAATAATGACACACTCGCTAGTAGAATATTAATATAATAGTTAAAATAACAATACTTATTCTGTCCTCTGTCCGCACACAAACTTAAATTTTCTAAGACTAGTTGCTCGCTTGCTCTCTTCTTCAAATTATAAATACTTAATATTTTAAGTTTAAAATATCTGAGTTATATATATGATATATTAACAGCTATATTACAATCACAGGCTCAATATTATATTTTTAATTTAGAGGAACCAAAATAGTAAAAATGAGAGATTATAGAATTACTCTTAAGGTGGTAAAATATCTAGTAGAGGTGTTAGGGGATTTGTTTTAATGGATAGGAAAGAGTTGTAATTTCTAGACAAATGGTGACATGAAATTGAGTGTAATTTAAGAACTTAAAGTGTACTTTAAAATGTTTTCAATAAATTTTAAAATGTTCTGAAAACATTCAGCTTACACTATTCACTTATTTAGAATATTTTATAGACCGACCACAGAGATACATATCAGTTCAAGCTTCCGCCAAGAGTACAGATATTTAAATTGGTTGTTTGAGAACTGATGAGACTTCATGGCTGGTGCAGTTTGAGCAGAAATTATGTTCATTATCGACCAAGAAGGCCCTCAGTTTAATGAAACTTAAACAAGCTTCTTCCTAACTCTAGGCCCCTGGCGATCCTGTTCTTAGAGCATTTACTTTAGAAGACTTGTCATTGTCAATTCTTTCTCTGCCCCTTTAAAAAATCTTCTTGCTATAACCCAGGAATGACTTTCTCTAAGACCTTGGGGCCAACTCTTGGAAATGTAATCATCTAGAATATAGTGCCCTTATTTCCCAGTTTCTGTGGGAGGATAGAAGCCTAATTTAGATGGGCACCAATTAGTTAACACCGATGATCTAATCATAAAGGAAACCATTTGCATATTTAATGCGGGGGACATATCCCATCATCAATCCCCCTCCTTCCTGTCCTCCAGTGCTTAAAGACACTCACATCATTTGTTTCAGGGGAGTTGAGTTCAGCTTCTATGCCCAAGTCCAAGAGCCAGAATAGTCTTCCTTGCTTGTTTAACTTTGTCCAATGAAATTTTTGCATTAACACTGTGAAAGATATGGTCCCAAACAGACCAAAAAAAAAAAAAAAAAAAAAAATCATTATCTGAACTGCAGTCATTACTATTGTCTAGTGATCAGCTGGCCTCAGGCATTCTCTTGTCAGTAAAAGCTTGTTTAAAAAGACCAACCTTATACAGCCTCCTCAAAAGTGAAAGGCTTATTAATTCAGTTGAAAGAAGGAAGGTGGAATCTCCATTCCAGTTCCAGATCCCAGGAGGGCTCCACAGGGGAGAAAGGGAAGCAAGGGAAGCAGCTCTCTTCCTGAGTGCACAGACCAGAAAAGAGAGGAACTCACTACGTCAGAGACTCTAATTTTCTACTTTAGTCCAACATATTTCCAGTGAATAACAATCCACAGAATAATGAGTTTGAACTACCTCCTGCAGGGCCAAAAAAAAAGAAATCCTTACTACTCAAGAAATAAATAATCTTCACATAAGACCTTAATCTTCAAAGGTAAGCACAATTATACAGAACTAAATATATTTTGAAGCAAAACCCTTTTTGTACTTTCTCATCGCTTTTTGTGTGGGTGATAATTTACTGACATATAATGAATAAAATGGATAAAAGAATATCGAGAGAAAATTGGACAGGTTGTTCAGATAACAAAAGACAATTCTGCCTTTCATTTTTTCTTATTCCTCAGTAGACTATAGATTTACTAAAGCTCCAGAATAGCCCTTGTTCTAGGAACTGCCTCTGCAGGTAGAGGGAAGTTGTGAATATATATGAACATAAAGGTACTGGTAAAATACATGAGGACAGAAGTTGTCAACTATTCCAAGTATCCATGCTTTACGTTAGCCATTAGTTTTTAAAACTACATGACAAAAAAGGTCTCATTAAAACAGAACTACTGTTGTCCTCTTATTAACTCAAGATAGAAATCACCCAACGGTGAATAATGGAAATTCATTACAAGAAAAGTATTCTGAAAAATTAAGCCGAAACAACTTGATGTGAGTGAGAGGACAGCATGATTCAGTCAAGAATATGGAGTTATATTTAAAATTTCCATGCAGCTGGAGGCAAAATTTTAAGGTAAAACCATTTAGCTTTTATCTAACTTTCCACCCTTTCTATTGAGCCTCTTCCCTCCTCCTGCTGCATCTGGGAAAGTCACAGCCCTGACCCCACTAGCTGGATATCTACACTTCATTTGGTACTTCTTATTGACTGTAGAACTCTCAAAAGCAAAAAATAAAATATCCAAAGTTTCTCTTTCAGGTCTTTGAAGGAGACTGTTTTATTTGGCGGGCACCCTTCCTGTGTACCTTAAATTTCCATAACTAGATCATTTCTGACTTCACCCATTTGTCATTAGATGTTTTATACAAAACTAAACAGCTTATAAGAGTGATTAACTCTAAAACTATTGATTAATCAGAAAACCATAATGATTATTGATAATATACTCTGGAACCCTGAGATGGTTATAACAATTAAAATGAAAGTAACAAATTTTAAAACATAAAACTTCAATACCATGTAAACTTTTAAGTGATTCCATTTTGAAAATAAACAAGCTAGTTTTCTCTTATGCTTAATCTACTTTGGGGAAGAAACGTACAGGAAATAAAAGAATTTTCCTTGATTTTTAAAGACCTGAAGATTGAAAGAGGTACCAAATAAAGAGACATTTCCCCTTGAATTACTCACAGTTTGAGGGACGATGGCAAATGCTCTACTATTTGAAGACAAGGTAGCAGTGGAATTCTAAATGTTGATTAGTGCTTCTTGTTAAAACGGACATCAGGTATAAACCTAAGATTTTGCTCCCAACCTTGCCATTTCTTCAAATTATGCTCGACTCTCATATTGGAAAAATTATGCTATTTTGGAAAATTCAAATGAAAGAAAAGGTAGGGAATGTACATATACAATCAAAAACATTTATCAGTTTACTTGGTGTGAAATATAACTAAAGCAAAGATTTATAATTGCATACATAGAAATTAGCTGATTAGTTATTTGTTAACTGCTTACCAAAAATATCACAGGGAAAGGTTTTTAAAAAATAATTCATCACTACAGAATTGGCTGTCAGTGAATACAATAATCTCTTTCAGCAGAACAACGCACTTATTAAAAAGTATAATTTGCTGTTTCATCATATCTTCTATCCACCATGGATTTGAATGCTAATCATTCATGGTTTGCTACTGTTGTTTGCAACACCTTTAAAATTCATTACAAACTATACTGAGATTGTAAACACCTGTATATTTCTGCATACATATGTATAGAAAATCAATATTGCTATGCTAAAGTATTTGAAAAAATATTACAACTATCTCAGCAGTTCTATTGATCCTTTACTACTTTGATTTCCCTTTATGGTATTTTTTATGTTTTTGCAATACAAGAAAATATATGGCCTCAGTTTACTAATCCCTCTTGTTGGGAGAAAGATAGTTCACCAAGTCAATTAAAGTTTCTTTCGGAAGGTATCTTCCAAAATGTAAAAAGTCTTTATCCAGATGCTAAAATGAGCAAATGAATATTTAACAAAATTTAACAGGTCCTTTCACAGGATCCCTCCTACACAGTCATTCTCAGGCTACAAAAAAAAAAAAAGAGAGAGAGAGAGTTTCCTTGGAGACAATACTGAATAAACCAACCAACATTCCTAAGTCTTTGAGTATTTTTCAAATGTTTTGGAAAATTATCATAGGAGTCTACGCAGCCTTCTTTCTGAGAGCAAAACATTGGCTAGCTCACAAATAATTTTGCCAACTTACGACTCTCTAAATGAGGGGCATTCATTCATTCCTTCACTCATTCATGTTAATCTAAGAACTCTTGATTGAAAAGAAATTTTAAGAGGACAGTGTGTACATCAGGTGAAAATAAACCCATTTTGGGATAAGAGCAGGAACCAAACTATTCCGATGTTCTCCTCCACTTGTTACAAGACACTGACTATAGGTATTTGAATACCAACCTTCTAAAAATATATAGTACAACTCACATTGTAAATTTTTCTGCTTGGTTTAAGAGAAAGAGAATAGGACATTGCATCAAATGACTTCATTTTTCATTCCAGTAAAACTTATTACCAATGTGACTCTGGGTAAATCTTTTACCTTCTGTTCATTGTCTCATCAGCAACATAAAGACAGCTTTGCCTACGCTGGGTAATTCCTGACATAGAGGTGACCCTCACAAATATTATTTTATTCTATATTTAAGGAAAAACAGTATCAATGTATAATTCTAAGGCACACTTCCAGTTTAACCTCAAAGTCTATTCGGAGTCAGGCAGAGCGTCTATTTCTATTTGGGTTGATCAGGGATGAACCTAGATGTCAGAAACATAATTTGCACAGTGTCATACAGGATGTATGGTAAATAGCAGCACCTAGACTTGCACCCATTTTCCTGACATAAACCTGGAACACTGCCATGATTCTGTTACTTAGTTAAATGGCCATATAATGGTGCTAATGGGGTTCTGTAAATCATCCCAAATCTAAATTATCTGCCTAGTTCTTTATTTTTGTCCACATCAAACAAGTGGCATATTCACTGTTTGGGGGCAGAGCTACTTTCTCTACCTAAGCAACACTGCTATAGTGACTCTTTCAGTCTCATAATAGTTAGGTAAATATTCACATATGTTCTCAGGAAAGCCCAGACAATTCAAGTCATACAAATGCAAATACTTCTGACTAGGGTATTAAGTATTCTTTCAATAATCGTAAAGCCCTCTAAGAGGGAAGGGAAATTGGAGGACATGAGGTGTTGGAAAGCAGGGTGCAAGATGGCCAGGAGCTCACCTTCCCAGAAAAGCCTGCCCAGCATGAGGTAAGGGGACACTGTCAACATCACAGGGAATTTGTGGGGCAGCCTGGAGAGGCCCATCAGTGTGCAAGAATGTGGTGACCTGGGAGCTCATGAAGGACCATGTCTACTGTTAACCCTCCTTACATTACCCCGCTAATTTCTGCCATAGCACTTATTACTATCTTTTCTTTAATGTTACATATCCCTTTTTTTCCAGCTATCAACTATAAATCAAAAAAGGCTAGTATTATGTCTGTGGTTTTCCACCACTGACTCCTCGGTACCTGTGATAGTGGCTAGGTACAGAATAGGCACTAAAATATGTATTTATTGAATGAATGAATGGTCCCCAAAGCAATATTAGGAGCAACGTACACCAGTCAGAATGAGAGCACTGTTAGAGGATTCACAGTATAACTAGAGGATGCTGAGTAAGAAGCTGTGGTCCCTTATTTTGTTGATGCGAAATGTATATCCAATAATAGCCAGTTGAGAAACATAGAAAATGAAAAGGATTTTTTAAATTGCAAATGAGATTTTCCTTGTACCATAGGAACTATATTAGGTTAAAAGTTTCCTTGACCTGGCTTTATAGATGGGATAGCAGGATGAAACTATCTTAACCCTTTCATGCTTTTTTCATGAATGTTCTGTCATTTGACACATACAAACATTCTATTTCATCAGAAAAATAGAAGGTTACCAGTTATCTTTATACCTGTTCAGTTAAATGTTTGGAAGACATAAACAAGCTTAATTAATTCATATATTAAAATCCCGTTTTACTCAATTTACCAGGTATTGTCATCAGCAGATACAACTACCAAATTTTCCTTTGGATTACATTTTTCTCTTTCCCCTGTGACAATGGTGTTGGTATAAAAAACTACAATCATTACCTAAATCACCTGTAGAAGTTCTAGGAATGAAAACTCCTTTTATCAGTGTGCTGCAATTCTAAAATGTCTATAATCTGAATCTAACATTTTAAGAAACTCTTCCAACCACCTGAGCCCATGTTCTGTTTCTCCTTTGGTCCTAATTGAACAAACAAGACAGGATTTGTAAATCCTACTTTGTAAAAGCTACTAAAGAAACAAGTCTTCTTCATCATTTTACCTTACCTATGCCGTTTTCAAACATTTGGGAGTAAAGTGTTCGCCTCATCCCAAAACAGAGCCTGGCGGCAAGGCCCCTTTTCAGTTAAGCTAATGGGCTCTTATCAGAAAAGAAAGAATTAGGGAATTCAGTGGTGCTTCATGGGCCTGATATTTATGAAAGCTCTGTATGAGAGTGGATTAGATTGCTACTTCATTTGAATTACAGAGTAATTAGACTTCTCTTTTAGGAAATATTTTCATATATGTGTTTAGAAATAGTTATTTTAATGGAAAGACCAAATGGCCATTTGAAGCCCCTCACTGGCACTCAGACATCCATTTACTCATTATTTCATTCATTCATACATTGAGCACCTACTATGTGCCAGATATCATACTTGGGGCTAGGGTTTCATAGTGAAAACAGTGTTTCTGTCCACGAGGCTCTTACTATATGGTGAAGAAATAGACAAATAAACCAGAAGTATAATGGAGTGTGGCACTAAGTTGGAGATAAATAAGGTATAAAAGAGAATACGTGGATGGGTGACCTAACAGCCAGGACAGCAGGGTGTGAGGGTGGGGGATGTTAAGAAAATATTCCATGATAAGCTGATACACTGACTGAGTCTGGAAAGCCAAGCTTATATGATTCAGGCAGAGAAAGAAAAAGCCTTCTAGATGCAGAGGACAGCATGCTCAATGACACAGGAGAATGCAAAAACAGGTTGCTGCTGCTTCAGGTGAAGGTGGTCGGTGAAGAATCAGGAAGGTGTTGCCCAGTGCTGACTCGAAAGAAGCCACGCCATAAGGAAGATGCCAGATTAGGATGCTACCACCTGCTGAATCAGAAAGCTACCTCTACAGCTACTGGCTCCAGAACCATGCTGCTTCTGCTGCAATCTGCTCCCCGCCCCCATAATGGATGCCCCTTAACCCCAGGTTATTCAGTTATGAATCCAAGTCTTATTCAAGTGCATCTAATTTATACAGAGAACTGTAGCTGCAAGGGAGTCTGGAAAATGTAGGTTTTAGCTTTCTATTTTTTATACTGTAGAATATATTTAGAATGAGTAGTGAATGACCCAAACCCAATTTGTGCCATAGATTTCAACTTAAAATCACAAGTCAAAATAACTATTTATCCATTTTGAATAGCAATTTTAAGACTGGCCTAAAATTACCTATGAAAAAATTTTAAAAATAGTATAAGTAATATAAAATACTAAATATTACAGACTCTCTAACATAAAAACAATTATATATTGCTTTTGAACTTCTTAAACATTCCTATTCTTAATTCTATATATTTCTGGGGTTGAATAAGACTTACTATTAGAGAGACATTTATCATCTCAACTCACCAAGCTGAGGACATACTCTGGACAATATTTAATAGCTGTTATATCATGAATTCCAAAATTTAAGGGGCTGAGGATCCAATGGTCCAAATCACTGACTGTCAAGTATTTTATTATTTTTACATCATGTTAGGGCCTGTAACCCACACTCTGTCCACACCACATGTTGAGCTTCCTCTGATCTAGTTATTGCTTTATTACCTTCTTAACTATTTTTATGTTTGTCCTATTATAACCAAAGTTCTAGATATATTAAAATGCCAGTGAAGTAAAGTTTTAGCTCTCATGTATTTGACCTGCAGTCAGCACTTCTAAGGTCACTCTTCTGACAAGTCAGGAAGAATTCTGAGAAATATCACTATTAAAGGAAAGGCAGTATTAGGGGACCCTGAAAATAAAGGAGGAGTAAACACGGGAATAAAACCAAGAGTATAATGTCATGAGATCAAAGGGAAGAAGAGTTTGGTTAGATGTGCTTGGAACAACAGAATTAAATGCCCAGGTTGAAAGGGAGAAAAGGATAAAAGAGTCCTCCCTGGATTTGGCAATTCAGAGATCAGGGATGAGGAAAGCAGTTTCAGCAGAGCGTGCAGGGAGAGAGTTTGGCTTTGAAGGGGAAAAAGAGAGTGACAGCTGGACTCAAAACATAATTTTGACAGTTTTTTTGTTTGGTTTGATTTGCTTTTAATGAGAGATCACGCAACATAATTAAATGACACAGAACACATTTTAAGAACCAATCCCAATGTCTAGTCCAGTCTTGGAATGACCACACTATTTGGCATTTATATGTTGGGCTGACAAAAATAGCTGAAGTATTTCAGGCTTTAGGCTTGAAAGAACTAATATGTCTCATTGTACTGGGTGCTGTGAGTACTTAGCAGAGTCAAAGACTTGCTGACTGTCCAGTCATTCTGTAGAGAACCCATCAGGGTCACACATACATCAGGTGTGTCTGAGAATCTGTGGGGGTAATGCTGAATTATTACAAATAAAATCTGAAGTTGATTTTTTTTGCTGGTAATTGTAGTAAATTAAGGAAGTCTTAAGTTTGTAAGAAAATTCATAGAAAGTGAAAGCTTTTAAGAGACATAATAGGATTCACAGCTCATTATGGACCAGAGAGAGAGACAGAGAGAAAGCTCTCCAGAGGGACCACTTAGAACAGTTAAAGGATGATAAAAATTCATCTATTTTAGACTTTAGCATATAATGAACAATTCATACATTCACTCTCGTTTGCAAAGGAACTTCGATTCCAATATTATTCACATTAGCTTCATTGTCCTGGAGAGTTAAAGAAGATAATGGAATAAAAATGTTTAAGAGATTATTTAAAAGTTCCATGTGTAGTTACTTTTTATGCATAGTTCAGTTTTGTAGTTATCACTATTTTGTACACTTCATTTTATTTATAAAAATTAATGAGTTGAGAAGAAAAAGTTTTAAATCCCATCTAAAGCTATTCCTTATCAAACATTCTTAAAAATCATATGTAAGCCATACCATGATGGTATAACAGAAGTATTTACCCTAAACATTTTGAAAATGAATAGCATGTTCTACATAAAAAAATTAATGGATTAAGCTTCACATACTTGAGTCAAACTTACAAAAAATTGGTCATCTTTGAATTAGTAGTTAACTCCATTATTAATAAAGTTGTTAAAGTAATATATTACAAGTTGATAGGATTTTAATACTTTTAGGGATCTTAGATACTAAGTTCCTCACTCTTATTTACTCTTGAAGAAGCCAAGCTCATGATAGGTTTTTTTTCCCCTCCCATTTTTTCATATCTTAATTAATTAATTGATTAAAATTGCCAGTAGGACTTCTTAAATTATTTTTTGACAAAAGGTGTGTGTGTGGGGGGGGGTGGCTATGGAATATAGAGAAGGAGGGAGGGAAGGAGAGATCGGGATGAAGCTCAGAGGTAGAAAGAGGGGAAGATGGGGGAGAGAGACCCTCAGTATCATGTCCTAGCTAAGGGCATCTTCTCTGCTTGAGCATAATCACAGGCCTAATCCACTACTCAAGGACATGGCTCTAGCAATTCTCCCTTCTCTCCTCTCTCTCCTGTAGCACCAAGATTTCTGTCTTTCATTGACCACCATTTCATAGCCATTACATACATTTCTCTAATCTAAAAAAAGTAATAAACAAAACTCTACTGACTTCAATTCTTCTACTCAAGACCTCTTTGTCTGCTCTCGTTTATAACGAAATTCTTCAAAGGAGTTCTCTACATTCACTGATACCAACACATCCTCTCCTCCAATTCCTTCTTAAACCTAGGCTTCTGCCCACCATTCCTCTGAAACTGCTTGGTCAAGGTCACCAACGGCTTCCATGTTGCTAAATGCAATGTGTATGCTCAGTCCTCATTTCCAGACCTGTCAGCATCATTGGACACAGTTGATTACTCCCTTCAAATGCTTCCTTCACTTGGTTTCCAGGACGCCACTCTGCTGAATTTCTTCCTTATATCACTGCTTTCCACTCTCCTTGGTTGGTTTCTCCTCACCTTTCCAACCTCTAAACATGGAGGAAGCACCCCTGGCTTCGGTCCTTAGACAATTTGTTTGCTTACACTCATTCATTTACATACCAGGTAGAGGTAGATGAATCCTAAACAGATATCCCTAGACCTCAACCCTGAATTCCAGACTCACATATCTAACTGCCTTCTTGATAACTCCACCTGGACCTCTAGTAGGCATATCAAACTTAAAATGTCCTGAAACAAATTCCTCATCCTCATCTTCAAACCTGTTCTTCCTACAGCCATTCAGTAGATGGTAACGCCATTTTCCCAATTCTATAGGCTGAAAACCTTGAGGTCATCCTTGACTCCTTTCACGATCCACATACAATCCTTCAGCAAGTCCTACCAGCTGTACTTCTAAAATATTTCTGGTCAAGCCTCACTATCTCCACTGCTAACCCCATGGTATACTGTCATTGCTAATCATTACACCTGTATGATTGGAATAACCTCCCAGAATTTTTCTTGCTTCCACTCTTGCCCTCTGCCCCCAATATCGGTTCTTTACATGGCGGCCAGAATGATCCTTTCAAAGTGTGAGTCAGCTCATGCTACTCCTCTGCTTAAAAGCCTCCAGTGGTTTTCCATCAATTTAGTGCCAAATCACCACAATGACTTAAGAGCTCTACATGATCTGGTCCCCACTATTTCTCTGACCTCATTACCTACTGCTCTCCCTCTCCCTTACTTGGCTCCTGCTGTTCCTCAAACATTCCATCCATGATTCAGTCCTGAAATCCCTGCTATCACTGTTCCCTCAACTTGCAATGCGCTTTTTTTGGATGTCTACATGACCTGTTCCCTTACATCCTTTACAC
Source organism: Balaenoptera physalus (assembly GCF_965194825.1). Lineage (NCBI taxonomy): Eukaryota > Metazoa > Chordata > Mammalia > Artiodactyla > Balaenopteridae > Balaenoptera > Balaenoptera physalus. The sequence continues at coordinate 85,114,496 of NC_138887.1, read as the reverse complement.
CTTTGTTCAAATATCCCTTCCATGAAGCCTTCCCTGATCATCCTACGGACAACTGCAAACCCACCCACAACCCAGCACTCTATTCCATCAACCTTGTTTTATGTTTATCCATAGCGTTTACTACCATTTAGCATACAAATTTCACTTTTCCTTTTATTTATTGTGTTATCTTCCGATAAAAGCAAACGCTTTTATCCACTTTATCAACAGCTATAACCTTGGCACTCAGAACCAGGCCAGGCACATAGTGGGCACTCAGTATCTCTGTCTGACATTGTATTTATCAACTTGTCAGTAACTGTAAAAAAAAAATAAAAATAAAATATTTGAGGACAAAATAATAGAGTATTGTCCAGAGATTTTCTCTTTGTGAAACTCATCTGGGTTTACTTGACTTTTAAAATCCCTTGAGTTTCATCTACCACTGACTAAAGTTAATAAAGAAGTAAAAGCACTGCCAGTTAATGCAACATGTCATTATTCATTTGTGCATAGTCACTTTTTCTTTATTTAATGCTAAGAAGAGGATTCAAAAACACATTTGAAAAAAATGAACAGAGTGAGCTGACATCTGTTTTTTATAGAGGCCAGTACCAAGTTCAGAGCCTGGCCAAGGCAGTATTAAGACTGAAAATTATCGTGTCTTCTACCTCAAGTATATGCATATTCTAAAAAATACTAAATCGTAAAATGAGGTTGTAAAAGCCAAACACAGTGCTACTTTGTCCAATTATTCCTATTTCATATATATTTTTGAAACATCAATGCATTCTTTAAAACATATTCAGCACCTTTGCTGTTATGGACAGACTATTTGTTTCCCCCCAAAATTCATATGTTGTAACCCTACCCTCTGATGTGATGGTATTAGGAGGTGGGGCCTTTGGGAGGTAATTAGGATTAGAAGAGGTCTTGAGGGTTGAGACCTCATGAAAGGGATTAGGGCCCATATACAAGTCACAAGAGAGCTTGCTTCCTCTCTCTGTTCTCCACCATGTGAGGATATAATAAGAGGTCAGCAGTCTGCAATCAGGAAAAGGGGTCTCAGCAGAACTTGACCATGCCAGCACTCTGATCTCAGACTTCTAGCCTCCAGAACTATAAGAAATAAATTTTTGTTGTTATTAAGCCACTCAGTCTATGGTACTTTGTTATAGCAGCCTGAACAGACTAAGACACTTGCTTTGCTATTGCCTTCAAGCACTTGCTTAGTCTACAATTCAACCCTAGATGCATCAGAAGAAACGTTTACTGAAAGCAAAAGTGAGTAGCTATTAATCCAAATGGATTTAAAAAAACAAATGCTGGGATGAGTCACTAAACAGAACCTTGCCAGATAAGAGTAAATTTGAAAAATAAATGTTCTCTCTTTCTTCTCACTGTCATACCCTGAAGGAAATCTGGCCTGGCTCTAAGTACTAGCTACACTCCAGTGATTCCCAAATAATTCCTTCCAAAGAATACCTTCTATCTCTGACATTGCTCTTGAGCTACGGGGTAATATAGCAATGGTCGAGGTGACATACTTTCTTGGCTCCTCAATTTTAACTTATCCAGCATTGAAATCTTCTTTTTATATCCCTCACAAGCCTCCAAACCTGCTCTCTATCCAGGCTTCTCCATCCCCCGGTAGCAACAATATTCACCTAGTCACTCAGGTCAAAAATTTTGAGCCTCCCTTCATCCTATTTTTATCTCTATCCATTTCTTAAGCAAAGAATATACATCTTCATGTATGTCAAACCTCCCTAAGGACGCTGTTACCATCCTAGTCCAAGATTCATGCTCACATTATTGCAGTGGCCTCCTAGCTAGTCTCCCTGCTTCTGCCCTCCAGCCCCTAAACTCATTTCGCATACAGCAACCTGAGAGGTCCTCTTACATGTAGATTATGAAACTCTCTTCTTTAAATTCTCCAGTGGCTTCCCAGGGTCCTCACAATAAATTCCAAACTTCTTCCCTGAAAAACTTCCATGGTCTGGTCTCAGCCCAGCTCTCTGGCCTCAGCTCCAGCCCATTTCCCTCCTTGCTCACTCCACTAGAGCCCTATAGGCCTGTTTTAATTACTCCTCTGACTTCAAGCGTGATGCTCTGTGGTGGCCTTTGCCCTTGCTCTTGCCTCAGCCTCAGTGCTTGTGCTCAGGTCCGTTCAGGACTCTCCCTCTCACCTCCCTCTAGGTCTCTGCCCAAATGTTACCTTTGACCAAGATGGCTTTAACATTCCCCTTAGCTTGACTAAATTTTACATGGGTTTCTTCCTGACTATAGACCCCTGACCTCCCTTTTCTTTGAGCATTTACTTTAGAAAACTTCCAATGTTAAATTCTTTCTCAGTCCCATTTGAGGTGTAAATCTTCCAACCTCTAGCCAGTCTTACAACTGAGGAATGTGTTTTTCAAGGACCTGGGAGCCAGCCCTTTGTTACGTAATCATCATGGAAGGTGGCGCCACTATCGCCACTATCTTCCAGTCTCTGTGGGTGGACAGGAGCCTACTTTTTATAAGGGAAAATTAGCAAACACAGATGGCCAAATCACTTGACCACCTACCCATAATATCCTCCAGTACTTTCCACTAGCTCACCCCAGTGCTTAAAAATTCTACTGCCTTTTGTGTCAGCAGAATTCACTCTGTTTCCTCTATTGCAATAGTCTTGAATAAAGTCTCTCTTGCCTGTTTAAATCTGTCCAGTGCAATTTTTCTTTGACATCTTCTCAGAGATTCTGCTCTGACCCCTACGTCTAGAATAGCCTATTCTCACCATCCTCCACACACCTAAATCTAGTCACTCTTTATGCCTCACTCTGCTTTACTTTTCTTCGGAGGACTTATTGTATTACACATTTATTTACTTATTACTGTCTCCACTGAAATATGAGCTCCATGAGTCTGTTGATTTTGTTTTTACTTCATTACCATTGTATCCTCAACACCCAGAAATATACCTGGCATGTTGTAGGCTCACAATAACTGTGTGGTCAGGGAGGGAGGGAGGGAGGGAGGGAAGGAAGCAAGGAAGAAAGGCTGGTCAGCAGGTCAGCCAACCGGTCAGAATTAGGGATATTAAAAAGACTGAGCATGAAAGAGGAAATGTAAAAGAAGTTTATGTTTTCAATTCTGCCAACCCTGTATTCTCTTAGGCTTCCTGAAAACTTGGGACTTTTTTCTGGTATTTTTGAACTACTTATACGTCCTAACTGTACAGAGTTCTCTGCTTACATCAGGCTGTAATTAAAGTTCCTATCCCATGTTCACCTCTTTCCCCAATCTGAAGCTTTGAGAGCAAAGCCTGGAAGGGGGTAATGTTCCCCAAAGGAACTCAATCTTCTCTGTGGACAAGCAGTCCCATCTATTTTTTCTCTTTGAGGGATACACAAAGACATTCCCTCATTGTGTTTCGTCCTGTCAACCACTCCCTCAATTTCCAGGTAGGCTAGGAGAAGAAAACCCACTTCTCAGCTGACCATTCATGGCCCTGGATCTCAGAGGGTGTGGAAAAGTTAATTCATCCTTTCATTCAGCAAACATCATGGAGTCATGGGCATATGATAGTAAACAAAAGCTGTGCTACCTCCTCTGCCCTCAGAGCCATCATGGAACATCCACTCTCATGCTGGAGATATACTTACAGTTATCACAAGAAAGTAAAATGAAGATTATGAGAGAGGAACTAAAGGGGCAGTAGTAGAAGAGACTAATCAAGGAAGACTGAAACTTAAAAGGTAAGTGGGAGCAAGCCAGTCAGGCAAGAATATGTTACAAGAAAAGGGGACCATATGTCCAAACATAAGGGTAGAGGACGGGAGAGTCAGGGGGCATTTAATTCAGTACAGAGAAAGGGGGACTGGTGAGAGGTAAGGATGTTAGGGAGTCTGGGCTTCTGAGGACAAGAGCGACATTGAAAATTACAAGGATTTCTGCTGTTCAGAAAGATCATTCTGACTTGCAGTGAAGTATACATCAGAAGGGACCAAAACTGAAGCCAGGAATTTTATTTCCTAAAAACTAAGGACAGTTTTAGGAATCCAGGCAAGATACGTTCGTGGCATGAGTTCGAAAATGGGATGTAGAGAAGTAAATGGATGAGTTAATTATATTAAGATTTGGAATTTGGATGTGAGAAAACGGGGGAGAGGGAAGAGTTAAGTTGGTTTCCAGGTTACTCTTGGGCCTCCATTCACTGTTATGAGTAATACTGGAAGAAGAGTAATATTCGGAAAAAGGTGTGAGGCCCACTTGTCCTGTTCAGGGCATTTAACCGTGACCCGTGTCCTCTTGCTCCCCAGCACAGGTAGGCAACCACTCATAAACTTCAGGGTTGTACAGGTTTGCAAACTACTGTGTTCAACTTTAGCTCAAGCTGCCAATTATATTTTATAAGCTACCTCCCAGTCATCTGTTATTGAGATCAGAGAAAAGGCTACAGTTTTGTTTTTTTTTTAACATCTTTATTGGAGTATAATTGCTTTACAATGGTGTGTTAGTTTCTGCTGTATAACAAAGTGAATCAGCTATACATATACGTATATCCCCATATCTCCTCCCTCCTGCGTCTCCCTCCCACCTTCCCTATCCCACCCCTCTAGTTGGTCACAAAGCACCGAGCTGATCTCCCTGTGCTATGCGGCTGCTTCCCACTAGCTATCTATTTTACATTTGGTTGTGTATATATGTCCATACCACTCTGGGACGAAGTGAGGGCTACAGTTTTGATGCTTGAAATTAATGGGTAGGATCTTAATGGTTACGGCAAAAGTCTAAGGCATATCCAAAAGTCTAAGGCATATCTGGTCACCTTTTGAAACTGAACCTTGATAAGAGGCCATAGAACCTCTGCCTTGTTAGCCTCTTGCTAGTAAAGTGTAGATTTCAAGATGTGGCTTATAATTGCATTTCACAGTTGTCTTTTTTCTACTCCTTTCCTTTGTCTTTGGATGTGGATCCTAGAAATTCTATGGACGGAGAAAAAGGAAATAAGCTCCCATGGAGAAAAGACTAAAAGATGTCAGCAACTCTTTTCTCAGATAAGAGCGCACAGCAGGGAGTTGTTCTTTTCTATGCCTATAGCTGGTCAGGCAGCTACATTATACTTGATGGATACATTTCAGACTGATTATTTCCTCTCTGGAACACTGGACCTTTTTTCACATTGAATCACAATGGGCAAAAGGTTAGAAAATAGGAAGGGTACTAGTAATTGAATGTTCCTTTTAGAACATAGACAGGTCACAGGGGCTGAATGACAGAAACAGGTTTTCATGCTGAGTCAACTTCCACAACCCAGGTTAAGTTGCTACTAAGGGATTTCTGATCAAATGAAAGTACTGGAGCTTTAGATTTAAAGAAAGATGCTTATTTACATTACAGTGATGAATGTCTGAGAGAATGATGTCTACATAATCAGTAAGAGCAAATAACAACAAAAATCATCAAGTCGCTGTGGGTACTTTATGGCACAGGCAGGGTTGCTGCGCTGGGAAGTTCCAAATCCAACACAAACACTGAGCAAGCGAGGAGCATCCAGTAAAACTCCCTTAGTGCCTCATCACTTTTACACACAAATATATTATAAGTTCATTTCCAGGATGAACAGAAGATAGACAAAGGAATAGAAATATTAGTATATATAGGATCTCTGGAATTGAGCATATATATATTTCTGGGTTTTTAAAATTTTCAGTCCATCGACAGAGGATAAAGAAGATGGGATACATATACACAATGGAATATTATTCATCCATTAAAGAGAATGAAATAATGCCATTTGCAGCAACATGGATGGACCTAGAGATTGCCATACTCTAGGTGAAGTAAGTCCAACAGAGTGAAGTAAGTCAAACAGAGAAAGAGAAATATCATATGATATTGCTTACATGCAGAATCTAAAAAAGAAAAGATAAAAATGAACTTATTTACAAAACAGAAACACACTCATACACTTAGAGAATGAACTTATGGTTATGGGGGAGAGGGTGGGGGAAAGGGATAGCTAGGGAGTTAGGGACTGACATGTACACACTGCTATATTTAAAATGGATAACCACCAAGGACCTACTGTATAGTACAGAATATTCTGCTGGATATTATATAACAACCTAAATGGGAAAAGAATTTGAAAAAGAATAGATACATGTATATGTATAACTGGATCACTTTGCTGTATACCTGAAACTATCACAACATTGTTAATCAGCTATATTTGAATATAAAATAAAAAGCTAAAAAATAAAATAAAAATTTCAAATATCTTTTTCTACTGGCCTTGGATTTAAACCACAGTAACAAATGTGGCTACTTTTGCTCATGCTAAATTAAGGAACTTGCAAATTTCAAGAAAATAAAATCGTTCTACTTATGGTAATGCAACAGTTCAAAAGTCCTAATAAAAACAAATTTTACTCATCCCATGCCAGCTTAAAATGATTTCTTGTGCTAATTGTCTTCAAATAAAAATACATTAGTGAAAGAAAAATTCTGGAACTAAAATTGAATGCACTTCTATACATGTTTAATCTTTATTTGTAAACTGACCTTGAATAACATTAAGCAATAATCTAGAGTAGTCCAAAACTGAAACTGAGGTCATTGAACAAATCCAGAAAATCTAGGTACTATTCAGAAAAATAGTGCATAAATGGCTTTATGTTATCTGCCAATTATGTTTCTCTAATGAACCATCACAAGCATGTCCAACATAAGCCCTCCATCGAGGCCCACCATAGCTGTTGGTGAGTTTCTCTCATATCATCACCCCAGTAATTAAAGAAATATATATGTAGTCACCATCATCACTGAAGTCTTAGAACCCCAGCACTTTCTCCTCTCCTTTGAATTTGCTGATTTCACCCCAAATTCAGTTTGTATATAGCATACAGAAATCTGCTTTATTTTCCAGGTAAGAAATCCTGGGGCAGGCAAGACAGAATAAGAAGTCTGAATTTCGCTCACCTCTAGAGTAAACTGGCGGTTTCACCTCATATTCAGCTTGTAGAAATTTACCTGCTTTTCCAGGTGAGGAATCTGGGGGCAGACCAGTTAGAGAGAGAAATCTAAATTCTCATCGTAGTGACCACAGCTAGGTCACCTGAGTTAATTCTGTTTACATGAATCTCTAATTCTTAAGGAAACCCAGTCTATTCTGACTGTTTAGTACAGACTGAGGCTGAAACTATTCTCAACAACTGACGACTCACCGTTTCTCCTCTGTGCTTTCCTGATGTACACACAGAGTGTGTGTGTACATGAGTGTAAGGTGTGTGTGTGTGTGTGTGTGTGTGTAGCTATCTATACTCCAGGTCTCCCAGGTCAAATTACTTGAATATTTTCTCCAGCCCTTGCTGTTGAATAAACAATACCCACCCTCAACAATGGTCTCTTAATTCAGACTTACTCCTTTCTATTCCGGAGTACACCTAGTCAGTCACTTCTTTGAGCACACTTCTCCATATGCATCCACAATATCTGCTTCTTTAATGTTTACTAATTCCCCCCCCCAGCTTTATTGAAGTATAATTGACAAATGAAAATTATATGCACTTATTATGTACAACATGATGATGTGGTATACCTTTACACTGTGAAATGATTACCATAACCAAGCTAATTGGCACATTTCATATCTCACATAGTTGTGGGTGTGTGTGGTGAGAACAGTTAAGATCTACTCTCTTAACAAACTTTAAGCGTACAATACTGTGTTATTAACTATAGCCACCATGTTGTACATTAGGTCTGCAAAACATACTCATGTTATATCTGAATTATGTACCCTCTTACCAAAGTCTTCCCTAGCTAATTGCTATCAGTTACAAAACAACTTTATACAACCCATATTTAGACTCCTATAGCAATAGCTCCTCTATTAATAAAAACTTATTTAGACTCCTATAGCAATAGCTCCTCTATTAATAAAAAACTAAGATGACTAAAATAGATATGCCTCTGAAAATGGGGAAATTCACCATAGTGACTATTTTATAAAATTAAGCAAATCAATAATTTACCAAGGAAGGAATTTTCAGCAAATGAACCCTATCAGTGTTTAGCATCATTTAGCTACCATGGGCTAAATTACATAACCTGTAATTTTGAGTAAATTATGTTGCTATCTCGAGTTTACTGGAACATAGAAAAGATACTCCATGTATATCGTTTTGGGAATGTTGCAAATGAGAATTTAGTTTTGTGGAAAACATCTTGGTACAAAAAGGCCCTAACCTAGGATGAATGAACTGATTAAGGAAGAGCTAATGGAAAAAAGGGAGGTAGGGAGGAAGAGAGAGAAAGACAGGAGAGGAAGAAAGAGACAGGAAAGGAAGAAACAGAAGGAAGGAAGGAAGGAAGGAAGGAAGGAAGTAGATAGGGAGGGAGGGGAAAATAAGTGAGGGAGAGGGATAGAGAGAAGGGAGGGAGTGAAGAAAATATAAATTAAGAGAAACAGGGAAGTTCAACTGAAAACTACTATAAGAAAATACTTGAAAGTAAGAAAAATCTTTTCTGGTGATTTGGTTTAGTTAGACAGACAAGATTCAATAAGGAGCAATATGGTTGGTGTCCAAAGATACACTCAGAGGAATCAAGACCTATGAAGTCTGAGTTTAAATAGTTTTGCAGAAAAAAAGTATGGAGAGATGGTTCTGAAAGTTTTGTGAAGATGGATCATCTGGCCAACTTGGAAGTAAAACAGAAGCACAGTAAAAATTTGACCAGTGAATTAAGTAGCATTGATCCATTTTAAATAATGGGTCTGTATATTAGTAAACTATTCTCTATATTGTTTGAACACTTTGGAAACATAAATTGTACTTTGCAATTGGATAGTTCAGGCTCAAGTCATTTCTCTCCAGTCACTAATGTGTAGATACGTTACTAAGCCCTCTCACTTATCAGTCAGAGAAATAAATATAGCAACATCAGATCAGTGTAGAGGAGGTGCAAGATGTTAAACCAGTTAAGTGAAAGATAATGAATAACATATACTTTGAACAATACAGAGACTATGTCTTTAAATTATATCTAAACTTGGAATACTAAAGAAACATAAGCTTTGAGAGTATAAAATGTAAGGAGATAAACACCTAGATAAACCATCACAAAAGAAAATACAACTCATAAAAGTCTTAAGGTCCCTCAAAAGGTATTAACTCTGTGATATGCCGTCTGCCATTCAACGTTTTAGTAGACATTATTTCTATCAGTATTTCATTAATCTTGAAGATTACAAGAGGAAATTTTCTACAGAATATATCCCCATCATGCACTCCTTTAAACATAATGAATATGTTTCTTATGAATCCTTTTGAAATAATTTTTAATTTTTCATAGGCTAAATTATACTCAATTAATTTCTAAAAGTGATTTTAGCTATATCTTTTAAGGTTCTAATGCTTTGATGTAAAAGTACCACAATATTTAGCTGTAGTTATACCCTGAAAAATTTCAATTATAATACATGCTGATCATTGGATACTGTTTTACTAATAGTCTACTGAGTTTTCATCTTTTTCATGATTTTGGAAAATTGAAGATTTCTTTAAAGAGAGAATGTGTTTGCTCTTTTGCTTAAGTTCAGTCTGGCTATATTCCTGGAAAACTCTTGTGTCTTGCATAGGATTTGAATCTGGTTGCTCATGAAATTCTGTCACTGATATGAAGCTAACCAGGGTCAACCACTGGAACTAATCCATCACATACAGTTGTCATAGCACAAAGAATGTCAATTATCTCTCACAAAGTAACTGAGATGGCAAAATCAATCCAAGCATGTGCAGCAAATTATCTTCTAAATATAGCATGAAAAGCTAGAGTCTGTGGCATTCTCAAAAGTTGCTTCCCTAAAGAAAAGCCAAATGACAGTCTGTTAGACAACACACCAGATACAGAAATTTGAGACCTGAATAAAAGCCTTAAAAAAAAAGGGAAAATTCCATTGTATCTCAAATGGAAGAATCCAAGTATAATATAGAGGTGAAGAAAAGCAATAGCTCTCTGTTATGAGCTAATCTCTTTTTGTTGTTGGCCCACCGAAATAGGATTTACGTTAGTTTTCCAACTGAAGAGAGAGGAAGGAATGGTATCCACCTGGCATGATGTTCTTTTATTCCTGATTTATATCAAAAAATCCAGTCTCTCACATATGGGGTTTATGTGGATGAATTATGACAGAATCTAAAACATAGTTTTAAGTGATGCTTTATGTAGAGGGTTAAGGTGAATTGCTTTCGATTAGCATTATAAAAGAAGTAAAATACTCATAAAACATCACTTAAAACAGGGATATTGTTATTTGCATACACCACTAAAGGCCAGATATTTACAACATTTATGTTAGAATTTAGATAATTTAGTCTGAATAAACAAGGGCAGCAGCATGACTTATTTGCTAATGTTTATTGAGCGCTTATTATATCAAGCACTGGGCAAGGCAATGGTATACAGTCATGAACAAGCTAAAAAGAACTACTACCCTCATGGAGCTTACACTCTGTAGAATAAAATGTAATTCTTAAGAAACATACCAGTAGACACCTCTTATGGGATTTCTCCCTCTTTGTGCTTTACTTGTTGAGATGCCTACCTGACTATATTAACAATAAAAGGACCTTGTCCTGACAGTGTGTAATTACCCTAAGCATATTGCAATTATTTTTCAACGCCAAATAGAAAAAACAAGAAGGGAATTGAATGAAAGCCTCCTTTGAACAAAGAGGAATAACAGATTTTATTAACAGTTTCAAATGGAGACGAAACTTGTGTTTAATTCTGCTTAGAGTTTAATGATCTCCACCGGATAATTAAAAGTGAGACCCTAAGAGATCAAAATTAGAAATTCAACGAATATGTACAGTAGAAATTAAAGAAATTGCATTCCAAAACATATTTTATTTATTTTGACAGGTGTGATTTAGTTTCAATTAGTTAAGGTCATTTTAGTAGTACTGTTACTGATCTTGTAGAACATTTCACAAAATTGGCTAATTAATTCTTTCCTAGGAAATTAATGGCATTGATGAGCAATTTAATGGGAATGCCTGGGTTTTCAGATGAACAAAATAAGAAATATTAGTCTTTGCCAAACATCTATTTTATTTCTTAATCTGCCAATAAGTGAAAAAGGACACTGAACAGATTGATTTTTCTAGGAGGTGTGGCTTTTGGTGGAGGCCAGAAACTACATAATCAGTAACTGGTTATTCCATACAAATGAACCACAAGTCAGTCAAAAAGTTATGACATTGCTGAATTATATGATGTATAAGGGGGTGGGAGTGGAAGGAGAAGGAGTCCTTGAACCTCATTGTCTAAGCCATTTTTAAGCGACAGAGCAAATAAATGGCACCCCAAGGGAGCAGTAGACACAGATGTATTAATCTTTCAGGCTTAGAATTAATGTTCTTAAGAACTATGTTTAATGAATAAACAGGATCTTATGGTTTCCCAGTGACCGTTTAAGAAATTGACATTTAACCTCCTGACTCTGTGCTGCTAGGCCCTTGTTATTAAAATCAAAAAAGATGCCACCATGCAATCCTCTCACTCAATACACTATTCTCTTGAGAGGCAAAGAGTTACAGAATGTACATGTCTGACCTTGATATTTTGAACACTGCCAAGAGCAATATTCTCTTTTCTCCACCTAATTAGTACAAGCTGTCTCTTGCTTTTTATCTCTCTACATTTAAGTGGAAATATGAGTCAAAAAAAGACAAATTGTTCTTTGTTCCTTTCCTAGCTGCCACCAAGACAAATGATGCTCCTATAGGTTATGGGAACACTTCAAGTAGCTAAGAGCCCTTTATTACTTTTTACTAGTGCCATGTGTAATAAAGGGATGAAGAATTAGCAGTATGGCACATCACTTAGATAACGAGCACCTACTGAAATCTGAAGCATTAGATGTTCCTTAGTCAACCATTCTATTGTTAATTCCTTTATTTTTTTGTATTTGGAGTAAAAGAAGTGAACAGAGGGATATATATAAGTATATACACACACACACACATATAAATGCATGCATGGAGCTCTAAGTGTGGGTGTAGGTGTATATTCTGCTACACAATTTGCAGGTGCAGACGTAAAGGTAGTCTCAGGGATGATAAAAGGTAATGCCAATATGAAGAAGCATATTTATGCATATATATATATATATATATATATATATATATATATATATATATATATATAAAACTTACATGGTACATGGCATAAAAAAGGTTTCCAAATACATTGGCATGGGAGTTCTACATGACAAGAAGGATAATGGGTCTTAAGGGATAGATAACTCTGGGCCTTAAAGGATGGATAGATAATTCTTTGTCCATATGACAGGTAAGTTCACGCAGAAATCTGCCCCAGTACTCCCCAACCCTTGATTCTGCTCCAGAAAAGAGAAAAGTGGAGAACACACTCAACCATATATATTTTTTATAGATGTGAAACAAAAGTAGCCTGGAAAATATACACAAACACTGACAACAGTGTGAACTATGGAGGGAGATGATATGGAAGAACGCAACCAGAAGTGGTGGTTAAGGACCCTTTTACTCTCTCCACAATGATTTCTTTTCCTTTTGACAAGTAAAAATTTTGCAACAAAAGATGATAAATTAACTGTTTTTCACTCTGAGTGGCAAGAATATGGATACTTATTATATTACTAATTATTTTACTCTTTTATTTTTTTAAAGGATTGATGGAATTTCCATAGTTATACAGAAAGGGAATGGAGAAAGTCCACAGTACATATTGAAGAAATGGTCACTAATTCAGCAAGGTCATCAAGATATACAAATCAGAAAGTATCATTGTGGACTTTTATTACCGGAGTAAGAAATCCCGATTTTCTTCAATAAGCAGTAAGTAGCCTTCTAAAGCTTTTGAAAAATATGATATAATAGTAGTGGTTTCTTAAGATACTAAACCTAATAAAAAAATTCCTAAAAGGTTCAATTCTTGAAATCTGCATATATTCATCATGTGTTGATTTAACCCAATGCTCTTTCCTGGGCTAGAGAACAGGGAGAGGCAAAGGTAACAGGGGCTACTCTATTTGAATTGTTCAGTGAGATGTTAATAAGGGACTGAACTAAGTGGCAGCAGGAAACAATAGATGAAAGAGGTATAACTGATTGATTGGACTTAGCAAAGGGATAGAGAGGAGCCGAGAACATCTCTTAAGTAATTGGTAACGTTAAGGGCAAAAAAGGAAATTGGAGTTTTTTTAAAAGATGAGAGATATTACAGCTTCTTTATCTACCAATGGGAATGACAAGACAAGAAGGAAAAATGGGTGCTGCAGGAGAGAAGGGCCTCTTACAGGAGCCATGTCCTGTGGTAGGCAGAAAGGATGGAACCCAGTGCCTTTATCAAGGCCCTACCCTTAGATAGCATCACTGAGAGTTCCTCCATTGTCACTACACATGTACATAGGTAGATTTTGAGATGTTCGTGTGCGACTGTTCCCTTCTGATTGTTTCTATGTTCAAATAGCATGCAAGTTTGTTAGCTCAAAAAGAAGAGAATGGTAGAAATGGATGTTTGACAGAGAAGAAGAAGTGAAATAGTCATCTAGGAGAGTAAGAGACAATTTATGAAGGAAATGTAAAGGGTTGCTGGACAGAACTAGGATCCAACTTGAGGATAATGCTCATTTATTTAAGATAAGATCAGGGAATATTGGTGTATACTTTTCTCCAGACATGAGTAGATGCAGAAGAGGCTAAGAATTGAATATGACTGGAGTTGGGTTTTGCAGGCATATAAGAAGATGCGATGAAAGGGGCCAAAGAATTGAAGGTGTAAGCAAGAGGCAAGTGTAAGTATGAACTACAGAATCTAAGTTTGGATGAAGGAATATGAGAATTTTAAGGAGTTGAGAAAATGTTTGGCGTGAAAAAGGCATATGACCAATAGACTGAAGATCTCAGACAAGTGGATGAATTGTGTGGGGAAGGAAATAGCAGGAATGTGTTAGAAAGATATGAAGGATGGATTGGAGAGTGGGGTGCTTCAAACTGAGATTACGGAGGGAAAGCTATTACTAGGGTTACCCCATGAGAGTGAGCAGCTGATATAAAGTAGGGAATGAGATTCTAGTAAAAAAAGGAGAACAAGGAACTAAAAAGTCAGGAGGTTAACAGGATCATCTGCATGAATACAGAATCACCAAAAATTGTGACAAAGTAGTAATGGAGTGAATCATGGGGTAAAATCTTCAAGAAATGAAGAAAACTGATCTGGGGGTTTGTTAGATACAACAAATCTGGATAGTGGGCAATCTCTTGGTAACAACGTCAAAGGAAATCAGGGGTTTTGGAGGAGGAGAGAAGAAGGAAAAAAGGTCTGAAAGACACAAGAGGAATCAGGAAATAACATTATCTAAACTCCAGACCCAGTAGTACGAATGGCATGAGAGAGAAAACCAACACTACTTGAAAAGACAACTCTTTAAGTCATCTCTAGGGAGAGCCAGATTTTAGCTAGAGAAAGAGGATGAAGGCAATATTCTGAGAAGAGGTGAAGTATGAGGGGGATGTCTCTGATGACTGACTGTATATTCCAGAGGGCAAAGAAGAATGGTCTGGGGTTGAGGAAAGTGGGAGATGAGGGCTAGTTAAAGGAAATTCCAAGAATGAGCATCCATGTGATGAGATGACTTGAGTATCTTGGGCTTCTTGTGCGACTGACAGAAATCCAGATATCGGGCATGGTGAGGTTAATACTGGAATTTTCTAAGAGGGTGGTGGTGTCTTTGGTGCTGTGTGGGGAGGAAACCATCTGGACAGGAGCACATGTAACTCAGCGTGTCACTTCTTCAGTTGCATCAAAATACATTGAGGTCAGGAATTGCTAGGGGCCCTGAGCCAAGATGGTGGAGTAGAAGGATGTGCTCTCACACCCTCTTGTGAGAACACCAGAATCACAACTAGCTGCTGGACAAGCATCGACAGGAAGACACTGGAACTCACCAAAAAAGATACCCCACATCCAAAGACAAAGGAGAAGACACAATGAGATGGTAGGAGGGGCATGATAACAGTAAAATCAAATGCCATAACTGCTGGGTGGGTGACTCACAGACTGGAGAACACTTATACCACAGAAGTCCACCCACTGGAGTGAAGGTTCTGAGCCCCACGTCAGGCTTCCCAACCTGGGGGTCCAGCAAAGGGAGGAGGAATTCCTAGAGAATCAGACTTTGAAGGCTAGTGGGATTTGATTGCAGGACTTCGACAGGACTGGGGGAAACAGAGACTCCACTCTTGGAGGGCACACACAAAGTAGTGTACCCATCGGGACCCAGGGGAAGGAGCAGTGAACCCAGGGGAGACTGAACCAGACCTACCTGCTGGTGTTGGAGGCTCTCCTGCAGAGGCGGGGGGTGGCTGTGGCTCACTGTGGGGACAAGGACACTGGCAGCAGAGGTTCTGGGAAGTACTCCTTGATGTGACCCCTCCCAGAGTCTGCCACTAGCCCCACCAAAGAGCCTAGGTAGTCTCCAGTGTTGGGTTGCCTCAGGCCAAACAACCAACAGGGAGGGAACCCAGTCCCACCCATCAGCAGTCAGTGGATTAAAGGTTTACTGAGCTCTGCCCAACAGAGCAACAGTCAGCTCTACCCACCGCCAATCCCTCCCATTAGGAAACTTGCACAACCCTCTTAGCTAGCCTCATCCACCAGAGGGCAGACAGCAGAAGCAAGAAGAACTACAATCCTGCAGCCTGTGGAACAAAAACCACATTCACAGAAAGATAGATAAGATGAAAAGGCAGAAGGCTATGTACCAGATGAAGGAACAAGATAAAACCCCAGAAAAACAACTAAATGAAGTGGAGATAGGCAACCTTCCAGAAAAAGAATTCAGAATAATGATAGTGAAGATGATACAGGACCTCAGAAAGAGAATGGAGGCAAAGACTGAGAAGATGCAGAAATGTTTAACGAAGACCTAGAAGAATTAAAGAACAAACAAACAGAGATGAACAATACAATAACTGAAATGAAAACTACACTAGAAGGAATCAATAGCAGAATAACTGAGGCAGAAGAACGGATAAGTGACCTGGAAGACAGAATGGTGGAATTCACTACTGCGGAACAAAATAAAGGAAAAAGAATGAAAAGAAATGAAGACAGCCTAAGAGACCTCTGGGACAACATTAAACGCAACAACATTCGAATTATAGCGGTCCCAGAAGGAGAAGAGAGAGAGAGAAAGGACCAGAGAAAATATTTGAAGAGATTATAGTCGAAAACTTCCCTAACATGGGAAAGGAAATAGCCACCCAAGTCCAGGAAGCGCAGAGAGTCCCATACAGGATAAACCCAAGGAGAAACACGCCAAGACACATAGTAATCAAAGTGGCAAAAATTAAAGACAAAGAAAACTTATTGAAAACAGCAAAGGAAAAATGACAAATAATATATAAGGGAACTCCGATAAGGTTAACAGCTGATTTCTCAGCAGAAACTCTATAAGCCAGAAGGGAGTGGCATGATATACTTAAGGTGATGAAAGGGAAGAACCTACAACCAAGATTACTCTACCTGGCAAGGATCTCATTCAGAGTCGACAGAGAATTCAAAAGCTTTACAGACAAGCAAAAGCTAAGAGAATTCAGCACCACCAAACCAGCTCTACAACAAATGCTAAAGGAACTTCTCTAAGTGGGTAACACAAGAGAAGAAAAGGACCTACAAAAACAAACCCAAAACAATTAAGAAAATGGTCACAGGAACATACATAGAGATAATTACCTTGAACATGAATGGATTAAATGTTCCAACCAAAAGACACAGGCTTGCTGAATGGATAAAGAAACAAGACCCATATATATGCTGTCTACAAGAGACCTACTTCAGACCTAGGGACACATACAGACTGAAAGTGAGGGGATGGAAAAAGATATTCCATGCAAATGGAAATCAAAAGAAAGCTGGAGTAGCTATACTCATATCAGATAAAATAGACTTTCAAATAAAGAATGTTACAAGAGACAAAGAAGGACACTACATAATGATCAAGGGATCAATCCAAGAAGAAATATAACAATTATAACTATATATGCACAACAACATAGGAGCACCTCAATACATAAGGCAACTGCTAACAGCTATGAAAGAGGAAATAGACAGTAACACAATAATAGTGGGGGACTTTAACACCTCACTTACACCAATGGAGAGATCATCCATAATGAAAATAAATAAGAAAACACAAGTTTTTATGACAGAATAGACCAGATAGATTTAATTGATATTTATAGGACATTCCATCCAAAAACAGCAGATTACACTTTCTTCTCAAGTGTGCAAAGAACATTCTCCAGGATAGATCACATCTTGGATCACAAATCAAGCCTCAGTAAATTTAAGAAAATTGAAATCATATCAAGTATCTTTTCTGACCACAAAATTATGAGATTAGAAATGAATTACAGGGAAACAAACTTAAAAAACACAAACACATGGGGGCTAAACAATACGTTACTAAATAACCAAGAGATCACTGAAGAAATCAAAGAGGAAATCAAAAAATACCTAGAGACAAATGACAATGAAAACACGACGATCCAAAACCTTTGGGGTGCAGCCAAAGAGTTCTAAGAGGGCAGTTTATAGCTATACAAGCCTACCTCAAAAAACAAGAAAAATCTCAAATAAACAATCTAACCTTACACCTAAAGGAACTACAGAAAGAAGAACAAACAAAACCCAACGTTAGCAGAAGGAAAGAAATCATAAAGATCAGAGCAAAAATAAATGAAATAGAAACAAAGAAAACAATAGCAAAGATCAATAAAACTAAAAGCTGGTTCTTTGAGAAGATAAACAAAATTGATAAAACATTAGCCAGACTCATCAAGAAAAAAAGGGAGAAGACTCAACTTAATAAAATTAGAAATGAAAAAGGAGAAGTTACAACAGACACCGCAGAAATACAAAGCATCCTAAGAGACTACTACAAGCAACACTATGCCAAAAAAATGGACAACCTGAAAGAAATGGACAAATTTTTAGAAAGGTATAACCTTCCAAGACTGAACCAGGAAGAAATAGAAAATATGAACAGACCAATCACCAGCACTGAAATTGAAACTGTGATTAAAAATCATCCAACAAACAAAAGTCCAGATGGACCAGATGGCTTCACAGGTGAATTCTATCAAACATTTAGAGAAGAGCTAACACCCATCCTTCTCAAACTCTTCCAAAAAATTGCGGAGCAAGGAACACTCCCAAACTCATTCTATGAAGCTACCACCACCCTGATACCAAAACCAGACAAAGATACTAAAAAAAAGAAAATTACCGACTAATATCACTGATGAATATAGATGCAAAAATCCTCAACAAAATACTAGCAAACAAAATCCAACAACACATTAAAAGGATCATACACCATGATCAAGTGGGATTTATCCCAGGGATGCAAGGATTCTTCAATATACTCAAATCAATCAATGTGATACACCATATTAACAAATTGAAGAAGAAAAACCATATGATCATCTCAATAGATGCAGAAAAAGCTTTTGACAAAATTCAACACCCATTTATGATAAAAACTCTCCAGAAAGTGGGCATAGAGGGAACCTACCTCAACATAATAAAGGCCATATATGACAAACCCACAGCAAACATCATTCTCAATGGTGAAAAACTGAAAGCATTTCCTCTAAGATAAGGAACAAGACAAGGATGTCCACTCTCACCACTATTATTCAACATAGTTTTGGAAGTCCTAACCATGGCAATCAGAGAAGAAATAAAAGAATACAAATTGGAAAAGAGGAAGTAAAACTGTCACTGTTTGCAGATGACTTGATACTATACATAGAGAATCCTAAAGATGCCACTAGAAAACTACTAGAGCTAATCAATGAATTTGGTGAAGTTGTAGGATACAAAATTAATGCACAGAAATCTCTTGCATTCCTATATATTAATGATGAAAAATCTGAAAGAGAAATTAAGGAAACACTCCCATTTACCATTGCAACAAAAAGAATAAAACACCTAGGAATAAACCTACCTAGGGAGACAAAAGACCTGTATGCAGAAAACTATAAGACACTGATGAAAGAAATTAAAGATGATACCAACAGATGGAGAGATATACCATGTTCTTGGATTGGAAGAATCAATATTGTGAAAATGAGTATACTACCCAAAGCAATCTACAGATTCAATGCAATCCCTATCAAATTACCAATGGCATTTTTTACGGAGCTAGAACAAATCATCTTAAAATTTGTATGGAGACACAAAAGACCCGGAATAGTCAAAGCAGTCTTGAGGGAAAAAAATGGAGCTGGAGGAATCAGACTCCCTGACTTCAGACTATACTACAAAGCTACAGTAATCAAGACAATATGGTACTGGCACAAAAACAGAAACATAGATCAATGGAACAAGACAGAAAGCCCAGAGGTAAACCCACACACCTATGGTCAAATAATCTATGACAAAGGAGGCAAGGATATACAATGGAGAAAAGACAGCCTCTTCAATAAGTGGTGCTGGGAAAACTGGACAGCTACATTTAAAAGAATGAAATTAGAAGACTCCCTAATACCACACACAAAAATAAACTAAAAATGGATTAGAGACCTAAATATAAGACCGGACACTATAAAACTCTTAGAGGAAAACATAGGCAGGAAACTCTCTTACATAAATCACAGCAAGATCTTTTTTGATCCACCTCCTAGAGTAATGGAAATAAAAACAAAAATAAACAAATGGGACCTAATGAAACTTGAAAGCTTTTGCACAGCAAAGGAAACCATAAACAAGACAAAAAGACAACCCTCAGAATGGGAGAAAATATTTGCAAATGAAACAATGGACAAAGGATTAATCTCCAATATATATAAACAGCTCATGCTGCTCAATATTAAAAAAACAAACAACCCAATCCAAAAATGGGCAGAAGACCTAAATAGACATTTCTCCAGAGAAGACAAACAGATGGCCAAGCAGCACATGAAATGCTGCTCAACATCACTAATTATTAGAGAAATGCAAATCAAAACTACAATGAGGCATCACCTCACACCAGTTAGAATGGGTATCATCAGAAAATCAACAAACAACAAATGCTGGAGAGGGTGTGGAGAAAAGGGAAACCTCTTGCACTGTTGGTGGGAATGTAAATTGATACAGCCGCTATGGAGAACAGTATGGAGGTTCCTTAAAAATCTAAAAATAGAATTACCATATGATCCAGCAATCCCACTACTGGGCATATAACCAGAGAAAACCATAATTCAAAAAGACACATGCACCCCAATGTTCATTGCAGCACTATTTACAATAGCCAGGTCATGGAAGCAACCTAAATGCCCATTGACAGACGAATGGATAAAAAGAAGTGGTACATATATACAATGGAATATTACTCTGCCGTAAAAAGGAACGAAATTGAGTCATTTGTTGTGACGTGGATGGATCTAGAGACTGTCATACAGAGTGAAGTAAGTCAGAAAGAGAATAACAAATATCGTATATTAATGCCTATATGTGGAACCTAGAAAAATGGTACAGATGAACCGGTTTGCAGGGCAGAAGTTGAGACACAGATGTAGAGAACAAACGTATGGACACCAAGGGGGGAAAGCGCCGGGGTGGTGGGGGTGGTGGTGTGCTGAATTGAGCAATTTGGATTGACATGTATACACTGATGTGTATAAAATGGATGACTAATAAGAACCTGCTGTATAAAAAAAATAAATAAAATAAAATTCAAAAAATAAAAAAAAGCAAAAAAAAACCCCACACTGAGGTCAAAGAGGAGCACCAGGAGCACAGGAGGATCTTCTGAATGTTCCCCGTCAGCTCCTTCAGGATGATGGGCTGGAAGACGGTAAGTCTTCCCTAGGAGCTCATGGGCCTCTATGAGTATTTTTGGTATTCTCTTCCTATCATGAGGTTTAGCCTTGTGACAGCAAACTCCAAATCTCGTAAGAGTGATTTGGACTGGGCAGCTACTATCTTTTTCTACCAAACACATTCCCACCAATTTTCCCCCTCACCCACTGTGCAAAGCTGTCTGGAGAGTTATGTGTATAAGGTGAGCTCATCAAAGTTGGATGAAGGGAAAAAGAAAGGCTCTGCCCTGGAGAGAAGTTTTTGGCTCTATAAACAGAAACAGAAAGAAGAGGAGAGACTCTAAGCAATATCCTAGTGCCCAAAATAAGATAAATGGACTAATAGAAGTCAGAAGTAAGAAAAATAAACAATGACAGGACAATGACACCAGACTACATGCCTCAGTTGTTAGTGGTGACGATAGCAGACAACTTAGAGAAAGGAATTTCTAAATCTCTTTTGGATTCCTCTAGTTTAGATAGTTTAAATAGGGCTTTTATCTTTTCTGCTGGCATATTCATATAGGAACTACAAAAACTAGTGGTCACTAATGGCTTTGATTTTGAAACTTTGAATCCTTTTGCAAAGCAAAACTACACATTGACTATAAAAACCAAAACTCGGATGGCCACATGTGGTCTTTAAAAACAACTGAACATGTGAACACAAATGGTCTGATTCTCTTTTTTCCTACTATCAACGCCTTAATCAGATAAACTGACATTACCTGAATTTTGACTTACTTTACAGAGCAAACCAATTCAATGAGAAAATGTTAACTAGCCATTCATCATAGATAGGACAGAAAGCCCAGATTAGGAGTAAGGAAAAGCAAGATGATCATTTCACATCCCTGAGGTCTCCAGGCATTCGTAGAGTATCTCCTACACTGGCAGGCCCAACGACATTCACAAAGTAAGCCCTTCTGAAGTCATCAGTGTGTACTCTCACCTCCCACTCGAGAGGTCTGTGTTTAGTGACAGTCATCTCATAAAGGCTCCTTATGCAACATCGTGTGTGTCAAGGTTGATAAAACAATATTAACATTTGTGTTTCTTGACTCTCGTCTATATTGACAATTTAAACATCCAAATGCTGTCGGCGTTTTCATCTTGTTATGTGCATTTACATATGTATATAAAAATACATCACACAGCATGACTAACCACTTCCTTCAGGTTCATGAGTATACATTTTCCAAAGACAAGTATTTTCAGCTCCCTGATGTTGCAAGTATCCTGAACTGCGGTTATTCTGGAAATATGTGATTGCACCAACATCAGCAGTAGCAAGGAGAAAATAGATGTGACTTCGGTATGCTTAATTTATCATATTTTTAGCAATTTTCTGAGAAGCACTCTGCATTTGAAGCACATTTCTATTAGATGGAGAGTATTTTCCAGGTATTAATTCAGCTAAACTATTAGTTCCTTGATGGTTCTTTTAAAAAACTGAATAATTAATTTTAAAGGACTTTTTTGAATGTCCCTCAAAATGTGTCCATATTCATTGTTATCTTTGTAAAACTGCCAAATCACTAGCATAAAACACATTGGTCTTTCCTTGCATCGAATCATGAATCATTTTCCTTCCTTAAAGATTTAGGGGAACTCAGTGTATAAATATTTTAAAATTATTTCCTGGAAGTTTCCTTGGCCTTCTAGCGATAATAGATTGCCCTTCTGGGTCAACCTCATTCCATCCATACGTCCTAGATAACATTAAAAAATACAATCTCTTTAATTCTCTCAGATTGTAAAAAAAAAAAAAAAAATCACTATCCTATGTCCAACACAACATGAGCATTTTCTCCTTAAACCACATCCACTAGTGGTAGTATGCCATATTTTCACAAAGAAATAAATTTAAATGCACCTTATCTGCATCCTTTGCTTCATTTCATTATCAAGACAGAAAATGTCAAAGCATATGTTCAGAGAAACAAGCCATTAAACAAAGAGGTTTGCACATTGTTTTTCTTAGGTTTAAAATTCCAAATCATATAATAAGAATAGGTAAAAATATATAAACCTGTAACTTTATTAGATTCATTTAATTTGGTCACCTTTTCCAAAGTCAGCGGAAAGAATCCAAAAGATCACTGGCTGGAATCAGGGGGCCTGGGTTCTGGTCAATGTTCTGATACTTGCTCTATGAACTTGGAAAGCCCGTGCCTCAGTTTCCTTATTTGTAAGATGAGATAACAACACTTCCCCTGTGTACCACACAGAGTTGTTGTAAGAATCCATTTTTGTAGACACCTAGATACATAATTTATTAACAAACCTTTCGCATATTGTGAAGTTAAATATGAGTGGGAATCATTACTGTTGCTACAATTATTATGTGCATAAGACACATGATGGAATCCAGAAAGTGAACTATCATTAAGTACTTTGTTGTTCCATTAACTTTACTCTAATAGTTAAAAGATTTATCCATGCATAAGTTTATAATATATTGTTGTAATCAGAGTGTGAATATAACATCCATAAAATTTACTGCAAAGATTCACTACCTTTCTCCAATATGCCTAGCCCTTCTGTTCTTTTCTCCCTACCCTACCAATAGGGTATGTACAAGAAGCTGTAGTTTTTTAATCTGTCATCACAACTGTACTTTTTTAAAGTCTTTCAAAACACTTAAAATGACCTCTCATTAACTGTTGCCAAGATGATAAGATTTTGATGTCTATGAGGCTTTGTTACAATTTATAATGCTTTGTATGCTGTTCACAGAAACAGTTAACAGGAGGGAGGTGGGGAGTTTATTCCTTGGGAATATCCAAGAGTAGAATAAATATGCCTGGGACTGGGTTAGAGGTACTCAGAGCTAGAGCTTAGGTGAAAGATCCCCTCATTTGCATTGGCAGAACCAGAAAAAGAGTAATAGATAAGAAATTACTTTCCTAGAGCTGCCATAACAAATCACCACAAGCTTCGTGGCCTAAAACAACATAAATTTATTCTCTCACAGTTCTGGAGGCCAGAAGTCTGAAATCAACGTGTCAGCAGGGCCATGTTCCTGCTCAAGGCTCTAGGGGAGGATCTTTCCTGGCTCCTTCCAGCTTGAGGCGGCCCCTGGTGATCCTCGGCTTGTGGTAGCGTGACCCCAGTCTCTGCCTCTGTCTTCACAGAGCCTTTTGCTCTGTATCTCTGTCTCAGTCCCCTTCAGTCCAAGCTAGCAGTGCTTCAACATTCTCAAAAACCTTGTAGGCCCACCATGTATGACATGGGATCCACACCATTAGACGGGAGGTCCTCCACAGATCTTTCCTGGATAACCCCATCTCATTACTGGTGCCTGCTGAATTGGTCGATCAGACCCCTGAGTCACATACCTAGTCTCTTCAGCAAAAGGTTTCCCAGCCATACCCTCAGGCTTCGGTTCAGAGCATGCTTTCCCAACAATGAATTTCCTCATTTTAGCATCCTTTGTAACCTGGGTACCCTGAGAACCTCCCAAGTCATCAAGTGCGGCTTCCTTTTTGCTTAGCAGTTCCTTCTTCAATTCTTCTCTTTGCTTTTGCATTTTACTTGTTTTCCATCCAACAGTAGAATACAATTCAGCCATGTTCTCTGCCACTTTATAATGAGAATCACCTTTCTTCCAATAACATGTCCCTCATTTCCTACTGAGTCGTTACCAGAAATAACTTTAACATTTATATTTCTATCAGCATTCTGTTCACGACAATATACGTATCCTTTAAGACAAGACTCTTTCTCTACTGTACTCTTCACTTCCTTCTGAGCCCTCATCAAAATAGCCTTTAATGTCATTATTTTCACTAATCAGATCTTCGATGCAGTCTGGGCTTTTTCTATCATACACATCAAAGTTCTTTCAGCCTGTACCCATTATCCAATTCCAAAGCAACTCGCATATTTTTAGATGTTTTTTTACAACAGCAGCCTACTTCCTCGTACCAAAGCCTCTATTAGTTCCCTTGGACTCTTCTAACAAATTAACACAACTTGGTGGCTTGAAACAACAGAAATGGAATCTCTCACAGTTTTTAGAGTCAGAATTCCAAAATCAAGATGTTGATAGGGTCACACTACCTCCAAAGGCTCTAGGGGTAAATCCTCCTTTGCCTCTTCCAGCCTCTGGTGTCTTGAGTGGTTCCTTGGCTTGGGACTGCATGACCCACCCCCCCACCCCCATCTTCACAAGAACTTCCCTGTGTGTCTGTGTCCTCTCCCCTTCTTATAAGGATATCAGTCATTGGATTTAGGGTCTGCAGTCCTTAATGTAAAGGTCCTATTTCCAAATAAGGTCATACTGATAGGTGTTTGGTATTAGGACTTGGATATATCTAGTGACTGAAATATAGAAACTAAGGGTCAGTTTGGGATTGACCTACTGAAGTAAGCTGTGACTGACCCTCACTTCTCTCCACCCACCTCTGCTCATGTGAAGGAGGTACCTCCCTCAGGGCCACCATAGTACCCCCACATATGTGTCTTTATTACTGTACCCACAACATTATTAAATTATTATCTTTTGTATGTAGTATCTCCCACTAGACTCCAAATAGGATACAGCATCTTAAACAGTTCTCCTCCATTCACGGGCAGAGCAATCACAGAACTGGAGAAGACTGGCTTATGACAAGCCATACATACAGCATGCATTTTGGGATGACATCAATTCCTTAATCAATACTCTTTGATCATGGTTTTTCAATCAGCTGTAATTTCTTATATTTATGCTCACACCCAGTCCTCATTTACTTCTCTTGTTCACAAGGATCTCATGAGAAACACATGAGATGTGTGTACATGTACATGTCCCTAATTGGCTAAGTTAGTAAATCCATCCCATAAGGGAAATAAGTTCAGGTCGACATGACTGCTCTCATTAGAACAACAATTGAGTTCTCCACACTAGAGCAAAGTCCCTGGTGCCCTGGGGAGAAAGAAAGCAAAGAGGAAAGGGTGGCTGTGTAGTCACAAGCCAACCTAGAGAATCTGTTTCTCCTTTAGAGGCAAGACAGGCTAAAATAGTTAATCCTTTTTATGATCACATCACAGAGGCAGAAAGTAAAGGCGTACCCCAGACAGGAAACTGCAGAAGGCATTATCACACATTGTTTGAGCACCTCCTTAACCTCTAGTTTGTCATAGGGTGGTGCCATAATTGCAGTAGCAGGGATTGCCCAGGAAGTTTAAAAATAAATAGTTGATGAAGACTATAAATAATGTGTAAACCTCATAATTGTAGACATATTCCTTGCAATTAGTATAATACAGGATATAAGGAGTGAAATTTTATTACTGTTAACAAAAGATGTAGAAAGATGAAGCAAAACTAGGATGAAAAACTAGGAATAAGACAAGTACATCTTTTTACTCAGACTTGTCCAAGTATAGAGCCGGTTGTTCTGTGAGTAGGAATTAGAAGTTAATGCCCAAACATACATTAGATTATTTATATTTAAGTATAGGATGTCATGATGGTTAATTTCATATGTTAACTTGGAAGGTATATTTAGATGAGATTAACATTTAAATCAATGAACTCTGAGTGGAGCAGATTGCCCTTCTTAATGTGGGTGGGCCTCATTCAATCAGTTGAAGGCCTATATAGAACTAAAAGATTGTCTTCCCTGAGGAAGAAGGAGTTTGTCAGCTGACTGCCTCCAGACTTCATGTGCACCACTGGCTCTCCTGTATCTCCAACCTGTGAGCCCACACTGCAGGTTTTAGACTTGCCAGGCTCCAGAACTGTGAGAAAAAAATAGTTGTTGTTTAAGCCACCCACTCTGTGGTATTTTGTTATGGCAGCCCAAGCAACTTAATAAGGCACCAAAGTGGGTGATTCTACTACTGCTGCCAGCAGACCCTGACTTCTCCTTTTCTTCTGCCTCCCAAAGCAAGTGCTTCTCATTGGTATTCTATTATCCAAAATTATATGGGGAAGGGGATTCTGAACAAGGGAGTTCCAGAATCGCTGGCAGTGATGCTGAGTTGACATCATAGTCCAGTACAATTGACTTCCTAAAAACCTAGAACTCTAGAATACCTAAAAAATTGAATGTCTACAAACCTAAAAATCTAGAACTCTAGACAAAATCTAAGCATCTGGATGTTTTCTTTCTTCTTTTTTCAAGGATAAAAATATATACATACTGTACCTGCTATCTCTGAAGGTAAGGAAGACAAATATTATATGGTATCACTTAAATGTGGAATCTAAAAAATAATAAAAATGAATGCATATGCAAAACAGAAACAGACTCACAGATATAGAAAACAAACTAGTGGTTACCAAGGGGAGAGGGAAGAGGGGAGGGACAAATTAGGGGTATGGGATTAAGAAATACAAACTACTATGTATAAAATAGATAAACTGTAAGGATATATTGTATAGCACAGGGAATTATAACAGTTATAATTATCTTATAATAACTTTAATAATGTAATTATACAGTGACCTTTAGAAGATACTCCCCAAAAGTTTTTCCAAAGCACTTGAACAAATTTTACTTCTAGCAGCACTATATGAGAGTTTTAAAATTTTGCCTTCCTGGTGGCTTTTCTCTTTTCTTTCAACCACCACTTTATCATTTTCAGGCAATTTGGCAAACTCTTCTTTATCATGTCCACGTCTTAGCACAAAAATAAACTCCAACTATGATGCCAGATGGGAATATTTTTTAACCAGCTGTGACACATTTTAACGTTGGGAAATTTTCTTTTAAAAGTATTGATGTGAGACATAGTAAATCATTCAGTAGCTAGGAGAAACTTAGAAACCAATAACTCAACATTACTTATTATGATGCAAATTAAGATTTTATTCACTGACAATCCACCATGGCCTACTTGATTAATAAGAGATTTTTGCCCCTTCTTACATATTCTTGGGGATTGCTTGATCTTTCTTTTATTAAAGATTCCTATCCTCTAATTTTCTATCAAGATTTCATTCCCAAAGGGCTACTGTACTTCTCACTTAAATATGTGTTGCTGAATATATTATTTTTGCTTGCAATTTTAATTTAATTGTTGTTATTATATGTCGATATAACTTTTGCATCACTGTGTGTTTAAAAGGAAATTTTAATTATCATTGTACAGGGGTTGTGATCTTCCTGAACACAAGGTGGTGATTAGCAGGCCTGGTAGCTACCATTTATTGAAGGCAGGTGTGCCCAGCACTGCGCTGAGTAAGCACTTTACTTACTCTATCAGGATTCGCCCTCACAATACCATTAAGATGTTGATGTTATGTAAATCAGAGGTTTGTTTTTTCTGCATCTCTCTGTTTTCTTTCCCCACAAACATTATTGCAGAACATCATTGCTTTAAATTTTCCAGGAAAACAAATCCATTTATACTGAAAGAATTATTGAACAATAGAGATTTTAGCAAAGGTGTCACTGATAAGACAGGAGAGTTTGGCTCCTTCATGTGCAGCCTCATTTGACTCACATCTTCTCCTGATCTGCCTCATCTTGTATGTTCACTTCCAACCCTCCTTTCTCAATCTCCCAATTATGTAATGTAGCGTCTTTTTTCCACTGGCAACCTAGGCCCCCATTGTTGGACTTTCTTCTATGCCACAGTAATCTAAAAATCTCTTTGCACTAGCTACTAAGAAAATTAAAATTCTTCATTTTGTTACAGTCATAAATCTGTAATTTAACCATAAGTAAACTAAGGTGCAGAGATATAAAATTGCCTGCTCTAGGCTACTTAACTGGTAAGTGTCTGCTCCAGGAATCAAATCTAGGATGGTATGACAGGCTACCTCCAAATTTACCAACATATTTTTGTTTATTTTAAAATATGGATCTGAAACCTCCAGGAAATTTACTAAGCACATGGGTTCTCGGTTGATTTCACTTTCTAGTTCTTCACCAATCCTGAATCACTGTGTACCAATTTATGCATAAATGGTGCACTTTAATCTCCAAATAAAATGCATAATTAAAGGAGGCAAACTTTAATCCTAACTATACCACCCAAGGTAAGACAGACATGATTTGTGTACCACCAGGCAACAGCTATATAGGAAAACTTAGAGTTGTCACTGCATATTTATATGATCAGTTGATGGGTGCAGGTTCTTGAAGTAAGTAGAGGTCAGATGATAATCTGAATAGCAGGTAAATAATCAGACAATCCTAGGAAAATCCTTAGAGTCAGTTCTATGTGTTGGTGGAATTGTTCACCGCTTTCAAGCTATGATTTCAGAGAGGCCACAAATCCAGTTTTCCTTTCTTCAGGGTACTTCAGTAAAGGAGATGATGCCTTCATTCCACAAGTAGAGTTTAGGCTTAAACTTCAAGAGCCACTGACAGGTGTGGTTCATTGACTGATCAAAATCACCTAGTCATAAACATAAAACATCAGATCCTTTCTGGAGAGCACATGGTATGAAAACAGGCAGTGTGACTGGGAAGCTGAGTATCCTAGACACTGTTTGTTTCGGTATCACATGGGTTCGAATAAATTTAAACCACAAAATCACAGTGTTAGTGTTGGAAAGGACCTTAGGGTTCCACAAATCCAGTGATTCGTAATGAGCATGTGTCCATATCAACGTAGGATGAATCCACATGTAGTTTGGAAAAAGCTCATTTAAGGTCATAAGTTCTTAGCCATTATTTTTTTATCATTCAAGCTTAGAAAGTAAAACTGTCTAGAACTACAAGGTTGGTGGAGTAAGCCCAAAGATAAATTGTATATTCTTTTTATTGGTGATTCCACAAAATAGAAGGTGTTACTTCTTTACAGAAGTGGAGGAAGTAGAGTGATCTCCAGAGCAGTGTACAATTTTATCAAATGGAGGCAAGGGTTTAAAGCAAAGATTAAGAAAGAATGTCATTAAAAAAAAAAAAAAGGAAGAATGTCATGTTTCATACTCCTCAATTTACTGATGAAAAACTGTGGTTTGTAGATGTTTAAAAAAATTAAAAATTGGCTACTTTTCCACTCTACTAGCTTTTATTATGTAATAGATTACCACAAGGTAACAGCCTGAAACATTTCACATTTACTATCTCACAGTTTCTGTAGGTCAGAAGTCTGGGTACAGCTTAGCTGGGTTCTCTGCAAGGCTACATCAAGATGTCAACCAGGGCTTGATTCTCATATGGAGGCTTGACTAGGGAAAGATACGTTTCTAAGTTTCTTCAGATTGCTTGTAAAATTCATCTCCTCATGGTTATAGGACTGATGCCCCCATTTTCTTGCTTCCAGGAGTTGTTCTTAGCTCCTGGAGGTTGCACATCATTCCTTGCCATATAGCCTTCTCACAACACGGTGGTTGACTTCAATCCAGCAAGGGAGAAAAGTCTCTCCAGTCAGCTAAAATAGTCTCAGATAATGAAACATAATCACAGAAGTAAAATCCCATCATCACCTTTGCTTTATTGACTTGGTTAGAAGCAAGACACAGGTCTCCCCTGCCACACACACACTCAAGAGCAGGGGGTTACAAGTGGTATGTATCATTGGGGGTTAACTTAGGGTGTGTATGTCATGTCCACAGATACTTTTAAGAACTTAGAGAAAAATCCAGATCTTCTAACTGCACATGATATTACAGACAACACTGCTAAGATAGGCAAAAGAATCATGGCTCTTCCCCCTGAGTTGTTACCACTGGCATTTGGAATGAGCAGGATCAAGCTCAGGGGAAAGAGAGTTCCAAGTGAAGAGGAAAGATGTCATTGTATGGGAACTCAATGTGCGTGAAACAACACAAATGCATGGGCATAAGCCACCCTTGTGCCACTCCAGGATACAGAGAAGTGCATGAAACGGGAAGATGTCCATATTCCAGAGCTACTTTAAAGAATACTGGGACTACTGCAATGAAAGAAACAAGTTTTAATGTGGTTGATTTAACAATAGAACTGTTTACTATCCTAAAACTAGAAGTCTGGGCAAATCTACTGCATATTTAATTTCCAAGTTCTGCACATGCCTCACTCTGGTAAAACATTGTGTGTATGTATACACACATACATACACACACACATTTAATATAAAGTAATAACGTCCCATAAGGTCATTGTCATGGAAAAGAAAATGGCTCTGATAGTCCTTCTTTCCTGGAATATCATTCCATTCCTTTTTGAAAACCTTGTCATTTTATCTGGTTGCACATCAAGATCCAAAATTACTTCCTCCAGAAACCTTTCTCTGCTAAATTCTGTTGAAAAATGAACTCAGAATACTCGATGTCAGAGGGATTTTAAAACACACCTGAAGGAGTCCTGGTGGCAGCAGGAAAACAATACTCCCCTGAGAAATGGAACAGGCCTGACACAGGTTAGAAATGAAGTTGAAATTCTTAGAAATATGGAAAAGAGGGAGGGAGTCCAAAATGAGCTGCACGTAGCCCAAAAGGTTAGCAAGACAATCCACTGGAGGAAGGAAGAAGAAAATACTAAAATGTGTATTTTTTAATATAAAAATATAATAATTATGTTTTGCTAATATTTAATATTCAGATGGGCCCTGGTCTTTGTTACCCTGCATGTTCAATAGTCCTAGGTTATCTGTATATCTGGAGCATCCTGAAGGAAAGGTAAGGGTGATTGACAATTGATACCTCTATCTTTCACTTGCTTTTAGCATATTGTAATGCTTTGCAGTTTATTATATCGAGTTAAGAAGACGTAATTATATTGTCTAATTCTAATTATACCAACCCTGTTGAAATGTCTGGGAAGTCTTAAAAGAGTACCACTAAAGAAAAGTGTATAAGACACCTCTACTTACAATGGAGAAAAGACAGTCTCTTCAATAAGTGGTGCTGGGAAAACTGGACAGCTACATGTAAAAGAATGAAATTAGAATACTCCCTAACACCATACACAAAAATAAACTCAAAATGGATTAGAGACCTAAATATAAGACTGGACACTGTAAAATTCTTAGAGGAAAACATAGGAAGAACACTCTTTGACATAAATCACAGCAAGATCTTTTTTGATCCACCTCCTAGAGTAATGGAAATAAAAACAAAAATAAACAAGTGGGACCTAATGAAACTATAGAGCTTTTGCACAGCAAAGGAAACCATAAACAAGACGAAAAGACAACCCTCAGAATGGGAGAAAATATTTGCAAATGAATCAACGGACAAAGGATTAATCTCCAAAATATATAAACAGCTCATTCAGCTCAATATCAAAGAAACAAACACCCCAATCCAAAAATGGGCAGAAGACCTAAATAGACATTTCTCCAAAGAAGACATACAGACGGCCACGAAGCACATGAAAAGATGCTCAACATCACTAATTATTAGAGAAATGCAAATCAAAACTACAATGAGGTATCACCTCACTCCTGTTAGAATGGGCATCATCAGAAAATCTACAAACAACAAATGCTCGAGAGGGTGTGGAGAAAAGGGAACCCTCTTGCACTGTTGGTGGGAATGTAAATTGGTACAGCCACTATGGAGAACAATATGGAGGTTCCTTAAAAAACTAAAAATAGAATTACCATATGACCCAGCAATCCCACTACTGGGCATATACCCAGAGAAAACCATAATTCAAAAAGACACATGCACCCGAATGTTCATTGCAGTACTATTTACAATAGCCAGGTCATGGAAGCAACCTAAATGCCCATCAACAGACGAATGGATAAAGAAGATGTGGTACATATATACAATGGAATATTACTCAGCCATAAAAAGGAACGAAACTGAGTCATTTGTTGAGACGTGGATGGATCTAGAGACTGTCATACAGAGTGAAGTAAGTCAGAAAGAGAAAAACAAATATCATATATTAATGCATGTATGTGGAACCTAGAAAAATGGTACAGATGAGCCAGTTTGCAGGGCAGAAGTTGAGACACAGATGTAGAGAATGGACATATGGACACCAAGGGGGGAAAACTGCGGTGAGGTGGGGATGGTGGTGTGCTGAATTGGGCGATTGGGATTGACATGTATACACTGATGTGTATAAAATTGATGCCTAATAAGAACCTGCAGTTTAAAAAGCAAACAAAACAACTAATACTAAACTTTCATTGGGTTATTTGTATGGAAATATGTTAATATAAATGTTTCAGACATTACATGAAATTTCTAAAAATCTTATATTTGTATTTGTATGGAAATATGTATGGAAATATGTTAATATAAATGTTTCAGACGTTACATGAAATTTCTAAAAAATCTTGTATGTTCTGGTATAATGTTATAAGTAATAATCCTAGTTATTACTTTAAAATGTATATCTCAGAAATAACTAATTTTCTTGTCAACTGCATTATTATGAACTTTCATCAAATCTTTAACCGTGGTCATTTTTAAGTCTTTTGTCATTTACAGACAGTTCTGGGTGTACTCTGATGATTTTGCAAATATGTTCCTATAAAAGGGTTTCATCTTCAAGAAATTCATGGAAAAGACTCTGACAAGTACAGGTTTCTGGTAACTGACTGTACTGCTGAACTGAATGAATAAGCATTTTCAGAACTCTAATGAAAAACTGATGAACTCATAAAAGTGCTAACAAAAGATCAAGATGAAAAAAAAATTAATTACATGGGACTGAGTGAACTGATGAGGATGAGTATAATTTTTGTGACTTTCTGTCTGAATTAAAAAAAAAAAAAAATCCCACAAGGACTCAGAGGCAAAGAATATACAAAACAATTTTCACTGCAAAGTAAAGGAGCTGTTACAGTGGAGGATTACTGGACTGAATGTCAATATTATGACATAGTATGAGTGTGTTTCATGTTTGGTAATTGCAATCATTGTTGCTTTTGTTGTGGTCATCCATGTACAATGCTTGGTGTCAGTCTATTTATCTCTTGTAAAAATAAAATACAGTGTGTGTGTGTGTGTGTGTGTGTGTGAAAAAAAAAAAAAAAAAAAGACACCTCTACTGTTGGATACAGCTCTCTAAATACCATAGAAAAGGATATGGTGATATTACCAGATCAGACAAAAAGACCAAGCTATGTAAATAATCTAGAAGCTTACTTAAAATATGGATCCATGTCCACCATTGCTAATGCTGTTCTTAATCCTATGTATAATACATACTACACCTGTAGGCACTAGTTAACGTAATTCAATGCCATCTTCCATTTGTATTATATTATATATATATATATCAGGCTACCTTTATTCATATGGTCATTTAAAACTTACATGGAAATAAACTCAACTTAGAACCCCTCCTTTGACTCATTATAGCATACATTTTAAACCAGGATTTAAACCAAGTGTTTCAATAAACAAAAATATATTTAGACATGGAAGAGTCGGTGGGGTTGCCTCGGAGGTCCTTTGGCTTGTTTGCAGCCATCAGAAAAGGGATCACAAAAAAGCGAATGCCTGTACAGTCCTCTTCATCATTTGTAACCTGGGATATTGAGCTCTTGGGCTGTCAGAATTCCAGTTCATGAGGCAATCTATGTCATTCTGGTCTAGCCAGATGAGGCTGAGACTTTTATCTAAAAGACTGGAAGGACAGACCTTCAAGATGGCAGAGGAGTAGACATGGAGATCACCTTCCTCCCCACAAATACATCAGAAATACACCTACATGTGGAACAACTCCTACAGAACACCTACTGAATGCTGGCAGAAGACCTCAGACTTCCCAAAAGGCAAGAAACTCCCCACGTACCTGTGTAGGGCAAAAGAAAAAAGAAAAAACAGAGACAAAGGAATAGGGATGGGACCTGCACCAGTGGGAGGGAGCTGTGAAGGAGGAAAGGTTTCCACACACTAGGAAGCCCCTTCACTGGCGGAGACGGGGGGTCGGGGGGGGGACCTTCGGAGCCACGGAGGAGAGCGCAGCCACAGGGATGCGGAGGGCAAAGCAGAGAGATTCCCGCACAGAGGATCGGCGCCGAGCAGCACTCACCAGCCCGAGAGGCTTGTCTGCTCAGCCGCCGGGGCGGGCGGGGGCTGGGAGCTGAGGCTCGGGCTTCGGTTGGATCGCAGGGAGAGGACTGGGGTTGGCGGCATGAACACAGCCTGAAGGGGTTAGTGCACCACAGCTAGCCGGGTGGGAGTCCAGGAAAAAGTCTGCAGCTGCCGAAGAGGCAAGAGACTTTTCCTTGCCTCTTTGTTTCCTGGTGCGCGAGGAGGGGGGATTCAGAGCGCCGCCTAAACGAACTCCAGAGGCGGGCGCGAGCTGCGGCGATCAGCGCGGACCCCAGAGGCGGGCGCAAGCCACAGTAATCAGCACAGACCCCAGAGACGGGCAGGAGACGCTAAGGCTGCTGTTGCCGCCACCAAGAAGCCTGTGGGCGAGCACAGGTCACTCTCCACACCGCCCCTCCCGGGAGCCGGTGCAGCCCGCCACTGCCAGGGTCCCGTGACCCAGGGACAACTTCCCCAGGAGAACGCACGGCGCGCCTCAGGCTGCTGCAACGTCACGCCAGCCTCTGCCGCCACAGGCTCACCCCGCCTCCGTACCCTCCCTCTCCCCCGGCCTGAGTGAGCCAGAGCCCCCAAAGCAGCTGCTCCTTTAACCCCGTTCTGTCTGAGCAAAGAACAGACGCCCTCAGGCGACCTACATGCAGAGGCGGGTCCAAATCCAAAGCTGAACCCCAGGAGCTGTGCGAACAAAGAAGAGAAAGGGAAATCTCTCCCAGCAGCCTCAGGAGCAGCGGATTAAATCTCCACAATCAACTTGAGGTACCCTGCATCTCTGGAATATCTGAACAGGCAAAGAATCTTCCCAAAATTGAGGTGATGGATTTTGTGTGATTTTGTCTGTATAGCTTTGCTTTTACCATTTGCCCTAGGGTTCTGACTGTCTGTGTTTTTTTTTTTTTTTTTAGTATAGTTTTTTAGTGCTTATCATCATTGGTGGGTTTGTTTTTTGGTTTGGTTGCTCTCTGCTTTCTTTCTTTCTTTTTTTAAAAATTACTTTTCCACTTTTTATTTTTAATAATTGTTTTATTTTTTATTTTAATAACTTTATTTTATTTATTTTCTTTCTTTCTTTTTTTCCTCCCTTTTCTTCTGACCCGTGTGGCTGACAGGGTCTTGGTGCTCCGGCTGGGTGTCAGGCCTGAGCCTCTGAGGTGAGAGGGCTGAGTTCAGGACATTGGTCTACCAGAGACCTCCCGGTTCCATGTAATATCAAACGGTGAAAGCTCTCCCAGAGATTTCCATCTCAATGCTATGACCCAGCTCCACTAAATGACCAGCAAGCTACAGTGCTGGTCACCCTACGCCAAACAACTAGCAAGACAGGAATACAACCCCACTCATTAGCAGAGAGGCTGCCTAAAATAATAATAAGGTCACAGACAGCACAAAACAGACCACTGGATGCGGTCCTGCCCAACAGAAAGACAAGATCCAGCCTCATCCTCCAGAACACAGGCACCAGTCCCCTCCACCAGGAAGCCTACACAACCCACTGAACCAACCTTAGCCACTGGGGACAGACACCAAAAACAGTGGGAACTACAAACCTGCAGCATGCAAAAAGGAGACCCCAAACACAATAAGTTAAGCAAAATGAGAAGACAGAGAAACACACAGCAGATGAAGGAGCAAGGCAAAAACCCACCAGACCTAACAAATGAAGAGGAAATAGGCAGTCTACCTGAAAAAGAATTCAGAGTAATGATAGTAAAGATGATCCAAAATCTTGAAAATAGAATGGAGAAAATATAAGAAACGTTCAACAAGGACCTAGAAGAACTAAAGAGCAAACAAACAAGGATGAACAATGCAATCAATGAACTTAAAAATTCTCTAGAAGGAATCAATAGCAGAATAAGTGAGGCAGAAGAACGGATAAGTGACCTGGAAGATAAAACAGTGGAAATAACTACCACAGAGCAGAATAAAGAAAAAAGAATGAAAAAAGAATTGAGGGCTTCCCTGGTGGCGCAGTGGTTGAGAATCTGCCTGCTAATGCAGGGGACACGGGTTCGAGCCCTGGTCTGGGAAGATCCCACATGCCGCAGAGCAGCTAGGCCCGTGAGCCACAATTACTGAGCCTGCGCGTCTGGAGCCTGTGCTCCGCAGCAAGAGAGGCCGCGATAGTGAGAGGCCCGCGCACCGTGATGAAGAGTGGCCCCCGCTTGCCACAACTAGAGAAAGCCCTAGCACAGAAACGAAGACCCAACATAGCAATCAATCAATCAATCAATTAATCAATAAAAAAATAAATCTTTAAAAAAAAAAAAAAAAGAATTGAGGCACAGTCTCAGAGACCCCTTGGACAGCATTAAATGCACCAACATTCGAATTATAGGGGTCCCAGAAGAAGAAGAGAAAAAGAAAGGGACTCAGAAAATATTTGAAGAGATTATAGTTGAAAAGTTCCCTAATATGGGAAAGGAAATAGTTAATCAAGTCCAGGAAGAGCAGAGAGTCCCATACAATATAAATCCAATGAGAAACACACCAAAACACATATTAATCAAACTATCAAAAATTAAATACAAAGAAAAAATATTAAAAGCAGCAAGGGAAAAACAACAAATAACATACAAGGGAATCCCTATAAGGTTAACAGCTGATTTCTCAGCAGAAACTCTGCAGGCCAGAAGGGAGCGGCAGGACATATTTAAAGTGATGAAAGGGAAAAACCTAAAACCAAGATTACTCTACCAGCAAGGATCTCATGAAGATTTGACAGAGAAATTAAAATCTTTACAGACAAGCAAAAGCTAAGAGAATTCAGCACCTTCAAACCAGCATTATAACAAATGCTAAATGAACTTCTCTAGGCAGGAAACAGAAGAGAAGGAAAAGACCTACAGTAACAATCCCAAAACAATTTTGAAAATGGTAATAGGAACATACATATTGATAACTACCTTAAATGTAAATGGATTAAATGCTCCAACCAAAGGACATAGACTGGCTGAATGGATACAAAAACAAGACCCATATGTATGCTGTCTACAAGAGATCCACTTCAGACATAGGGAAACATACAGACTGAAAGCGAGGCGATGGAAAAAGATATTCCATGCAAATGGAAATCAAAAGAAACCTGGAGTAGCAATTCTCATATCAGACAAAATAGACTTTAAAATAAAGACTATTACAAGAGACAAAGAAGGATACAACATAATGATCAAGGGATCAATCCATGAAGAAGATATAACAATTGTAAATACTTATGCACCCAATATAGGAGCACCTCAATACTTAGGGCAAATTCTAACAGCCATAAAAGGGGAAATCAACAGTAACCCAATCACAATAGGGAACTTTAACCCCCAACTCTCACCAGTGGATAGATCATCCAAAATGAAAATAAATAAGGAAACACAAGCTTTAAATGATACATTAAACAAGATGGACTTAACTGATATTTATAGGACATTCCATCCAAAAAAAGCAGAATACACTTTCCTCTCAAGTGCTCATGGAACATTCTCCAGGATAGATCATATCTTGGGTCACAAATCAAGCCTTGGTAAACTTAAGAAAACTGGAATCATATCAAGTATCTTTTCCAAGCACAATGCTATGAGACTAGATATCAATTACAGGAAAAATCTGTAAAAAATACAAACACATGGAGGCCAAACAATACATTACTAAATAACCAAGAGATCACTGAAGACATCAAAGATCAAATAAAAAAATACCGAAAAAAAATGACAATGAAAACACAATGAACCAAAACCTGTGGGATGCAGAAAAAACAGTTCTAAGAGGGAAGTTTATAGAAATACAATCCTACCTCAGGAAACAAGAAACATCTCAAATAAACAACCTAACCTTACAACTAAAGCAATTAGAGAAGGAAGAACAAAAAAACCCCAAGTTAGCAGAACGAAAGAAATCATAAAGATCAGATCAGATATAAATGAAAAAGAAATGAAGGAAACAATAGCAAAGATCAATAAAACTAAAAGCTGGTTCTTTGAGAAGATAAACAAAATTGATAAAGCATTAGCCAGAGTCATCAAGAAAAAAAGGGAGAAGACTCAAATCAATAGAATTAGAAATGAAAAAGGAGTAGTAACAACTGACACTACAGAAATACAAAGGATCATGAGAGATTATTACAAGCAACTATATGCCAATAAAATGGAGAACCTAGAAGAAATGGACAAATTCTTCGAAAAGCACAACCTTCTGAGACTGAACCAGGAAGAAATAGAAAATATGAACAGACCAATCACAAGCACTGAAATTGAAACTGTGATTAAAAATCTTCCAACAAATGAACACCCAGGACCAGATGGCTTCACAGGCAAATTCTATCAAATACTTAGAGAAGAGCTAACACCTATCCTTCTCAAACTCTTCCAAAATATAGCAGAGGGAGGAACACTCCCCAACTCATTCTGTGAGGCCACCATCACCCTGATACCAAAACCAGACAAAGATGCCACAAAGAAAGAAATGTACGGGCGAATATCTCTGATGAACATAGATGCAAAAATTCTCAACAAAATACTAGCAAACATAATCCATTAAGAGGATCATACACTATGATCAAGTGGGGTTTATCCCAGGAATGCAAGGATTCTTCAATATACGAAAATCAATGTGGTACACCATATAAACAGATTGAAGGAGAAAAACCATATGATCATCTCAATAGATGCAGAAAAAGCTTTTGACAAAATTCAACACCCATTTATGATAAAAATCCTCCAGAAAGTAGGCACAGAGGGAACCTACCTCAACATAATAAAGGCCATATATGACAAACCCAGCCAACCTCGTTCTCAATGGTGAAAAGCTGAAAGCATTTCCTCTAAGATTAGGAACAAGACAAGGTTTTCCACTCTCACCACTATTATTCAACATAGTTTTGGAAGTTTTACCCACAGCAATCAGAGAAGAAAAAGAAATAAAAGGAATCCAAATCTGAGGAGAAGAAGTAAAACTGTCACTGTTTGCAGATGACATGGCACTATACACAGAGAACCCTAAAGATGCTACCAGAAAACTACTAGAGCTAATCAATGAATTTGGTAAAGTTGCAGGATACAAAATTAACACACAGAAATCTCTTCCATTCCTATACACTAATGATGAATATTCTGAAAGGGAAATTAAGGAAACACTCCCATTTCCCACTGCAACAAAAAGAATAAAATACCTAGGAATAAACCTACCTAAGGAGACAAAAGACCTGTATGCAGACACCTATAAGACACTGATGAAAGAAATTAAAGATGACACAAACAGATGGAGAGATATACCATGTTCTTGGATTGGAAGAATCAACATTGTGAAAATAACTATACTACCCAAAGCAATCTACAGATTCAATGCAATCCCTATCAAACTACCAATGGCATTTTTCACAGAACTAGAACAAAAAATTTCACAATTTGTATGGAAACACAAAAGACCCCAAATAGCCAAAGCAATCTTGAGAAAGGAAAATGGAGCTGGAGGAATCAGGCTCCCTGACTTGAGACTATACTGCAAAGCTACAGTGATCAAGACAGTATGGTACTGGCACAAAAACAGAAATATAGATCAATGGAACAAGATACAAAGCCCAGAGATAAACCCACACACATATGGTCACCTTATTTTTGATAAAGGAGGCAAGAATATACAATGGAGGAAAGACAGCCTCTGCAATAAGTGGTGCTGGGAAAACTGGACAGCTACATGTAAAAGAATGAAATTAGAACACTCCCTAACACCGTACACAAAAATAAACTCAAGATGGATTAAAGACCAAATGTAAGGTCAGACGCTATAAAACTCTTAGACAAGAACATAGGCAGAACACTCTATGACATAAATCACAGCAAGATCCTTTTTGAATCACCTCCTAGAGAAATGGAAATAAAAACAAAAATAAACAAATGGGACCTAATGAATCTTCAAAGCTTTTGCACAGCAAAGGAAACCATAAAC
The DNA here is from genome assembly GCF_965194825.1 of Balaenoptera physalus. Classification (NCBI taxonomy): domain Eukaryota; kingdom Metazoa; phylum Chordata; class Mammalia; order Artiodactyla; family Balaenopteridae; genus Balaenoptera; species Balaenoptera physalus. Next base: position 85,073,801 of record NC_138887.1, on the reverse strand, counting down.
AAGACGAAAAGACAACCCTCAGAATGGGAGAAAATATTTGCAAACGAAGCAACTGACAAAGGATTAATCTCCAAAATATACAAGCAGCTCATGCAGCTCAATATCAAAAAAACAAACAACACAATCCAAAAATGGGCAGAAGACCTAAACAGACATTTCTCCAAAGATGATGTACAGATTGCCAACAAACACATGAAAGAATGTTCAACATCACTAATCATTAGAGAAATGCAAATCAAAACTACAATGAGGTATCACCTCACACCAGTCAGAATGGCCATCATCAAAAATCTACAAACAATAGATGCTGGAGAGGGTGTGGAGAAAAGGGAACCTTCTTGCACTGTTGGTGGGAATGTAAATTGATACAGCAACTATAGAGAACAGTATGGAGGTTCCTTAAAAAACTAAAAACAGAACTACCATATGACCCAGCATTCCCACTATTGGGCATATACCCTGAGAAAACCGTAATTCAAAAAGAGTCATGTACCACAATGTTCATTGCAGCTCTATTTACAATAGCCAGGACATGGAAGCAACCTAAGTGTCCATCGACAGATGAATGGATAAAGAAGATGTGGCACATATACACAATGGAATATTACTCAGCCATAAAAAGAAACGAAATGGAGTTATTTGTAGTGAGGTGGATGGACCTAGAGACTGTCATACAGAGTGAAGTCAGTCAGAAAGAGAAAAACAAATACTGTATGCTAACACATATATATGGAACCTAAAAAGAAAAAAAAAAAGTTCTGAAGAACCTAGGGGCAGGACAGGAATAAAGACACAGATGTAGAGAATGGACTTGAGGACATGGGGAGGGGAATGGGTAAACTGGGAAGAAGTGAGAGAGTGGCATGGACATATATACACTACCAAATGTAAAATAGATAGCTAGTAGGAAGCAACCACATAGCACAGGGACATCAGCTCGGTGCTTTGTGACCACCTAGAGGGATGGGGTAGGGATGGTGGGAGGGAGATGCAAGAGGGAGGAGATATGGGGATATATGTATATGTATAGCTGATTCACTTTGTTATAAAGCAGAAACTAACACACCACTGTAAAGCAATTATACTCCAATAAAGATGTTAAAAATAAAATAAAATAGAAAAAATATATATATATATACATTTAAAAACTTTAATCACTTTGTTCAGTAAAAAGTGTCATTATTTAAATATTATGGCAAGAGGAAAATGTCTTCAAACAGTCAAAAAATAAAATAAACACGACCTTTAAAATGTTCTCATTTTTCTCATCTTCTGGATTTCTATTTTATGTGTGCTGTAATGTACATAATATGTTAGAACACAGTAATATGTATGTAACTTAAAAATAAATATAATAGCTTTATTAGAGCTGAGAACTGAAAATTTTGGAAACCCTTGGTTTAGATTCTTTCTTGATACTTGAGTACCTACTCATAAAAGCTATTTTTTTTTTTTTGCTTCCTTAAATTGCACAGGCACAATTTATCAAACTATGTTCCTCTAAGTTAATCTTTTATTTGGGAAAAAAAGAAGTTAAAAAAATCAAATCTTTTTTTTTTAATGGAAACATCTCAAAACCTCCCATATGCTGACATGTCAAGTGAATTTCTGACAGGAGGTTTGAACGTACAGCATTTCCTAATTTTATTAATCCATGGAACCCTATTTTCATAAAGCATCTCATGGAATTGATGTTCCAAATAACAGATTTTAGAAGACACTGGCAAACATGCTTTGGTTTTATCCATCTATTTGTAGAACTCTAATAAATATTTCTGTAGCTCCAATAGTGATAAAAGTAAAGCTCACCTATGGAGCCTCTTCTATCTACTTCCTGTGTTAAACAAGCCTTCCTCAATCAACCACTCTGTGCCTACATTTCAACTCCTATCTGTCCCAATCCACCACCCTCATCCTTTACGTTCTCTATTCCCTGATTCCGAGTCCCCTAGTATCTCATTTTTAGCAACTTTCCTTCCTCTACCACAGTCATCAGTTTATACCTGAAAACTGTCCTATCCCATCATGACCAGGCTACGGCCAAAGTATTTATTACCTGATAAAGTAACTTATTATAATTATTTCTAGATGTTAAAGGCTTCTCTATAGATGTTCTTGTAAACCTCAGAACTAGAAGTAACACCTAAACTTAAATCAGTAGATTAAAGTAGAAGCGTGGAAACAAAGAGGAAGTCACCTAGGTAAGAGTTCAGAAAAGTGCCTATGGATAGCCCAAGGATGCCGGAAACATATTTTTCCATGGAGCTGGTTCTGTGGTATAGGTAGTGCCTACTAACCTAAAGACAGTTTTCTCTAAGAAACATGCATTTTAGTGGAGTCTTTAATAACGTAACTTGGAGTGAGTAATGTTGTCATGTACGCCAATATGGTCGCATCAAGCGAGAAAAGATGCTAGAGAGCCAAGCCTGGGGAGTGTGTTCTTTAAGGTCATTTCAAATCCCAGTAAAGAGACAGCTGCTTATTCAGCCTATGTGTATGGCTGGCTCTGGATCGCCGCTTCAGTTCAATGTCACCTGGATCACATAGTTCATTTGCTCGAAATGAATTCTGTATCTGTGGTGGCTACCATCCAGATGGGTCTGTCAGCTGTAGTGACTCAGCAGCAACCCACAGCTCGGCTGGCGTAGGAGAGTGAGTTCTTAGTCAGGATGCATGGATGAAATCTCCCGGGCCACAGTTCTAGAAATCTCACATGAACTCAGAAAGGCTATGCCATCTGATGGTACAGCAAAGGGATAAGATTTACATCAACAGGACAAGTGAGTTGCCCCATAACTAGTGCATGGGAAATTGTTAATCATGGTACAAAATACAGTACTGCTAAATTAAAATATGGATTGAAATCAGAAAATAATTACAGTGTTATTATGAATGTGGTTAAACTCTTGTGGGTGAAATTTTAAAACATCACAAGGGGACTCAGCTGCCCAATCCCCATAAATGCCTTGAAAACACATAGCCTGAATAATTTTGTAACAGGAGATAAAAAAACAACTTCGAGTTTATGGGCTGCACTACGTTTTCTTTTTCTTGGTCAGCTCTACCCTGCTTTCTCCACTGATGGGAATTAATTTACAGCAGAAATGCTTGGTATACAACACTTCTTGTTGTGCCCTATAGTGTGCTTTGATATCAGAAACTCTGAATTTCACAGCTCTAGGGTCCTGTTCAGCTTGAGCCTGAAGAGTTTTTGAAAGAAACTTTCATTGGAGAAATTTAAAGTAACCCATGGAAAAAAATGTTACCAATTTGAAACCTGGGAATTTCTCATGCCACTAAAAAAAATGACAGATATGGCATTTCCTTTAATCTGTCTTCAATTATAAATAATCTTGATTTCAGAGAGACTGATTTTTTAAATGCATATTTTAGGATTGGTAAAACCTCTAAATACAATTGGCTGCAGATCAAAAGTGACTTAAGCTATCTTTATATTACACTATTTAAAACTGACATGCACTTGACTGGGATTATCAACCTATATCCCTTTTTATATCAAATATAAATGTGGCTTTTGTGTGTGTGCCCTATAGATGCTACCTCCAAAATACATCTCAATTCTGTCTTCCTCTCCTCTTATCCACTGCTTCCACCCATGCCCAAGCTCAAGCCACGATCATCTCTAGCTTGGACTACTAGAATGGCTGTCCAATTGGTCTTCCTGCTTTCATTCTTGCCCCAGCAACCCATTCACCATAAAGCAGACAACCTAAGTTGGATCCTTTCAATAACCTCCCATTACCCTTCCTGTTAAATCCAAACTCCTCACTATAGCCTACAAAGCCCTGAACAAACTTACACCAGCCAGTTCTCTTGCCTCCAACCTATTCCTGAGTCACTCTCCCTTTCCATCTTGCCTCCATCGTTTTAACCTTCTTTCAGCTAATAGATCAGGTCAAGATTTTTTTCCTTCCTGAGGGCTTCAGGCTATGGGACTCCTTCTGCCTGGCTGGCTTCTCCACTCCACCCTGCTGTCATCACTGTATTCTCTTGGTCTTTAAAATTTCACGTTAGATGTTATTCCTCAAGGAAGTTGTCTCTGCCATCCAATTTAAAATAAGTCCTCTTCCATTATTCTATCTCTCTCTCTTTCTCTGTCTCCTAATTTTCCTTCAGATCACTTCTTCATAATTGAGAATGATAGTTATATGTTTACTTGTTTATGGTATATCTTCTTCTCTAGAGTTTAAGCCCCATATAAGTAGGGCTTGATTTGATTTTGTTTAGATCCTGTACCCAGCATCTACCAGACTAGATTCTCAATAAACACTTACTGAATAAATGAATGGTATTATACCCTATTCTGCCCACATTTGCCACATACATCCTTCACTCCCACTTCTCTTCATTACTGAGCACATACTTAACACAGCCAGGCACTGTGCTGAGAAAGGTGTATGCATCAACTTATTTAAAAAAGCTAATCGAGGGCTTCCCTGGTGGCGCAGTGGTTGAGAGCCTGTCTGCCAATGCAGGGGACGCGGGTTTGAGCCCTGGTATGGGAAGATCCCACATGCCGCGGAGCAACTGGGCCCGTGAGCCACAACTACTGAGCCTGCGTGTTTGGAGCCTGTGCTCTGCAACAAGAGAGGCCACGACAGTGAGAGGCCCGCACAAAGCGATGAAGAGTGGCCCCCACTTGCCGCAACTAGAGAAAGCCCTTGCACAGAAACAAAGACCCAACGCAGCTAAAAATAAATAAATAATAATTTTTAAAAAAATAAAGGAATTCCTTAAAAAAAAAAAAAAAAGCTAATTGATATGCCTTCTTTTTACTATGTGCTAACTTGCAATAAGGACTTAGGCCCAGAGCGGTTGGATAACTTGTGCATGTTCTCACGTCTGTAAGTGATGGTCAAGCAGGCAGTCTCATATTACAGACTTAATTGTCTTAATCACTCAACTATGGAGCATCTTCTGTAATGGTAACTGTCCTCTTATTTGTTCTATGCCAAGGGTGCTGCTCCCCAGGAGGCTCAGAATTAGCCTACAGGCTTACTGATGACCAGCACACTCAGAAGCGTCAATTATACATAAGTGATTATCTTGTTATGTCTCCCTTAAGCCTCAATAAAAGGAGCCTAAGTGGTGTTAGGCTTACATCACTTCTGTTTGGTCTCTGTAGTAGTGGTTGGTTTATGGATAAACCAGAGCACATCTGCCTGGCAGACCTGCCCAGAAGGCCTGGTCAACTCTAGCTATTTCTCAGATGTCTTTATTGATTTTTACATTGCTTCTGGCCTGTTTTCAGCACATCACTTTAGTGTCTTAACTTGACAGCCCTCTGACCTAATCACTACTGAATTGTTGTTCAGAAATGTACTCTCTTGCCCTGCCTACACAGCGGAGCTGAATTTCTACAGTGTTCTGATCAGCCTGACACGTTAAAGGGGTGATCATATAGATGTGGTGGAAGTTTCCACGGCCATGATTTAGTGATGCTTAGCAAAATGGGTCTCAGAATGAGGAATGTAGCATTTTTTTATCTTTTATCATTTTATTGCAACTATATTAAGTGACTTATTTAGTTCAATTACTAGGTGTTGAGGACACTATCAGGCTAGTATAGTACAAAAATACAGTGTCATATGAAAAAATATATAGTTCTCTTAAACACTGTGTAACCTTACGGGGAAAAAGTTTCCTTTAATAAACACCTTAGATAATCATCTACGATAGCATAAGGTCAAGTACTGGAATGAATGTCGCAAACAATGCAGTTGGAATGAAAAGAAAGCATATGGCTATGGACAGGAATTGATGGTGAAGGCTTCATGAGCATGTAAGGATATCTGGTCTACCATGGGATGCAGTGTGGCATAATGGTTAAGAGTATGGGCAGGAGCAGTCAGAGGGCCTAGATTCAAATTTGGATTTCTCCATTCACAAACTGAATGGCCTTGGAGAAGTTTTTGGATTTCTATGGCACCAATTCAATTATTTGTAAATTGAGAATAATAATAGTATTTACCTTACAGAGTTGTGATCAGGATTAATGTGAATAATACATATACATACAAATTTAATTGAGTGGAGGGACACAGACCATAATATGTAACTACCAGTGGCTCAAAGTATGAAGGATGGATGGTAGTTGCATGAGAGGATGGGCCGGGAAAGAATTTTATGAAAGGAAATAGCACCAGCAAAGACCAGGAGCTGGAGATGAGCGTGGCATGAGCCCAGGAAGGAGCGTAGACCTGCCTCAGTGCAATCCACAATAGTCTAGTCCCTTCTATCGGATACTCTGTTCTACCATTTGATTTGGGACAAAAAGCAAAACTAATGCAACTGCAATTTACCAACACTTTCACCCTGTCTCCAAAGAGAATTCAATACCATTCTCGCTTGGAAGGGTTGATTTTCATCTGCACGGCACACTGCTCCATTGCCATTCCTGCCAGTCTTCGAAGAGATGCTCTCACTTTCTTAATGCAGGTTGTTATCTCCTTGTCAAATGATGCCTCAGTGCAAGGAACATTCCCAGGTTACCATGAATACAGATACAACTTTCAGCTTTGGACTTTTGATAGGCTAGCAATTCAAAGACAGGGCAAAGTAATAGATATGCCTCTGCCTTTTGCCCAGTCTATGGTACACAGAATAATTTTTTTTTTTCATTTTCATGAGATGGTCTTTGTGTCCTTTGTGGCTTTTATCAGCAGCTACAGTGAGATGTTCAACAGAAAAGTTAGACTGTATCTGAGCCCTTCCATAGAGGCAAGGATGAGAAACCTCAAGCTTGCTGCATGAAAGGGCAGGGCATGGGAAGCTGAACTGCAACGAGCTAATCTCTTCATATTAGAAAACTGACTCCTTGTTTCTTTCTGCAAACAGCAGGAAAATTCTCCCATCATTTGCATGCAGTCTGTAACAGGGAAATAGTTAAATGGCCTATGAGAAAAACTGGTCTCAGAAAGATACTGTGCCCACTTTACCCTTTTATCTGAGACGCTCATAATACCTTCAGAAAGTCACATGGCCAGCAGACCCTTCCAGCCAGGCTTTGCTTTAATCCCTTCTAATCCTCACAGCATCCCTGTTCTGTTGTTATTCTTCACTTTTGGTCCAAAGCACATAGAACGTGTAGAACCCTCTGTACAGTCTGTGTTCTCAGGTATTCCATACTCACTGCCCTATACCACTAATATACCCAATCATCCCACACTTGAGATATTGTGACTAAGGGAAAAGAAGGAACGCTATGAACTGTGCTATTCTGATATGCAGAAGCTTAACAGAGAAAGAGGGAGCGAGGTTTAGTGGGTCCTGCTCATACAATCTGGGCTTCCTGGAGAAGCAATAGATGATCTGGTACAGGCAGAGGTCATTCTGCCGCTTCTGGCTTAATATTCAAACGGAACACTGGCACATTTTGCCACATTAGACTTTGTCCATTTGATGGCAAAACATTCAGAGCAGAATGCAAACAAATCATCTCAACCTCTAGGATTCTGGAGTTATGTTGACAAAATTCCATGAGATTGGGTAAAATGCTTACTTTCCTTTGGGACATGCTGGCATCCCGCACAGAGGTAGAAACTCCCCTGATGGCTGAGCAGAGTGACAAATAGAGAGCATTCCCCACCCCTCTTCAGCTTCTGACTGGCACATGTCTACCTGCAGTGCTTTTAGACTCAGAAGGTCTCGAGCAGCCAGTGCATGGTCATGGTGGGCTCCATTTCCCCTTTCAGGTCCTGACAAGCCCTCAGCCCACGCAGGCTGTGTGATGCCACAGCAGTGTCCACAGACCAGGACGTGCTCACAGACAAGCCAGAAAGACAGTGGACCACCTTATCTTGGTGCCACTCTTGGGCCCTGAAATCCCATTTTTAAGTAATTCCATTTTTAATAAAGCCAGATTGCCTTTTGATGATTTCTCTTTTTTGCTTTAAAATAAAATAACTGGCTTAGTAGCCTTCTCATGTACCCTTCCCTGAGAGAATAGCACGGACGGACCATGCAACTGAACAGCTGGGGCATCTAAATACCGTGTCGGCGTCCGTGCTTATCCAAATCCAATCTCTGCCGAGCCCCCAAACTTCAAAATTCTGCAGCCAAAGAAGACTGGAAAATGTATAAATCATGATTTTGCTCCTGGGTCCCTAGCCACAGTGATGAGGTGCTTAGCATCCTATCCCACCTGCATCCTAATGCGCCATAAGCTATTCTGGTTTTTCTGAGGCTTCACCGAAAGTAGAGAAGATACTCAGCAGGCTCCATATTTAGTATTCAGGACTGAGAAGAACCACACCGTAAGCCGTCTCTTATGCCTTGCTGTCAGCACAGACTCGCAGGGGGAGCGTACTATATTGGATTGCTTTAGAATGGCATCCAAAGCGATCCTCAAGGAAGAGGCCACTGGTTAATACCTGCAGTGCTCTTGAAAGTTGTCTCAGAGTTCCTCACTGTTGGGAGTCCTGAGGTGATTGTAACTATGATGGCCACGGGTAACACATGGAGAGGATAGAACTCCTACGCGCCTTACATAGTCAATAGCCAAGCTCTTCGTTCTCAGTCAATTTCCCCCTATGCCTCAAGGTAGTCTACCAGTAGTCAGACATCATTTTTCTGATGTTGTGTAGGTCCTGGAAGCATGCTAAGGGAAGAGCTGACATCTGGCAGCAGATCCTGTGGGATTTATAAAACTGACAGATGTCACACGTAAGAAGCATGCTTTGCATTTGACACCCAATGGTGTTACAAAAAAGTCACGTTTAATGCAAACTGAAAACCAAATTTTAGCATCCTTTAAGAAAATAAGTTGACATTCTAAGGCATCTCTCTTACAACTTCCTTAAGAATCTCTGCTACATTCATGTTGCAAATGACATTGAAATATTTGTTAGATATTGATTTCAGAGAGTAGTTCATAGAAAGCAGACTCTGGGTTTGACCTTATCTTTTTAAAATTGATCTTGGAGTTCCATATGTCCTGTTTTAAACAGGAATTAGGGAAACAGTTATTTTGGAAAGAAAAAAAAATTATTTAGTTTCTTAATAAGCAGTATGACACTTCTACTGTTCTCGTCAGCCCTAAGGTTCTTCTTCTTGACACTCATGGGATAGCAATGTTGTCTCATGGATTCACAGTTGAGTACAAACAAGCTTCCATGATTCTAGAGAGCCACCTCTCCTTTAAGCTTTCTGGTCAGCTCATGTGGGAAGGCTCAGAGCATAATTAACACTAATTAAAGAAGGTCTCTTACCGTTCTTAAAACCCTCAATCTCTGGAGAAAACAGAAGAGGCAGATCCCATAGAAAGTCTTTTCTTCCTCCTTCTAGTGTTAGCTGTGTCAGACAGCAACTTGACAGTGGGGACCAATTGTGTAAAAGCACTAAGTATATAATCACATTTCTCATCTAAATCTACTTTCATTCATTAAAAATGTACTGAGGGCCTATTATGTGCTGTGCATTAGTTTTCAATGCTACAGCTAGAGGAATAAATGAAAAAAAACAAAAATCCTAGCCTTCTCTATTCCAGCAACGGAGATTGACAACAAGCCAGATAAATAAAATATGTACCTTGCTAAGTAATGGTAAGTGTTAGGGAGTCAAAGAAAAAAGCCAGATGTGTTGGGGTCGGAAAGGATTATAGAACTTTTAGGTAGGATATCCAGGAAGAATTGCTAAGAAGATAATTTCTGAGTAAATGCCTGAAGGAAGTAAGGTAACAAGCCATGGAATTATCTGGAGGAGGAGCATTCCAGACAGACGAAATAACAAGTGCAAAATCCCCTAAACATGGCATGTTCAGAAAAAAGCAAAAATGCCAGTGTGCCCAGAGCATATGATGGCAGAGTAGGAGGAGAGGTCATTGGTCAGATCATATAGGGTCCTAGAGGCCATTGTAAGGACTTCTGCTTTTATGCTGAGTGAGATGGGAACCCAGGAGAGGCTTTTAAGCAAAGTAGTTACATCATCTTACTCACATTATAATAGTATCACATAGGCTGATGTGCTGAAACCAAACTATATTAGAAACAAGGGTGGGAAGACCAGGTAGGAAAGAGGCTACTGCAATAATCCAGTCAAGAGGTGATGGGTTTTGACTGTTGAAGGTGTGGACTTTCAAGGCAGGGTTGGATTCTAGATATATGCATATAGGCTGCTTTAGTCAAACTTAATACTTGGTTAAAAGTAGGTCAAGCAAACAACTATCAGAAAACCTTTCAGACATTCATAGAATACACAGAATATATCACGTCCTCTGCAAACACATGTAGTAAAAAGATCTACATAAATTCATATACAGTATATTCTCCATACTTATTTACATTCTCTACTCAGGTTGCGTATTTCTTCTTAGTTATCCCATTACTAGAAACATCTTGAATAAACCAAATTTGATGACTTAAACTTTGAGCTCCTTTGGAAAAGCCTATTTTATATATGTATAATTTTGGAATACATTTTCATACTTAAATGTAATTACTAAGTGGAAATCCACCATTGGCATTAGTACTTGTAGTCTTTCTAAAATTTCTAATGTGCCTGCCGTAATTTGTGGAAAACATTGTAAAACTCTGGTCCTCCTATGCCATACCTGTCTCAGAGGATTAGTTTTCAGTCCTAGACAAAATATTCACAGCTCTTCATTTGGAAGTCACCTTTTGCAGAAGTGAGCTCCCTGATGAAAGGTTGCGTTCCCTCTCCAGGGTAGCCCATATCCAATGGCTGGTCCATGCAGGGTACAAAGACATGTTTGCTCTGCCTTGACTCACAACTCTGAAGGGCCATGGCAGCTCCAGAGCTCACTGTGGACTTGACTGTGACCTATGCTGTAGCCTCATCACGGTTCAATTTCTTCCTCTGCACATTCTGCCTTTCTCACTCCCTCACAGGTATTGTTCCTGAGAGCTCTCACCCAATAAACTTACTGCATGCAAATCTCAGGCTCAGAGTCTATTTTCCTGGAACCCAAATTAAGACATCATGACCTTATTTATACAACTTTTTTTTTTTAATGAAATTGAATACTGAAGCCATGGATACAGTCAAAGTATCAGCCACCTAAATAAAATAAATACTCACCAAAGGGAATGAATGTTAACTACTACTATTTTAAATTTTAATTCTGATCTAATCCCCAAATTACTATTTCAGTCCATTATTTACCTTATGGAAAAGGCTTTTAAAAAGAAAGACGAACTTCCAAGAGAAAACTCTTTGCCACTGTACAAAATGTATTTCCTACTCTGCAAATTATAGAAAACACACATGAAGAATTAAAAAGATAGATGTCCTTAGAAGTCAGAAGTATATGACAATTACCTGAGCATACATATATCTTGGAAAGAGATTAAGACAGTCACGTTTGAAATTGTTGTCTAAGTTCCTCAGACACTCAGCCATTAATGAAATGAGCTTTATACATATTAAAAAAATAAAGTTGTATCTATTCATAGGTGAATATGCTTAGAAGTGCTCTCTTGACTGGGGGTTCTTTCGTGAAGTATTTTAAACACAAAGAAACATTGCCTGCCATTGGAGACATCTGTATGCCACTGTCAGTTCATCTCCCTGGAAACAGAAGAGAGGTTTATAATATAATGTATTCTGGTAATAGCAGTAACCCTGATAATATATGACATAGAGATAGCAATTTTAACTATGCACCATGAAACACTTTATATATGCATTAATGAATTCCAGTAAAATTGAAATACAGTGAGTTGGAATTATTTCTTTTCTCATTTGTTTGACTAACAGCATCGTGAGATCAGAGATTCTCTCTCTCCTATTTTGGTTTTGGCTTAGGAGTGATTTTTGTTCTTTCTAATGTTTTTATAAAAACCAGATAAACAGATTGTTCTTTGGGGGGCTGAGAAATTACTGCATGGTCACAATAAATCACTGTAATGAGACACATAAGTAATCTGAGAATAATGATATGGGAACAGTTCAGCGTTGTTACAAGACTTCACTTGTCATACTTGGAGCTTTATCATTCCATTTTGTACTGTTAGAATTAGAAATAATTTTAAAAATCACCTATTTCAAGTTTTTTCAGAAGAAAAATATCAGGCCCAGTAAGATAAAGTTATTTGTCTCGAGGTCATAGAGCTATTTGTTGCAGAATTAAAGCTGGAAATTCAGGTCTCCTTCCTTTCAGGATGGTGAACTGAGCACAAATTTAACTTTGTCCTCTCCCAACATACCACAAAGTGAAGGAAGACATATAAGAATCATAATTTTATAATTATGCTAGGACTCTAGAGAGGATATCATCATCAGGACAGAAATGCTGAGGAATTTCTAGAGGATACAGATGGGCTTCTGTCTCTTAAACCTGTGTTCATGTTGAGTACATCTGTCTCTTTCCTGGCCCCATTCAGTGAACCCACCAAGAAGGACCTCCCTTATCCAAGGGGGTGGTTTTCCAGCTTATGTGTCTGCTACCTAGTAAATAAATTCACACAAGAGTGAGAAATAGCTCATTCTGCCAGTTTACTTTAACAGTGAATCCAGGTTTACTAGGACAATTCAATGTACACGCCTGGAGTCACACTGCCCGGGTATGTAACTGGGACTCATAATTACACTTGCTCATAACTGAACATACTATTTGCATCCTTGGAGACTCAGTTTACTTATCTATAAAGAATTAATAATAACAGCACCTATGTTTGCAGCTATTATTGTTTGTTATTTTTAATTATCCTTTTTTTCTCCAAGTCTCAAATATAAATAAACCTACTTTTAAAATACCAGATGGGCTCAGATTGATGCTGAAACCAGAGCAAAGCACTGCACATTCTAATATATGTACAGGAGAGGATTGACAAAGGTGTGAGCTGTCCCTCCAAATGAGGATGGGAAGAAATTCTGCATTTAGAAGCAATAAGTGTAAAGAACAGGAGTTTAAAAAATACAATGATGTCCAGAATAACTAATTAGAAAACTATCAATATCTTCCAGAAAGCTTGGACAATCAGGCCCTCCTCATCTCCGCATGTTAAAAGAGCTGACTGTGGACTTTGTCTTCAGGATGAAGCCAAGGAAGCATTATCTAAATTAGAAGCTAATTTAACTAACCTGGGGTAGGACTTAGACATCCGAATCTTTTAACAGCTCTCCAGGTGACTCTGGAGTTAAAGGCCATTTTTCTAAGCCAATGGTTCTCAAAGTGTGGGCCCTGGAATAGCAGCATCACCATCATTTGAGAACTTTCTAGAAATGCAAATTGTTTGACCCAAAACAATGATGCTAAACCTGCTAAATCAGAAATTGTGTATGGAGCCCAGCAATATGTGTTTTAATAAGCGTTTTGGATAATTCTGATGCATGTTAGTTGGAGAACCACTGTTCTTAATGAAGTGGATGATCCAATTTAGAGGACCCTTAATGGCCTGGGGACTTGGGCCAGAGCCTAAAATTAGGGAATAGTATGATGTAACTCCAGACTTATATGCTGGGAAAAAAGATGAGGGAGGGAAAGAGGAGGAAAAAGGATGAAAATTTAACTCTATTCAGGAGAAAAAATGATTTACTTTGATAGCACCAAGTATTGTTAGTCAAAGTCAGCTTTCTCATTCATAAGAAATAAATGATGCCATCATAATCGGCTGTCTGACCAAAAAGACCCTTAAATATATATATTTAAAGACATAGACTCAAAAGAATCAAATGATAAAAAATTTATATCTGAATAAACAGTGTTGGAAGCAACTTCTTTAATAAGAAATCTGATTTAATCAAATAAAATGCACACATTTGACCACATGAACATTCTCAGCACCATTTTACAAAGAGTGACTGATTTATTTAAAAAATGATCATGGGGCAAAGGATACAAGTGGAAAAATCATAGAAAAAGAAATCCAAATGATTTCTATGAAATGATGCCCAATCCCAAAGGTGGTCAGGGAAATGCCAATTGAACCCATATTCCACTTATCAGACTGACAGAAATTGATAACTGCAATAATACCCTGTATTGAAAAGATGCAGATAAATTAACAGAATCAAATATTGTTGAGAAGGATGTAAATTTCACAGAAAAAGCAAAAACAAAAAATTTATGAAAATGTACATCTCTATTAAGATAGAGTAAAATAAAATATATGTGTTTACACCAAGAAATTCTGTTTTTGGTTATCTACTCTGTAGATTAAAAGTGCAAATATGTAATAAGTGAAAGGTATTTTTACTACAGCATTGTATGTAGCAGCAATAGAGTAAAACTCTATTAATAGGAGAATGGTAGATGTAAGTATTTTTTTAAAATCTCTACTATGTACTATTACGCTACTGTTCAAAATACGTATTTTAGATTGTATCTAGGACCAGGAGAATCATTAATGGTTGAATAATGCCTTTTTTGTTAAAATTAAATGCAAAAAATACTCCTATGTATTTGTGTTTATGTAGTTAATAAGGGATTAAGTCGCTTGGAATTATCATCTCTTCCTCTCCATGCACACACACACACACACGTGCGTGCACACACATGCACACACAAGACAGTCACATAGAAATTCAAGATGAAATATAATAAAGTTGCCTTTAAAAATTGAAAATACATAGCTGAACTTAAAACTGAAAAGAGCTCCTTGAAAACTCAGGAGCTGGAAATAACAGAGATACACAGAGTAGTGATCAGAGGCTGCAGATAAATTGTTTACAGCTATTACAGGTGCATACAAAACCTAATGTTGAGGGCTGTGGAAAAGGACATTTTAACAGCCCAAATCGCTCCCAGTGCTAGAGCAGCTCTAGCAGCATGATAGAGAGAAACACAAAGGGCTAGTAAGAGGGACTTGATACAGGATTTGAAAAAGTCTACCAACTGACTCTGAGAATAAACTAAGCACCTTATGATTCACATAGGGCCGTGGATTAAAAAAAAAAAAAAATCAACCACAAGAAACTGAAATTACACACTAATTAACCAAGACCAAAAGCCAAGAAGTTAACATGAAAACAGGTCAGAAATCATGGAACCCATAGGACCAGATAGAGGGAAATGGAAAACCACTGTCTAGGATTGACTTCACATCCAGACAATTTGCAAAGGAAAACAAAATAATAACAAAAATTCACTGAAGATAAGCACACAATGTATAATAATGAAGATAGTAATGTACAAAGAAGATACAGAAACCCTGATTTCTATGCAACTGACAACACTGTGCAAAACATATAAGGCAAAAACTGATGGAATTACAGGGAGCAATTCAGTAATCCACCATCCAAGCAGAATATTTTAAATCATCTTTTAGAAACTGATAGGTTGAACATTTGTAAAGCTACTATAGCTATAGAAGATTTTAACAACACACATTGACACGCTGTATCTACTAGATATTTTAAACTCTACATTCAACTAATTTTCAAGTGCACATGAAAATGTTCAAAAGCTGACCAGTCACTAGTCCATAAAGAAAGTCTCAGACAAATCCCCCAAAATAGCTCTTGTAAAGACCATACTGTATTATCACATAACAATTAAATCAGAAATAGCTAACATCAGAACTATTTAAAAATATGTGTGTAACTAAAAGTCACACTACTACATAGTACCTGGGTTGAATAAATCATAATGAAAGTTATGAAAAATTGTATATTTAGAAAATAATAACAAATATCAAAATAGACCCACAAATATATAGAAACCTGGTATATATAATAGAAATGGAACTAAATATCATGGGGAAATGTTAGATATTTAGTAAATGGCATAAGTAAATGGGATTTCCATAAGGAAAACATTAGATCCTTATCGAAAACTATATTTTGAAATGAGATCCAGATATTTTGGAGACCTTAATGAACACAAAACAAAAAACCTACAAAGAATAAGAAGGCTTTGAAACCATCAGAAGAAATTATAGAAGACTATCTTTATGACCTTGACATAGAAAAGAATTTCTTAAACAGGGCACAAACAGCATAATCAATGAAGGAAATATGTTGATAAATCTGAGAATACCAAAAATTTTAAAATCCCACATGAGAAGAGACCCGATAAACAAGTTTAAAAGGCATGTTAAAAACTGCAAGAACGGTTGGCAATATATGTAACAGTTAAAAGATTTTCATTCAGAATATCAGTGAACTACAAATCAATAAGAAAAGGTCAAATCAATGGAGAAAGTATATGAAGCTACAATTCACAGAAGAGGAAACCAAGTGGCCAATAAACTTCTAAGATGCTACACCCCCTTAGTAATGAGGGAAATGCAAAAAAAAAAACCCCAAAAAACAGTAAAGAAATACCTCTAACTGCCAAAATTAAAAAGTCTGAGTATATCAAACGCTAAGGAAGTGGTAGCCAACAGGAGCTCTCATACTCCAGGGGTAGGAGTGTCAAATTGAACCACTATTTTGCATAGCAACCCACCAGAGCTGAGGATGGGGGCTAGGGTCTGTTGTAGTGGATGGTTAGTTATAGCTACCTATATACCTCACAAACCCATGCTCTTGCCTTTACAAAACAAATATAACACATTTCTTTCTGTGTACCCTACAAACCTAATACCATACTCACAGGGGGCTCAATAAATCTTGTAGGTGCAGGTAAGGAGCCCTCCGAGGAGCACCAGCTGAGCCATTATTCCGGTCTATGGGCTCCCTCTTCAGCATTTAAAAATTAATTTAGGTTCTCAGTGTCCATCTATTTCTAGACATTTCAGTCAGCAGCCCCAACAATGTACATAAAACAAGGTGGTTTTGTCAAATGTAATAGAAAAGGACAGACAATTGGCAATTTATTTGTAACTCCACAGAGAATTTTTCACACATGCAACACAAATGCCAGAGTCCACACCCACTTCAAAAGGTCCCATCATATTTTGGTTTCCAGTCCAGAACTGGTTTGGTTGGCTACAAAGTTTTCTTTTTTTTAATATAAATTTATTTATTTATTTTTGGCTGCATTGGGTCTTCGTTGCTGCACACGGGCTTCCTTTAGTTGCGTCGAGCGGTGGCTTCTCTTGTTGTGGAGCACGAGCTCTAGAGTAGTTGTGGCACGCAGGTTCAGTAGTTGTGGCTCACAGGCCCTAGAGCGCAGGCTCAGTAGTTGTGGCACACGGGCTTAGTTGCTCCGCGACATGTGAGATCTTCCCGGACCAGGGCTCAGACCCATGTCCCCTGCATTGGCAGGCGGATTCTTAACCACTGTGCTACCAGGGAAGCCCTACAAATTTTTCTTTTAAAAATTTCACTCAATCCATTAATCAATCAGAATATGACTATCAACTGTGTGAAGAAGCAATTCTTCATTACCACTTTCAGAATGCAAAGGAGATAAACATATGATTTAACTAACAATGGAAAATGACTAACCACTCTCAAAATATTTTTTTGAATTTCACTTAGGCAAAGAAAAATAGTCTAAGAAAATAGAGCAATCTAGGAGAACAAGACTGTTAATATTAGCCTTGGAACTTAGGAGATTTAAACACTTTACTTCTGTATGTTTAACATTTATAAAATAATAGGCATGAAACCTAGGTGCTGTTGGGTTAAGGTACTCCTAAGAGGCTAAGAACTTAGGGACCTGGATTTCTTCTCTTTTTGAAAAAACACAAAAAAATGTATGAGAAGAAATCAGCCTTTATATACCTCTTACACAGAATTGGTTAATGTTATTTTGTTAAAGATTAACAATAACATGTAATAATAAAAGAAACAAAACATAATAAAGTAGAATTCTTGCTTGTATGACCCTGCAACACTTCTCTTCCCACCCTGAAGGCTACTTCTCTGCTATCATTAATCAGGTGAATATATCTCCAGTACTTTTTTTTAAACCATTTAATAATATACATATCCATAAATAGCACAGTGTGTTACTCTCTGAAACTTGCTTTTGTATTCCCTATTGTGTTTCTGAACTCCATTTATGTTGTCCTATACGTTCATCTTAACTTTTATACAGCATGCCATTATTTGAATGTATTACCCTTTATCCATTACTATTGGTGGATACTTGGTTTATATCCAATTTTTCACATTACAAACGTTTTACATGTAAAAAACTGAAGTGAATATCTTTGTATGACTTCTGGTAAACATAAGGAATAATTTCTCTGTTAAAGAGCTAAAGAGTTAAGCATGAGTTCTGGGTTATTAGCATTTTCAGCTTTATTGGCTATTACCAAAAACACTAAGGGAGTGGGAAGGTAGGCCTTCTCATACACTATTGTGAGCAGTGAAAATTGGTGCTGTTGCCTTCATGATAAGGAATTGGCAAAATACACCAAAATCAAAAATGCACATAAGCTTTGGCTGCAGAATTCTATGTCTGAAAATATATCTTCACAACATACTTGCTTATGAGTACATACAGGTATATTTAGGACATTATTAAACATAGCTTTTTTTGTAATAGTGAATAATTAGAATAAATTTGATGTCCTTTTTATAGCATTTTTACAAGAAACACTATAAACAATTTTGAAGTCTACAATCCAAAACTCCCTATACACACACACACACACACACACACACACACACACTGAGCAGCTGGAAAAAAAAAAAAAAAGCAACTAGGTTTTATGTCTGGTGCTCTCTAATTTCAACTGTCTCTTTAATTAGCTCAGATCTTTAGCCAAATGTCTAGGATTTTAAATCACCCTCCCCTTACCTTCTCTTGCTCATGATGATGTGTGATATCTGTGGAACTTATTGTGTCCTCCCCGGGGGCTATGGGGAGGGAGTTTGTGTATGTGTAGTGACCTTTGGCGCTACTACCCACCATAGGCATGTCTGTACTGCGTGTCCTGATGGCAGAATTCAAGGTACTGTCCCCCTTAATTTGATAGAGCTTAATGGTGATCATACATCAATGCTTCATGGCCCTGGAAAAAGAGTAGAGGCCTCCTGTTTTCTGCACTTCCCCCTCTGTCTCCTCTGTCCTATACTGTACGTCATAGAAGCTACTCCAGATTAACTTGCCTCTATTCATGGCAGCTTCAAAGCTCCACCGTCTCTCAGTACAGCTACTCTCAGTCACTGTTAGGGGACTATGGGAACGTATGGATCCCATACCTGGCCTGTAAGAACTGGGAACATCTAAGAACATCTCAGAAAGTCTGGCCTTTCTCCTGCCTAACTTGACTGCACTATTGAATTTACCTGATGTGGTCACCCCCCAGGTTATTTCTGGAGGCCCCATCTGTGACAATCTTCTTCTAAACATAAATTGGGATAAAAACTCCAGGCATTTTTCTCAGGAGAAACTCCTCTGACACCCTAAGTCAAAGTGTGAAGAAAAGGGATTGGGAGCCACATACTTTAACCCCTTCTTCTGCTTTTCTCCCCATTCTCTTTGATGCAGCCTTTGGGTCCTGCTAGGGCTAGATTTTCTCTTAATTTTCCTACTCTGCCTATTTCATGCCCTGGCCATAGCAGGCATAAGGAATATCATCACTATACTATGCAAGACACCCTATAATCTGAGTCCTTATAACTTGATTCTTAATATAATGAATTTAGAATATTCTCTCTATATTAATGCCTGGCTTTAAGCTTGGTGTTTTGTTGTCAAATTCTATTTTGGAAGTTAGAAGCTGAAAAGGTTCTAGTTGATTGCTTGCTGTAACACTTTGTTCCACCCCCCCACCCCCCACCCCCCCGGCAAATACACACACCACCATCAAGATGGGCAGAAAGATGCTTTAAGTTGACTGGAGAAGAGCAGGTATGAACACAGGCAAACGAGAAAAGTATATTAACATGTGTCAACACATTACATTCACTCCCCGTATACACATGTAACCGGATGTTAAGTAGGGGTTTTTCTGTAATCCTAGGATTGCCTGCTAGGATCAAAAACTGTGGGCAGTGTCTCTAAATAGCAAACTTCCCCAAGACAGACACCAATGAGTGGTGTCAGAAACCTCCCTTAGATATTATTGAGATAGCTGAGTAAGTTCCACTACTCCAACCACTTCACTAGCGCCCCTCCTCAACCATCTTGACACCTAGTCTATGGAAGGGGAAGAATAAGGAAGGGGGAGCAAAATAATTAATTGTTGGAGTTGAAATGATCAGGAGTGTAGGCTTTACGGCTAACTTGGAGCGTTCATCCCCTAAGAGAGGTCAGTCCGTTGTTTCATTTCCCTCTTTCTGGCCCAGAGGTAAGAGGCATTTCCATACAAATTCCTAGGTGCAGGAAGTACATGTTCCCCTCCCCCATCTCAAACATGTCTTAAAGTGCTTTAACTGGGAAATGAGATGGGAGACTTCAACCAGAGAAGACAGTGGTCTATTTTTGTGTTTGCTTCTTGTTGTTTATTTGTTTTAATAATGGGAAATGATCAGAAAGTTTTGGAATCTACACAAGTTTTTGTTAAGGGGTTCAGTCACATAGTCTAGAAGATAGGTAATAATAGAAGAAAGATAAAAGTTTTCACATTTATGCTCTACTACGTTTGGGCTACTTAACAGAATGGCTACATGTGCATAAAACTTAAAAGACTAGAAGTGTATATACCAATATATTAACAGATATTATTTCTTGCTGATAAAATTAAGGGTGATTATTTTTAGTTTTATTTAATGTGTTTGCAAATCTTTCATAAATTCCACAATAAACTTAAAGGTCAGAATAAAGCTCCACTCTTTCCAAATGAACAGATGAGTAGAATGTTACGAGTGTATCAGTCACTCTTTTTAAGGTATATTACTTTCATATGAATTAGTCTTCTACTTAATTCTCAAGTTAAAGAACAATGGTAATCCCAATTGTCACTGTACATTTAGAAATTAATATTTTCTGAACACCAAGGGAAAATGAAAAACCATAGCCCTGATTAGAACCCCAAGAAGAGAAATAAAATGGTTACAACCCTTGCCCTCTACATCCTTGAGACCTGTATTTTAAGCTCTAAAATAATCCACCTGATGGGGGACCTGAGGCTCAACAGAGCTTCAACTACCTCTGGGCACAACTGCACTTTCCTATGTCCTCTCACTTTAGTCTCACTCCTACTGTCTTCAAAGCTTTCTTTATTTTGGGAACACCAGGTGCTGAATAAATGAATAAGTGACTCATGCCATCCACATGGCAGCCAGCAGCCTCTAGTATCCCCTTCAGGAAGAAGGTTATTAATGCAATGTTGTCATGGAATTTGATCACTCCCTCAGATCTAAGTGCATTCTGTTTTCATAACCAAAAAGACTTTCCTTGATAGTCTTACAATTGTAGACCAGAAAGTATTCAGTGAGGCCAAGTACAATTTTGATCATCTTAATTCCAAGGACACTAATTTCTTAATTATATTAAAAAAACAAACAAACAGTTATTTTCTGGGATACTGTGTTTCCAGATGAATTATTCTTTATCAAATATTTTAATTTAGCAACTTTACCACTTTTAGTAGATCTTATACCACCATGCAGGGGGAAAAGGTTGGAGAAGTAAAGTAGATTAATGACTGAATTATTGTTTTATCTTAAGCTGAAAAATCCTTCAGGCAAAGCTATTGAAAGCACAGGGCCAAATTAACATGTAATTTACTCTTTTCTTCTTCATTGGATATTAAGGTCTCTTTCTCATAGTTATTCTATAATAGCTAGTTCTGGGTCACAAAAGGAAACAGCAGATTCCTTGCTCCTAATTTGACAGGACATACTTAAATGCTGGAAAGAAAATTCTCATAATTATTTTTAAAAGATATAAAGAAAGAAAACACAATTTTACTAGCAGTTTTACTGACTGGAAGAAATCTCTTCAATTAACCTCTTCCTCTATTGGCCACAACAATTTTCAGTTGGATTATTAGAAGAGTTTTTGCTTTGTACTCAAATTTTGAATCAAGAGGAATCAGAAAGGAAAGTTTTCTTGGCACGGCCCCGTACTGACCCCAGCCCGGGGAGAGCGAGTTAGCAGAAGCCCACTTAGCCCCCTCTTCCTCTCGCACTCTCTGAACATACGCTTGAAGGTGGCAGAACTCTGACAGAATCGTGCTGCTCTCTGACGTGGATGTCCAGGCTGCTGCATTTCATGCTGAGCCAAACCTCAAGCATGAGCTGCAGGTAACAAGTTTACTTCCTTAGGAGTTAAGGAAAGATACCTACATGGTCAGTTCATCAGAAGTAGTCTCAACAATGTCACGACTCAAAACCCCAGCCTGGAAAGCAGAGAGGCAGGGAAGCCTCTGTGAAACAGAAACGTCTCGTTGCCTCTTGGTCACTCAAAGTACCTGCTCTGAATTCTCTCGTCTCTGCTTTAAATGAGCATCAGAAAACCACAGTCCTGTCGAGGGAGAATGTCCCTGGTTCCTGTGAAACATCCCTCTCCCCTCGAGCCAGGTTTAATTGCAAACCTGAAGAAGTATTGTGACAGGAGCCTCTGCATTTCTCTGATAAGGTACAGTTTTTCATTTCCCTCTGGCTTTATGATCCTCAGGGGTGGGGAAGCGCTGACAATGCAAGTCAATGACCAGAGATGTTGACTCTCCGAGTGCTGATTTTTCTAAAGGAAGGCAGGCAGAGAAAATCTAGGAATTAAAATTGTGGTGAGGAAGAAAGCGTGGCCATGGCAACTGATGTGGATACTTGAGGAGGAAGAGAGCCGTCAAGATGAGTCAGTAATATCTCTATCTAAGTAAGTGCAAATTAAAGAGAAAGATAAAGATGCTTTGTCACCATGACTACATTGCTGGGAAAGCCTTGGTGTTTACATCCATCCTAAAGTTGGAGTACTAGTATTGCTGCTGCCGCTCTGCTACTACTACTACTACTATGAATAGCAAAAATAATAATGGTGGGTACCATTTATAGAGTGTTGATTTCTGTAACCGAGTTTTTTAAAATTAATTTTTATTGGAGTATAGTTGACTTACAATGTTATGTTAGTTTCTGCTGTACAGCAAAGTTAATCAGTTATACATATATCCACTCTTTTTTAGAGTCTAGTCCCATATAGGTCATTACAGAGTACTGAGTCGAGTTCCCTGTGCTATACAGTAGGTCCTTATTGGTTATCTATTTTATATATAGATATATTCCCAATCTCCCAATTTATCCCTCCCCACCCCTTCCTCCTTGGTAACCGTAAGTTTGTTTTCTACATCTGTGACTCTACTTCTGTTTTGTAAATAGGTTCATTTGTACCATTTTTTTAGATTGCACATATAAGCGATCTCATATGATATTTGTCTTTCTCTGTCTGACTTACTTCACTGTTATCATCTCAGTAGTTCTCACACACTGCTGATATAAGCACTATCACCACCATCCCCATCTTCAAGAAACGGAGGCTTAGAAAGATTCAGTAACTTCCCAAAGGCCAACGAGCAAGTAAGTGACAGAGCTAGCATCCAATGCTGTAACTGTCTAAGTCCAAGTCCTCTAGGCTATGCTGCCTCAGGCTCAGTGTCACCAGAATCATGTCGTACTTGGTCCTTCAGGCTTCTGAGAGGCAAAAGCCAACTAGCAAACCTTGTCTCTATTGAAAGCCTGCCACTACTGAATGAGCATCAATGCCTTACATGTTTCCCATAGTCCAACCGCTTCCCTAAAGTGTGCCCTGCTTGTAACACTGCTTATGACAGCTATAATTAAACATTCAGTCAAGATTAGCAAACTTCATTTAAAACAAAGCCTTTTTGTCTTGCTACACTTTTATCACAAAGAACTCTCAGGCTTCTCTGAGATTTCTAACAACTCAACCGGTCCTCTGAAGGCTGTAGGAGGCTGACTGCAAAAAATCTCTCCCTTCCAAGGTTTTAATAGCATTGAAATTACAACCCCGGCACAGTCTACTCCAGGACATAAAAAGCTGCTTCTCTCTCCAACAAAGTGCTCTCTTCAACAAAGTGATAAATAAAAGCAAAAACAAAAAAATCTGTCAAACCATGACAGAGCAAGCCAATTAAATTCTTTACTTTTTCGAGAGCGGAGTATGGTAAATGGCACAATATTTATATGAAGTATTTTTCAAAGTTTAAAGTGCCAGATTATGTGTGCCTTTTTAGGATTGTCTATTTCAAATTAAGACTAAGTAGCAAATATTTTGAGCACTCATGTGCAACACCCTACACTAGTTTCAGGGAGAAATACAACACGTAAAATGTTGACTCTCCCTTCAAATATCTGTTCTAGTTTTGAACTCCCACAATTCAATAAGCTCCATAAAAAATGGGTAAAATATTTGAAAAGACACTTCACGAAAGATTATACAAATAGGTAATAAACACCTGAAAAGGTGCTGGACATTGTTAATCATCAGGGAAATGCAAATTAATAGCACAACAAGATATGACTACACTTCCGTAAGGCCTTGTCTTACCTGGACAAGGCCAGGTAAGAATGTAGACCAACTGTATCTCTCCTGTATTTCTAGTGGGAATATAAAATGGTATAACTACTTTAGAAAAGGGAGGTCTGGAGTTTTATTAAAAAAAAAAAAAAGTAAACATATATATGCCCTATGATCCAGCAATTTCATTTCTAGGTATTTACCCAAGAGACATTAAAATATATGCCAACCAAGAAACATGCACAAGAATGTTCAGAGCAGCTTAGTCATAATAGCCTGGCACTGAAAACAGCCACAAATTCTTCCATAGGAGAATGGATAAACAAACTGGAATATTCATATCAGGAAATACTATTCAGCAATAAAAAAGAATGAAATACTGATAATGTAACATAATTAAATCTCGAAATGTGCTGAGTGAAAGAATCCTTATACAAAAGAATATGTACATTCCTGTTTATTAAAAGGTCTAGAACAGATAAAACTAATCTGTAGTAGAAACAAATCAGAACAGCAGTTTCCTCTGAAACAGTGGCAGAGGGGATTGACTGAAAAGGAGCATGGGAGAACTTTCTGGGTTGATGGTAGTGTTCTATATTTTAATAGGAGTTTGGGTTACAGAGCTGTATATTTGTCAAAAAGCAGCAAGTGTACACTTATGTGTTTTTCACTGCATGTAGATTTTAACTTAAAAAACTATTACATTAAAAAAATTCTAGTTAAAAGATACTTATGCTGAAGTATTTAATAGGGGTTGAACTGATATCTTCAATTTACTTGAAGTGTACCAAGAAATAAAATGTACTAAGGATTAATAGAGGGAGAGATAAATGGATAGATATATGATACAGCAAATGTAATAAAACAATGATAAAATAGTAAAAACCAATATAATGGTGGATATATATATGGTCACTGTAAAATTCTTTCAACTTTACCCCATATGTCTGAAAATACACATAGTAAAATGTTGGAAAAAACATGCTTCATTCTTTCAGTCTTTACATGAAATGGTTAAAGAGAATGTGTGTAATGAAGAAGGAAAGAGAAAAAGTGGGCAGGAAACAACTGCCAGGTAGATATTATTTTCTGTATATGTTTAATCTCCAGTCTCGTTCAACTGCTACACAGTCTTAGTCACACATTTAAGATATTTATTGAGTTTCTACTATGTACCGGACTCTGTGCTAGAAGAATTCAGACACATTGATTTGATTGATTGGATTTCAAAAAGCTTAGAGTACAGTGGGCATCCAAAGGTTTGATATACATAAAACTTCTTAATAAGGCACTATCAATCTATAATTTTTTCTCAGTTTCTAAATTTGGAGTCTTTTTAATACTTGGGGAATGACCAAATTAACCAATAGCACTATGATGCTGAAAGCACTTTACATTATAAAAAGTATACATAATTATTCTGTAATTTATTATAAGGCAAATATGCAGGACATTTGCTTAATTATTATTTTAATAGAGTACTTTGTCCATTTAGGGAGTTAAATTTAAAATATCATGATAAAATCATAATAATTATGACATTTAGGTAACCTCACCTAAACCTATAACTTCAAATAAAATCAGTGACTCCCAAATGTGTATTTTTGGCCAACAGCTTGTTTCTGAGTTTCAGAAACTTGAAACCAATGCCCTGCTAGACATTTCTACCTAAGTATCCCTCAAGTACTTCAAATTCAAAAGGTTCACATAGAAACATAATATTTTCTCTCACAGAGCTGCTTTACCCTCAGTACGTTTTAGATTAGTTATTCATCCCAGTCCCAAGAGTTAACCTAATCCCCTGCTTCATATTTATTCACTAATATCAAATACTATTTATTCTAGGTTCTAAAAAACTTTAAAAGTTTGTTTTCTCATAATAAAAATAATGCTATCAAATACAATTCGGAAAGTACAGGAAAACAGCAAGAAATATAATCGCTTGTGATTTTACTATGTAATAGGTAAAATACTATGTAATATTTCTACTACTCCTTTTCTTTCCTAAATTTAGAGTTTTATAGGCGGTTTCTTTTTTCACTTAGTAATGTATAATATAAATGAGTCAGTACCCTGCTTTTAAAAATCTAATGTTATATAACGTGTTTTCAATTATGCCATTTGGTTCTTGTAAACTCTATTTTTATTATTTTTTTATTTTTTGTTTTTTATTTTTTAAACATCTTTATTGGAGTATAATTGCTTTACAATGGTGTGTTAGCTTCTGCTTTATAACAAAGTGAGTCAGCTATACATATACATATATCCCCATATCTCCTCCCTCTTGTGTCTCCCTCCCACCCTCCCTATCCCACCCCTCTAGGCGGTCACAAAGCACCAAGCTCTCCCCGTGCGATGCAGCTGCTTCCCACTAGCTCTCTATTTTACATTTGGTAGTGTATATATGTCACTGCTACTCTCTCATTTCATCCCAGCTTTCCCTTCCCCATCCCCGTGTCCTCAAGTCCATTCTCTATGTCTGCATCTTTATTCCTGTCCTGCCCCTAGGTTCATCAGAACCATTTTTTCTTTTCTTTTTTTTAGATTCCATATATATTAAACTCTACTTTTATATGCCTGCAAAATTCTTAATTACCTAATGTTCTAACTGTCACACTCTTCAATCTGGTTCACATAATTATTTTTTCTGCATTATTATAAAGGTTATTTTAACCAGTCTCCTCTAAAATCTATAATCTACATTGAGATAAAGTTAGCATTCAAATTCAAAAATGATTCACTTCCTTTCTTAAAAATCTATTGTGGGACCTCTGTATCCAGGATAGAAGGAAGGTACCTAATTAACTCTCCTGCTTGAAAAAATTAAAACACTCAACAAAATATGTAAAACACATTTTAAAACATTGGACATCATATAACACAGAACAGTTATGCCTGAGATAGGGAAATCAAAGAAGTAATCCCTACAATTGCCCGACTTTATTGCTTGGGAAGAGTTTCCAGGCTGTGACCCAAGATGGGGAAACCCAAGCAAAATCTGGAGCTCTTACAGAATGGAGTAGATGGAGTTGAGAGTTCAGGGAGGTCAGTGTGACTGGAGTTTACAGAACAGAGTACTACAGAGAAGAGAGCTGCAAAGAGAGAAGACTCTGGATATCTGTAGAGGGACCCCCTTGAGTACTCATCAATGTTCTGATCAGCATACACATGGAAAGAAACTATCTGAGGCCAAGGAAAGAGTTGCCTGAAAAGATAAAAGGGAAAAAACATCTTTGCAGCACAAACAGAGCTGGGAAAAATACAGTTCCCATGAGCCAGAGGAGAATAACTGATAATTCTCAGAGTATCAGGTAAAGTAGAATTTTGTAGAAAATCCTACAGAATCTTACAAAAAAAGTAGGAAAGAAGAATTTTTGCCTCATAAGTGGGCAAAAGAAAAAAAAAGTGTTTGAGGAAACATTAATCTGGCCCTGCCCAACAAAGATTTAAATCAAGTTCCGAAAAGATTAAATGATTTCCATGTAATTTAACTATGACCCAGAACAAAGTTCAAGAACATATTTTATGAATGAAAACTCCTTGACAGTCAATAAAGTAAAATTACAATTTCTGTCATCTAATAAAAAATTACCAAACATACAAATAAACAGGAAAATATAACCTACACTGCAGAGAAAAATCAATAAATGAAAAGCTACATTATGCAGATGATAGAAGTTTTAGGCAAGAACATTAAAACAGCTATTATAACTATATTCCATGTGTTCAAGACAGTAAAGGAAATAGTGAATATATTAAACAAAAATACAGATGATATGAAAAAGACTCAAACCTAATTTGTAGAGAGAAAAAGTACAATGTCTGAGATGAAAATATACTGAATGGGATTAATAACAGATTAAAGACAACAAAAGAAAAGGTTAGTGAACTTAAAACTTAGCAATTGAAATGATTCAAAATAAAGCATAGAGAAAAATGAGTGATAAAAAATGAGCAGAGAATCTCTGACCTATGGAGTAACATCAAGCAGTCTAACATAGATGTAATGGGAGTCCCCAGAGGAAGTGGGGGGTGCATGCAGAAAAATATTGATGAAAATAATGGTCAAAATTTGTCCAAATTTGAGGAAAATGCAAACAAATACATTCAACAAGCTTAATGAACCCCAAGCATAAGAAATATAAAGAAAACAACATCAGGATATATAACAACCAATTGTTTAAAACCAGTGAAAAATTAAAAAATCAAGAAGGCCAGGTTGGGGGAGGGAGAAGAAAACAAATTGTGTACAGAGAAATGAAGATGACAGATTTCTTATCAGAAATAATACTAACCAGAAGAGCACTAACAACATCTCTAAATTAGAGAAAGAAAGAAAATCTACCAATCTACAATTCCTTAGCTAGTGAAAATGTATTTAGGAAATTAAAATAAAATAAATTTTTTTTCTAGATATACAAATTTCATGTAAGTCGTTACCAGCAAACCCTCACTTAAAAAAAAAAAGTTAAAGAAATGTTTCAAGCAGGAGGAAAATGATGCTGGCTGGAAATCAGTATCTACATAAAGAAATGAAGAGCACTAGAAATGGTAGATATGTGAGCAAATGTAAGATAATCACTTTTCTTTGAAATATAAATGACCCAAGAAGAGAAAATAACAAAGTATTAAGAGATTAAAACATAGTAGACATAATTTATGGCAACAATAATAAAAAGACCAGGAGGAAGGAAATGGAGTAAAGTATTATAAAATTCTTACATCATATGTGAATGGTATAATGTTCAAAGTTAGTCAGAATTAGACTATGTTATTTTAAAGATGTATACAATAAACCCAAAGCAACCACTAAAAAAAAAAGACAAGGTGATTTACCTTTTAAGAAAATAAAGGAGATTTAATGGAATCATAAAATATTCAATCCAAAAGAAGGAAGAAAATAATGAAAAGGAAACAAAGACATATGGGAAAACAAGAAAATAATAGCAAAATGGTAGATTTAAACCCAACCACATCAGAAGTCACATTAAATATACATAATCTAAAACCCTAAATAAAAGTTAGAGATCATCAGACTGGATAATAAAACAAGATTCAACCATAGGCTATCTGCAAGAAATGTACTTAAAATATTAAGATATAACTAAAAATAAAATAATAGGAAAAGATATGTCAAGCTAACAGAGGTCAAAAGAAAGCTGGAATGATTAAAATATTATTAGACAATATGAATTTTACAGTAAAAAAAATATAACCAGTGTAGAAAAAAGAGGGCTTCCCTGGTGGCGCAGTGGTTGAGAATCTGCCTGCTAATGCAGGGGACATGGGTTCGAGCCCTGGCCTGGGAAGATCCCACATGCCACGGAGCAACTGGGCCCATGAACCACAACTACTGAGCCTGCGCGTCTGGAGCCTGTGCTCTGCAACAAGAGAGACCGCGATAGTGAGAGGCCTGCGCACCGCGATGAAGAGTGGCCCCCGCTCG
The DNA here is from genome assembly GCF_965194825.1 of Balaenoptera physalus. Taxonomy (NCBI): domain Eukaryota; kingdom Metazoa; phylum Chordata; class Mammalia; order Artiodactyla; family Balaenopteridae; genus Balaenoptera; species Balaenoptera physalus. The sequence goes on along the minus strand of NC_138887.1, from coordinate 85,044,117 downwards.
CCACAACTAGAGAAAGCCCTCGCACAGAAACGAAGACCCAACACAGCCAAAAATAAATAAATAAATAAATAAATAAATAAATAAATAAATAAATTTTTTTAAAAAAAAAGAAAAAAGAAAGGTTATTATTTCATAGGGATGAAGGAATCAATTCATTAAGAGGACCCAAGAAACTTAAATATTTGCAACTGATAACAGAACTTCAAAATGCATGAAGCATAAACAAACACAACTACAAAGAAAAATAGACAAATCCATATTTATAGTCACACATTTCAAAATCCATCTCTCAATTAATTGACAGAACAAGTAGACAGAAAGTCAGTAAGAATAAAATAAGTAAACAGCACTATCAACTAACCTGAGCAAACTGACATTTACAGAAATCTTCACCATGCTATAGCAAAATGCAAATTCTTGGATGCACTCACAGAAAATGTACTAAGATAGACCATATTCTAGGGCATAAAACAAATCTTAATAAATTTAAAATTATTCAAACCAAGCAAAATATATTTTCAAACTGAAATGTAATCAGATCAAAAAGCAACAGTAGAAAAATATCTGAAAAAAAAAAAAATCCCCCAAATTTGAAAACCAAACTACACATTCAAAATAACTTTGGGATGAACGGAGAAATTAAGAGAAATTTTAACGATTATTCAATTGAATTAAAATGAAAACACAACATAACAAAATTTGTGAAAAGAAGCTAAAACAATAGAGAGGAATTTATAGCATTAAATGCCTACACTAGTGAAAGAAGATCTTGAATTAGTAGCTTCAGCATCACCCTAAGAAACTAGAAAAAGTAGACCAAATTAACTAGATAGTAAGCAGAAGAAAGGAAATAATAAAGAGAAGAAATCACTATATTGAAAATAAATCAATAAAACTAAAAGCTAGTTCTCTGAAAAAAATCAATAAAATTTGTAAACTTTTAACCAGAATAATGAGGAAAAAGAGAATAAACACATTATCCCAAATTAAAGAGGTGACATCATTACAGATTCTACAGATGTTAATAAGATAATAAGGAAATAGTATAAACATAAGTACACAAAAAATTCAGTAACCCACATGAAATGAACTAATTCCTTGAAAGACACAAACTGCCAAAACTTACACAAGAAGAATGAAATAATCCGGAAAGCCCTAAATAGCAGGTAAATTGAACTTCCAGCTTAAAAGTTCTCACTAGGAAAATCCAGGTCCAGATAGCTTCAGTTGTGATGGATACCAAATTTTCAGGAAGAAATAATACCAAATTTATACAAATAAAGAATTGAAGAAGAGGAAATATTTTCAAATTTATTCTAAGAGAGCAACATGACCCTGATATCAAAACTAGACAAAGATGTTACAAGAAAATTACAACTCCAAATCTCTCATAAACATAGATGCAGAATTTAACATTTTAGCAGATCAAATTCAAAATATATAAAAAGTCTACTACATCATGCTCAAGTTGGGTTCATCTTGAAAGTACAAGCCTGGTTTAACATTTGAAAATCAATGTATTTCACCACATCAACAAACTAAATAAAAAAACCACAAAGGACTATCTCAATAGATGCAGAAAAAACATTTGACAAAATCTAATGTCTATTCTTCATAAGAACTCTCAGGAAACTTGAAAAAAAAAAAAAAAAGGAACTTCCTCAACCTGATGAAAGGACTCTAATATAAAAAATATCTAAAAATCAATCAATACTTTAACATTAAACTAAAAAAAATTTAAACTTTGGAAAGAAACACAGCAAAACATTTTCATGACATTGGTTTAGGCAAAGACTTCTTAGATAGAATACCAAGAGCATAACCCGTAAAAGAAAATATTAAAAAATTATACTCAAAATTAAGAAATTCTGCTCTTTCACAAATGCTGCTAAGAAAATGAAAAGTCACAAATTGGGAGAAGAGATTTGCAAATCACATTTCTGATACAGGACCTGTATCCAAAATATATAAAGAACTCTCCAAAATCAATAATAAGGAAAAGAAAAGCAAATGATCAAAAAATCTGAATGGACACTTTACCAAAGATATGTCAATGGCAAATATGCAAAGGAAAAGATGTTCAACATCATTAGGGACTAGTGGAATGCAACTTAAAACCAAAATGATATACCACTACATATCCAATAAAATAGTTAAAATTTAAAAACCTGACTATACCAAGTGTTGGCAGAGATGTGAATCAACTAGAACTCTCACACATTGCTGGAGAAAATGTAAAAGGAAACACTTTAGAAAACAGACTGATATTTTCTTAAAAACAAAGCACCTATCATATTGTCTATTTCATTCATAGGTATTTACTCAAGGGAAATTAAACCATATTTGCACACAAATACTTGTGCAAAAATGGTTATAGCAGCTTTATTTATAATAGCAACAAACCAAAACAACACAAATTCCCATCAGTAGGTAAATGGATAAACAAATTGTGGCATATTCATACAGTATTATGCAACATAGATGAATACCAAAATAATTATGCTGAGTGAAAGTCTAGACCTAAAATGTACATACTCTATCATTTCTTTTATATATATTTCTAGAAAATGCAAACTAACCTACAGTGAGGAAACAGATGACAAAGGGGCAGGAGGAGATTTTAGGGGTGATGAATATGTTATTTTGATTGCATTGATGGTTTTATGAGCATATAGATCCTTGAAATTTTTTTCAAATTGTACCTTTTAATGATGCATGGTTTTTTTATATAGGGGAGGGGACGGGAGGGGAAGAGAGAATAGAATAGAATAGAACAGAGCAAGGGAGGAAGGGAGAGAGGAATGGAGAGAACGGGAAAGAAACAATCCCTAGTGCTTCCCCAGAGCTCTCAGACTAATACCTAAAGTCTTTAAATCATATTGGTGTCCTTTCATGAAATGGCTTGTCTCCCTCTACAGTCTCCTTTGTCACAACTCTAACTCCCATCTATTTCCAATTTCTTTCACCACATACTCTACATTCTAGTTTACATTATCTCAAAGTCTGTTATCCCCAGTGGTCCCTGAAAGTCTTGTTTGTCTTTCAATGATCAGTGTCATCTGTCCTTTCCCTGAAATGCTACTCCCAGGCTGAGTTAGTTGCTCCTGCAATGCTCCTAGATCAACAATTCATAGCTCTAACAAAACATTCTTCACTCCGTTTGGTCACTGTTGATTCACTTTTTGGTCTCTCTTTTGTTGAGAAAGCCCTGAAGAAAAAATTTTCTTGTGCACCCCTAGTCTCTCAATATCTCATATAGTGCCTAGTGCATAGTATGCACATAACATAATTTGTTGCATGAAGGAATGGACCTGATTATGTTAATGTATACTCCTTCCCAGTGGTGTCCTTTCAGTACCATAGCATATTACATAGCATAAAGTCATAAAGAGAGTCATAGCTATTTATCCCAACATTTGTTTCTAGTATGGGGATAAAAGAGAAAACATTAAAACAAATTCCAGATGTATGAGAACATTAAAAATGTTCACCACGTCATAGAAAAACATCTCACCTCCAAGGTGTGTAACAGGTTACACAGCCTCATTGTTGCATGATCTGCCAAACAAGTAGACATATAGATAGCTTTTTAAAAGGGATGTCCTGATTGACTTTTACCTGTGTTTTCAACAAGCACAGCACTAACAATAAGACATAGTGGAGCAAGTTGCATGAGAAAGAGCTAACAAACTGCTTCTTTATTTTGAGTGCAGGGTACTTACTTGTGAACCCTTGAAACCTAAAATTTAGTCTGGCTCACAATTTTGCTGTGAGAAAGTGCATGACAATCAAGAAGTAAATGAATCTAGTTTTCAGAACAATCCCCAGTGGGAATTATAGAGGAGTGAGGGGAATTCGCTGGGATGAACAGATGTTTTTTCATCAGAATGTTTCTCTCTCTACTTTGACAGTGTTTATGAACTATTCGCAAAGTACGCATTTACTGTAAACAGGTATTTTGCTGCCCACTTATGCTTAGGAGACACATTTCCTGGAATAGGCTGGAATGAACCCAGCTGTATTGTTTCTGCATGATCTCAAATGGAAGATCAATATGAAAGAAGTTCTGAAATGTCATTGGACAGGATGCTAAGTGTACTCCATTGTGAAATGAACCCTAGAGTCAGCCACTTAAGATATTGTTCTGTGTCACTGAGGTCAGACAGTAGATGGAGAAAAGAAAATGCAAGTGAAGAATTTTTTTAAGCCAAGCTTTTAAAATATAGCTAAGAAAACTTGGGTGAGGATGTGTGAATTTCAGGCACTCTGGGAAGAGGTGCAAATAAAAACCTAGCTGGTAATTCCCTCCAGAACAGGTTGCTTCTTCCTCTTGAAAAACACAAAGAAGAAATCATGCACCAAGTAAAGCCAAATCCCTTTAAAGCTTCTGTTAGTAGTAGGTTCATTTATTTTTCCCCTGAGCAAGCATCATGGGATTCAAATAAAAGGCTTGAGGCATGTTCGGTAGATGATAATAAATGATGAAGAATCTATCTGGTAAAGTTGCAGTGGAAAATCAGAATGGTAAGGTTACTTTTACAAACATTTATTTAATAAGGACATGCATAGAAACCTGGAGGCAAAAAAGAGGTCGACAGGAAACAATTAAGATATACCTAGGGGCATCTTTCAACATCTATTTCAAACTGATGGGAACTGGAGAAAAAAATAACAGCAAATGAAATCCTCATCAGTCAATCATAAGAAACATGAAATGTAGCAACATGAAAATATCACTCATCTTCTCCATACACAGAGATAAGGGGAAGTCCCCTTTGTAGAGTGTTATTTCCAGTCATGGTAATAAATTTGGAATAACTGAAAAGAAAACGGCAACTGTTCCAGTCTGAAACACAGCCCAATACATCCACCTGTTACCTACTTCTAAACAGTTTCTTTAAAAAAGAAGTTGATAGTAATTCAACCATTTCATCTCTTCCAGACAGATTAAAATATATAAAGAATTTAAATTGCCCTGTTATGGAAGATGTGTACATGTTCACAGTTAAATCACATTAAGCAGTAATGGGGGGGGTGTGTGTGTGTGTGTATCAATTACCACTTCATTTTATTGTGGATCACCTTTGCTCCTGAATTTATGTGCCTCTTAAATTATAGGAGAAAACATTGCGGAAATGACTCATGACATCAGGCATAGTCTCAAACAACCAAGCTTAGAGGGTAGGTAAAAGATTCTAAATGTTAAAAAGCTTTTCTGCAGTGTCAGTAGCAATTCCAGAAGCCTGTACTTTTTGAAACATTTATTCTTCAACACAAAAGGGCATGAAGTGCCAAATTTTGAAACAGCAGCATCTTAAAATATTTTTTAAAAAGCATAGTCTCCTCTTTAGTGGCACTACGCATAGAAACTAGTTTTTCTTTCACCCTACATCATGGGCTTGAGGCGGGAGAGGGATGGAAGACAGAAGAATCTTCAATAGCTGCCATGTTCGGGGCGTGAGATCCAGCACTGTGCAGACATGATCTACTTTAATATTTGGAACACCCTGAGTCAAGTGTGATCACCATTTCATGGCTGAGTACAGAGGTTAAGTCACTCTAGCCCAAGTTGACCCACTTGGTAAACAGTGGGCTGGAAGTAAAGCCCAGTCAGCCTGACCCCAAAGCCAAGGTTCTTAACTCTACACCAATCAGTTAAATTCTGGGTCCTATTTATGTTTCCAGTGTGGTTTATTCTAACAAGTTAACCATCAGATCAACTTCTACAGAAAGTCCTTCTTTACAGTTCCCAGACTGCATGTCTCTGCAGTCCCACATGCCAAGCAAATTTTAATCAGAATATTGAGCACATTAAATTAAATTATGCAATAAATCCTCTCTGGAATGTAAACCCCTTGAAGGTTGGAACCACAGTCTCTTCTGTATCCTAAGCACTTAGTGGAGTATCAGCAATGTAGGCGATGCTCAACAAATATTTGGTGAATTATAATGGAACAGAGAGCTGATTAGATCAAGAATTTCCAAACTCTGCTCCATGGAACTCTAGGAATTCTTCAGAGCTCACCACCTGTGGGGAGGGGGATTGAATTGCAAGAAGAGAGTGCTGACTGGGCAAGAGTCCTGGTCTCCTCCATCACCAGAATCACAGGCACCCTATTTCCACTGGACTGCTTCTTCCTCAATCTTTTTTTCTCTTGAACGTCTACATAACATTTTATTTGAACAAAGGAAGATGTGGCTTAAAAAATGTTTAAAACTATTGGATTAGATGGTCACACTTTCACTTCCAAATTTATATCATTGCTTTCTACTTTCCTCTTAAAAGTCCATTCCTGGAATCCAAGTCATCAAATGTATGCCAGGCACATATGTAACTGAAGTTGCTGTGGGAAACTTGTATTGGTGGCTGTGGTGTACTTCATTTGTGTAATGTGTTCCAGAATCTCGTGGAAGAAAATCGTGGAATAATCCAACATGTCAAACTCATGATGACATTTCCCCATGTGGTCCTTTGGGAAAGATTTCCTCATCCGATTTTCAGGAATGTTGAAAGGCCATCATGACTGAGAGAAGGCATGAGTCACCCCAAGTTTGGGGTTAAGCATTGTGAGTTTTCTTACCAATCATGGAGAACAATAAACTCTATTAGAGATTATTCTCTGAGGAGGTACCTCCTAGGATCCTTTGTTGTTGAAGGAGGTTGAAATCACCCCCAAAGCAATAGTCTTCAGAAGCAGCTATCCCTGTATATTAAGAGCAGAGAGGGGAAGGAAAAAAACTAGCGGTAGCTAGTGGGTCATGTGGAAACTTTTACCTTCTTCTAATGTTAGTCACTTGTAAGTAGGCAGAACTGATCAACCATAAAGGCAAGGAAAACCCAGAACATGGTTGGAGTTAGACCAGGGGTTCAAACTGGAGTTCTTTTGCCTATATGCTAATCTCACTGGCAGTGGGAGTCCCCACTCCTCCCCCCACGTCTTATGTCTGTGGCATATTAGGAGGCAAGACTGAGGCAAATGAAGTGAACAGTAATTAGAGGGAAAGTCAGCTGTGGCTGCATTCACTCCACAAGATCAGAGGCTGGGGAGTTCATTAAAAACTATTTGACACACACACACAAAAAAACTATTTGACACAGAAAAAGAATATAGTCACGAAGGAGAAATGTTTAAGTCAGTGTTCTTAGGAATGCTTCTGAGCACGGGACACCCGTTGATTCACCCACAGAGTCAATAAACAATGCTGTTTCATATCTGTGGTTTTTGCTTGTTATCAGAGCTGCCTGAAGGGAGCCAAGGACAGGCTAAATGAGATGCTCAGTCTTCGGGGGCCTTGTACATACTCATGCCAGCAGAGGGTGAGCAGTATAATATGGCATAGAGGTTAAGAGCAAGGGCTGCAGAATTATCCAGACCGGAGCCCAGGTCCTGGTTCTGCCGTTTACTCACTGACCTTGAGAAAGTTACTTTAATTCTTTCATCTTATGAAAACTTCATGGGACTGATAACAAGAATGAACTAAGTAAATGATGTAAAACCTTGGCATAGTGCCCTGTACATAATAAGAGCTGTATAAAATGCCAGCTATTATTATTGATGTTGCTATTATTGTATTTGCAACCACGTTTCAACATCACACTTTATTTCTTTCCTAGCAAAAACAAGTTTTCCCTATTCAACCCTTTCTTATGATGCCATCAGATATAGCAGGGATCTTAAATGTATTTACAAACGATCGCTTCTCACTAGAGAACTCTAAATAGAACACTAATGAGTTAGTAAGTTAGTCACATTATATATACTTGCATGTGCCAAAGATTCTAGCAAAAGAGGAAATTTAACAAGGAATTTTTAAAAATTGATTACTAATGCTAATTTTCTTAGGAGTGATAATGGCAATGTGGCCATGAAGGAGAATGTCCTCAATCTTAGGAGATATACCTTGAAGTATTTAGGGATGAGGGATGTCTGTAATCTCCTCTCACAATACAGTTCTCAATGGGACGTTCATTTCTGCACATCTTGAGAGCCTGAGAACTAACAAGGTTTTTTTCTGCACTGTCTTTTCAAGGATGTTTGTATAGTGAACAGCCTTGAAAGACACACAGTGTTTCCCTTTGGGACAAAAGTTAAGCAGATTTGAAGTCCTCTTATAAAAGTCTGATCCTCCTCAGCTGTGACACAAACCTAGGGTGCACCCAGCATCCACCTGGACCCGCGCTGCATCACTCTCGTGGGACTTGGGGACAAGGGAACCAATGTGAACATAAAGCTCATGGTGCCTGCTGGGCTGTGAGTTATAACATTTTGTTTTCTGACCCAGAAGTCATAGGTCTTACTTCAACACAATATCGATGGAACTCGAGCAGACTTCCTTGGTTTTCAAATACAGTAAAAATCTCTTCACAGCCCTTGACCTCTGTTTTCACATATTTAAGCACATAAAATAACATGTATGTCTATGTGTGTTTACTGTTGTAAAAGTCAAGGGATTAATTACCTGTCCTAAGAACATAGGTGTATTAACCTCATCTACAAATCACTGAACTCCACACTTTAGTGCATGGTCCCAAGTGAAAGGTGAAAGAAACCAGGTGTGCCCTGGAGCTGGGTGGGCATGCAGGCATCACGTGCCTCTTTCAGGGACCTCCTGCTGTTGCTTCAGATACGAAATTAAGAGAAAATGTACTCAAAAGGGCTTCAGGGAACCTGAAGCAGCATATATGTCTGGCTCAATACTTAGAAAATAGATAAATATTTAGGTAGATAGACACATTATTTACACACTGCTTTACTCTTTAACTCTTAAACACATGTTCATCAGTGTTTCTCAGACATTTGTTACGGACCTAGGTTGTGCCAGGTGTCACAATAAGTCTTGTAATAACATTAATGGGTGGGAATTATTATTAAATCTTTTCTGCAGAAGAGGAAAGTGAAGCAACACAAAGTTTAAGGATTTGCCTGACACTCAGAGTGACAGGGCTAGAATGTGAATTATAATAAAATCTTGACATCTCCCAGTAGGCCATCAATTTTATATTCTAACCCATATATCAGCAAGGTTATTAGGGTCAACTTTATACTCTCCTTTTGAATTAGAAAAACTTAACATGGCAAAAATGTTACTGACGTAAAATCTACAATCTACTATTTTTAAAGATATATCATTTCATATATCATTTAAAGGCTAGTTTGATAATGATTTCCACCTGGTTTGGGCAATCTATGTATGTTTTCCTTATTTAACATTTATTTTGAAGACCTTTATTAAAATAGTAATAGTCTTCATTCCCTAGCACATTAAGCTTGGGGAAGCTTGTCCACAGTTCTGGATCTATAATGATTTGACTGGATTCAGATTTATCTTTAAAATGTGAATTTAAGTAAAACTTTCAGTCATGAAATGACTAGCTATGATAATAATCTTTCAGTCAGTTGATTTTGGAAACTCCAAAGACAGACAAATTGAAAATATAGCCAAATCATTTTGTTGGCAATATGCCATCTTACCAGGATACATATGTAAACATTTAGTCAATACAATCTTTGTGCATATTCAAGTGATACATTTCACTGAATACTATTTTTCATAATCAGATTTTTATCTGTATGTGAAATGTGGCTATTGGCTTATGAAGTAAGTTCAAGCTGATCTCAGCCTGGATTTATTCATTGATTGCCTTAGATTTGAAAATGTATGATCAGCTATTGAGCCATTTGAATCTTTCGGGCTGATTACGTAGGGCAAATTGTCTTAAAAAGATTTTGTTGTAGGATTTCTGATTTTTTTTTCCTTTAAAAGGCAAGAAAAAAATCGTAATAGTTTTTTCTTATGGTATTTCATCATATCTAAAGCAGTTAAAAGCATAAACTGCCCAAAATGAATATAAAGTAAGAAAGATGCCAACGAGTAGCTATGAAATATACACAACAGTTGTACCTATGCAGAAAGAAAGGAGACAAAGAGAGGGAGAGAGGAAGGGAAGGAAGAAGGAGATGGAGACAGAGAGAGAGAGAGAGAGAGAGGTAGGGGGAGGGGGGGAGGGAGAATCTCTTGAATTAGTCTAACTCAACCCAACTCAATCCAATTCAACCTAACAGTATGACTGAAGGATCAGAAAATGGTATTGTTATACTGGGAAGAGTTATAAAAGAGTTCTCTGAATTTTATACCAAAATGTATAACACTCAATAGATAAATACAGACATATGGAAAAAGTAGTTTTAAAAAAAACTTCTTCCTCTTACAAGACTAATGGACAGAAAATAGATTATTATATTCAACCTGAATAAAGATGGGCATGCACAGTGTCCTTCATGAATATTCTTGGCGTTTTTATGAGGTAAATGCTGACCAAGTCTCTAACCCACTCTAGACTTCAGGCGTTTTATCTGAGGAATTAAACTAGATGATTTTTTCTTCAGCTTCCTTCTTGTTCTGATATAACTCTTAGTTTCATGAATGCAACCAGAATTCAATCTCTTCATATACCAGGAATCTCGGAACTATGAGGAAAGATGTCATCTAAACATTATTTGTGGGGCTTCCCTGGTGACGCAGTGGTTGAGAATCCACCTGCCAATGCAGGGGACACGGGTTCGAGCCCTGCTCCGGGAAGATCTCATATGCCGCGGAGTAACTAAGCCTGTGCGCCACAACTACCGAGCCTGTGCTCTAGAGCCCACGAGCCACAACTTCTGAAGCCCACGTGCCTGGAGCCCGTGCTCCACAACAAGAGAAGCCACTGCAATGAGAAGCCCAGGCACCACAACGAAGACGAAGAGTAGCCCTCACTTGCCGCAGTTAGAGAAAGCCCATGCGCAGCAACAATGAAGACCCAACACAGCCAAAAATAAATAAATTAAATAAATAAATTAAAGAAAAAAAAACATTATTTGTAAGCCTTCAGTGTGGCCCAATTTGACCTGAAGTGTTAACTCAAATTTTACAAGTTCTCCTTTCATTTTGTAAATTAGCCTGAGCCTAGAGGTGGTTAAAAATTCTTTTTTGTTTTTATTTTGATCTGGAAATTGTGTCATTTGCTACCACTCTAACTTGGAATATTCTACATACTTAAATATACTTGATAAATATTTACTCAAATGTTGGTTTTAAATTTTGACTCTGCCATGTTGAACAGTTTTGTGTTTGTCAGTGAGTTATGGTCTGCCCTATCTTTCTTATCCAAATATCTACGGGAATGAAAAACAAATGGAAAGATCTTTTTGAAATGGTTCTGGTTAAATAATACAACAGTAGAATATAGTTTAGGAAATGTTTTTCCCATATATACAAAACATTACAGAACGTCAGGATAGGAAATGATACAAACATTTAACCAAAATACAGATAGCACAACACCAATCAACATATCTGCCTTCTCCATTCTATGCCTTCTATCGCTAAGGGAACTGTTCTCAGCACCTGATCCATACTGAAGCTCAGTGAATGTCTGCTGAACAAGTAATGATCTCTGTCTCATTTTATAGCTATGGCTATGGAAGTAAAGAGACTGCATCATTTGCTAATTCATGGCAAATCCAAAATTAGAATTGTGGTCTTCTGACTCATAGGCCAGTCGTACTTTTTATGTTACACAGATGTAAGAATTTTGATATTGGTCAGATACATAATAAAGAATTTAGATATATGAGAATTTCCATTTAGAAACTGATGACTTTTAAAAGTCATTACCTCGGGGCTTCCCTGGTGGCGCAGTGGTTGAGAATCTGCCTGCTAATGCAGGGGACACGGGTTCGAGCCCTGGTCTGGGAAGATCCCACATGCCACAAAGCAACTAGGCCCATGAGCCACAACTACTGAGCCTGCGCGTCTGGAGCCTGTGCTCTGCAACGAGAGAGACCATGACAGTGACAGGCCCACGCACCGCGATGAAGAGTGGCCACCGCTTGCCACAACTAGAGAAAGCCCTCGCACAGAAACGAAGATCCAACACAGCCAAAAGTAAATAAATAAAAAATTAAAAAAAAAAAAAGTCATTACCTCAGTTGGCAATGTACAGAACAAGAACCCTTTGCTGTGCCTTTACAGAGTACAGCAAAGTCATCAGGGATCAAACGAACTGAACGACTAGTTCTCAGCAGTGCTGCCTCTCCACTACACGTGTTCCACAGGGATGCGGTCTGTGTGTTTTGGTTGAGAGGCCTGGGTTTTAATAGGGGCTCTAAAATCCAATAGTATTCTAGAATTCTGTGTGACCTGGTCGATCTTTTCTAGGACCTCAGAATTGGAAAAGAATTAGAAGTTAGCTTACTTGACATCTCATCTAACACAAATCCTTTGTACACTAACTCCTACAGAGAGGTACCCAGATGGAGCTAGAACTCCTCCTGTTAACAGTTTGTACTACTTCACAAGGCTGCTTGAAGTAAGGGAAAAAACTCAAGGCTTTGAAATGAAAAGATGTGAGTGACTACAGTAAACGTTCTTAACTTTTTGGAGCCTCTTTAGTTTTTAAAATGTAAATACTAATATCTGCCTTGCAGATTATGATTACATAATAAATTATATAAAACACTCTCACAAATTAGGCAGTCAGAAATACTCGTTTCTTCCACAGATGCTTTATCAATCAATCTGGGTAAAATTCTTTCTAGATGGATCAGTTTCTTAGGCCTGCTACAACAAATTCCCACAAACTGGGTGGCTTTAAACAACATAGGTTTATTTCCTCCCAGTTCTGAAGCCTAGAAGTTCCAAATCTAGGTGCTGGTAGGATCACACCCTCTCTAAAGGTCCTAGGGGAGAATTCGTCCTGGCGCCTTCCTGGCTCCTGGTGGTTGCTGACAATCCTTGGCAGTCCTTCCCGTGGAGATGCGGCATGCCAGTCTCCGCCTCTGTTATCATATGGCATTATCCCTATGTGTCTCTCTATTGAAATTTCCCTTTTCTTATAAAGACACCTGTCATACTGGATTTAGACCTCACCCCAACTCAGTCTAAACGCAACTTGATCACATCTGCAAAGTCCCTATTTCCAAATAGGGTGTCATTTACAGGTTCTAGGTTGACATGAATTTTGGGAGGACAGTATACAATCCAGTACAGTAGAATCGTTAAGACAAGTAAATGAAATATTGTGTAAACTGTCAAGTACAGGTTGATTCCATTTCTCCAATTTCCAACTGTTAATTTTTATGTATATCTATGAAAACAAATTATTCAAGAAAACTACTTTCAAACATAGTAAAAAAAAAAACATTCACCAGTTAGAGGAGAAATGAGATAATTCCTACTCCCAAATAATAATTATAAAAGAATACAAAAGAGTTTTTATGTCTAGTATGACATTTCATCATATAAAATTAACCCATTTTAGAAAATCTACAGTCATGGGATGTATGAGGCAGGAATTACAAAGTATTGAACATCAAATTTAATTTTCCATTAACTTATGTTGATGATTAATTTATATTGATGTGAGGGTTATTGTGCCCTTGAGCCAAAGCTTAATGGTTCACTTACAGTTTTTTAATAGGAACTTCTGAGGAATGATGATAGTGTCACATTGTAACAGTAGAATAGGTCTAGTTCAGTGATTATCCACATACAACTATTTAAATGGAAACATATGGCATCAGCCATCTTTTATAATTCTTTGATTGGGTTATATAAAGAAACCTTGGGATGTTTCACTTATGCTTAAATTGTGAACACTGTAAATATCAGCATTTAAATTAATATTAGCAGAACAATTGAGTTGGGTGAAGTATTTTCTTCATAGGAACCTGTACAAAATCAATCAATGTCGCTGGAATTGCTGCACTTGGACTCCCAATAGCATATGATTTTCACTGAGTGGTACTGTGTAAAATATACCTCAAATACTATGATCACCCCTAGGAGAGACAAAAAGGAGACTTCCTTCACTAAGACAAGATGTGATCATAATAGTACTTAACGCTTTCTGCATTGAAATACAAAAATCCATAAAAACAGTAAAAGGCCTACATTTTAACGGAGCTCTGATCTTAATGTTTTGAATACTTAAAGACACATTTGGGCTGTATTTCTCATATAAATAGCCTATTAGAAGAAAATGAAATCTTTTTTTTTTTAATTATCTAAAGGGAGAGTGAGGATGGCATCTACAATTTTTTTAATCTTTAGAAATGTTTATCCTCTAGGATAAAAAATAGAATCTCTCAAGGTCCACCAATCCCTTTCTAGAATCGAGTTGTCAGGCCTGTGGAGCTACAAGAACTTCAATGGATTCATAACGGATTATTCACATTGCCATTGTCCCCAGCCTAAAGTTCTTATCAGTGTCACCTGAAACCACTGCATTTATCTCCAACTGTTCTCCCTGCCATAGTCTTTTCTTTTCCTTAATCTACTCTACTCCACATTTCAGACTGACCTTCCTATAACATATCTTTGCTCATGCCATTTCTTTGAGGAAATATCTGCATGTACTAACACTGTAGTCACGACACCATTGCCTCATTCCACTCATCTGAGATCTAACTCCAGCCAGTTTCTCCACTTTTATTCCCCAAGTCTTCCTCTCAAAATCCTACACCTCAGACGATCTAGATTCTTCTCCATTGTGTAGAGCTAGTCAACACTTTCCAATTTCTCTGCCTCTGCTCAGATCATTCCACTTGAGTTGGCCTTTCTCCATCCAAACCTTTTCTGACCCACTCAAATGTCCTTTCCTTCATGAAGATTCTCTGAATCAAACCCCCTTCTCCTCACAATTCCCTCCCAATTACTAGGTGCATGTGTGTCAACATTTAGCACATTCTGGTTTATCTTTAACTTACTTATTTTTCTCCCTTACTGATCCTACTTGTACAGTCCATGAGAAGAGGAATCATGTTTTCATCACATATGAATCACCCCCAGAAACTAGCATAACACCTTTTTGGATTAAGCCAAAGGAGTTTTTCATGTGGATTTTTCTGACAATTCCATGGGAGATTATCATCTTAGACAGAAAACTAATTTAAGACTCCTTCACAGATTACCAGATGAGGATGGCAGTACTAAAAGAAGAGGAATTTGGAATTGTTACAAACTTAGTTCTCAGAAGGTAGATGAAGGGAACTTATATATAGTAGCTTCTTCAGTAAATACTGTAGACCCTTTCCCTAAAATAAAATCTGTACAATTCTACCCCCACTGAGTGATCACAACACATATTTCTTTATCTTCTTTATATTCAGGGTTTTCTTTGGCAGATGTTGCTACAATCCTAAAATACAAAATGAAGGTGAGATTTGGAAATTTTTAGAATTTTTAAGTTTATTTGATTGGTATTGTTAGAAACTGACTTTCAGGGGGAAAAGACTAGGAGTCTGCCTTGGATACCATTCCTAAGGAGATGGTATAAAAGATGTAAGAGTAACCAATCTTTCTCCCATTGCTTATTTGTGAGGCAAAGACTCTAAAATAAAGCCAGAGTGACTGAAATGCCTTTAATGGTGTTGGAGTGTTTAAAGACAGTCCCTATAAAATAGAAGTTGCATTTCTCTTCACCTGGCCTTCATTCAAACACTTCTCATTTTGTTGGGCTCTCTTTTCAGCAGAGCCTCCTGATGATAGAAAACATATCTTTTACATTCTGCCAGTGGAATTGCTTGGCACTGGAATTCTGGCTGGATGTTCCCCGATGAGAAATTCACTTTTAGTATGCATTGTTGAGCATCCTACTGTGTATTTAGATAAAGCTTTTATTTCATGATTTCTTAGTTCCTCTTCTTTATGAAAGCAAGTAGTGTAAATCAGCTCTTCTGACTTGTACATATTAATTGAGCAGTAGTTAAGAAAAGGCATTAATGAAATCCTTCCTTCCATTAAAATGGAGGTCAAAAGTGGCATATTACTACTCCATAGGGAGTTTAACCAAATTTAGAGGAGTAGTGAGCTCTTTGGCAGATATTAGGCTCTGGAGAATAATTAAACTCCCGTAAACTTTCTTGAAAAAACCTCACTATATAATAGGAAATGTTGAATGAAAGTCTCTTAGATTTTAAACTATTGGATATCTTAATGTTTGCCACTGTTACTTATAAAGATGGTTACTCATAGAAAAATTAATTGCTCTATTTTACTTTATACTACTCATTTATTTTGAGGATTTTTTTAAAAACTTTGCTTTTCTTTGTTTTGGTATTTAGGTACATTGGTTTCCTCCATTAGACATTAATGTCTGCCTGTTTTACTTTCATATTTGCTCAATCATAGTACATAGGACTGTGAAATGTAATATTCTCTGTCATCTAGATTTCTCCCCCAGGACCAAAATCTGAAAGAAGTTTCATGTCCTGTGTTTATCAATATCTTATATAGAAACATTCGCGGCATTTGATGAGATTTTCATGTATAATGAAGCTAAGAGTGAAATACACAATCAGAAATAGGATCCAAAAGACAACAAAGTGCTCAATTAATATTCCAGTTTCAACAAGGTAAAGCTTAATTAGCTTAAAAGTACTTCACTTAAGTATTTTTAAAAATACTGTACAAATACAGAAGAGGAGCTATACAGTAAAAGTAATTCATATAAATACTAAATGAATAAAAACAATCTCAGAGTTATTCCAAGCCCTTTAAGTTTAAATAGGAATGAGATGCTCCAAGTCAAGAGTGACTTGACCAAAGTGACTCAGTTACTGGTAGCTTCCCGGGACATCCACTCAGCATCTCCAGCCTCACATGATTGAGCTGCCACATTACCACAGGACAAAGACTGGGCAGTTTTAATTGACTCTAAACTGAAAATGTGGAATGACTCCAAAAAACAATGTTCTTTTAAGTCAAATTATTAACGAAATAATGTCCAGCACTAAAGAGATAACATTCTCCATTGGTCACACCCCAAATGGGGTTTTTCATAGTTCTAGATACTGTTTTTTGACTATCAACTCAATAAAGCACCTTAGGCTCAGCATTCCTCTTCCCTTTCCCAGTCCTTCACTCGTGTTCCTTGGGCTCACTTCTCTAAAAAAAAAAAAAACAACTGGCAAACTACGTCCTTGCCCCAGGTTTTCTTTTGAGAAGAACCATCTAAGACACATACTGAATCTGCCCCAGGGGGACACAGCAGGCTGGACTTCATAATCTACTTTACTGTAAAATACATTTTTAAAAGATCATTTCTTACCTGGGGTATTCCACAGAACATACTCAGGGAAACACAGAACTAGATTTATTCTCTCTCAACATAGAAGAAAATCCGAGTTCCCTATCTTGATCTCCTACAAGAAAATGTGAGGCAGAGGTGTGACCTATATAATCTGGTCCCCAGCTATCTTTTCATACTCCTATCTTACCCCTCTCCTTCTCGGTCTCTTTACTCCAGATCAGCTGTTCTTTGTACTCCTCTTTAAACATGCCAAGCATGTCCCTGCCTCTGAGCTTCTGCCCTTGCTGTTTCCTGTATCGGGAACAGATACTTGTCCAGATAGCAGCGTGGCTGACTTTCCCACTTCATTCCTGTCGCCATCTAACTGTCACCTCAGCAGAAACGCCTACTACAGTATCTAAAATATCTCCCCTAGTCACTTTCTTTCACCCAGCTTTACTTTTCTTCAAAACACTTCTATTTGAAAGCACTTTTCACGTATGTATTTACTGGTTGTCTCTCCAGTAGAATGTAAGCTTCATAAAGGCAGATTTTGTCCGTTGTTGTGTTCCCAGTACCTGGGAAATCTGTGTGTCTTTGAAAATGTGTGTGTCTTCTTCGTCATCCTCATTTTTCTCATTTTGTTACGGATGCATGAAAATGCAATCCTAAACCAGCTTTTGGAGAAAAGCACTGCTCTGTAGTACTGAGCAATTTCCTTAGCATAACATAATGCCTCCACTCATTCTGTTTCTTTTGTCCTTTTTGCTTTTCTTTCTCACATTTGCCTCGAGAATTTTCCCTCTTCAGCACTCAGATTCAGCTACCTATCCTCCATGAAACCTGGCTGATGGCCCATACCATCAGGGCAGACACTCTCTCCTGCAAGCTCACTTGTCTTAAAACATGTCTGAGTGTGCTGTAGAGGCTTGATCACGTGTCTGCACCACTAGGACTCTCAGTTCCTTTAGGGCAGTTGCCCTGTACCTTTACAGGGAGAGTGCCACTCTCATACCTTTTTCACCACCACCATCCTTGTCTGACACATTGTGTTATTAAATGGAACATTTTTGAAGCTACTTTGTCTTTTCTTACTAGACCTTATAAGTTATTTGTGTGTCAAATGTGGTTTGTCCCATAAAGCCTTCAGTGGTGCAATTTTCTTTTCTTTTTTTTTTCCAATATATTTTCAATCTTTGAGTAAAATGCATTGTGAATAATACAGTGTATTACTGGACGGCTTTAACAATATTTTTATATGATTAATCTGTGTCATCCTGTGGCTTATTTATAGTAGTTATTTCATGACCAAATCAGAGATCACAGCTTTAGGACCTAGCGACCCATCTATTTAGCTCACTGTAGCCTGTGTAAATCTTTTGTAAATGTGAATCTGATCAGGTCACACACTCTTTTTTTTTTTAGAAATCTCCATTTTAATTTTTATTTATTTATTTATTTATTTATTTATATTTATTTATTTATTTATTTATTTATTTATGGCTGCGTTGGGTCTTCATTCCTGCGTGAGGGCTTTCTCTAGTTGCAGCAAGTGGGGGCCACTCTTCATCACGGTGCGCGGGCCTCTCACTATCGTGGCCTCTCTTGTTGCGGAGCACAGGCTCCAGACGCGCAGGCTCAGTAGTTGTGGCTCACGGGCCTAGTTGCTCCGCGGCATGTGGGATCCTCCCAGACCAGGGCTCGAACCCGTGTCCCCTGAATTGGCAGGCAGACTCTCAACCCCTGCGCCACCAGGGAAGCCCCACACACTCCTATGTTCTTGGTATCCTGGTTCTCCTCACAGCTTTTGCCAGTGCAGTTCCCTTTTCTGAAATGTTCTTTCCTCCCCCGTCCCTTCCTATGGCATACACCTTCTCATCTTTCAATCTCATAGAAGCCCCCTACTCTGTATGTGACTATTCTCTCTCTATTACAAGCATTTATAGCACCAACTACCTCTCCTTCCAGTATCTTTCATATCTGTTGTTTCATTTTGGTCATATGATTAATGTCTGTTTCTCCCCCAAAGAATAAGCTCCAAGAGGAAAGAGGCTATAGATGCTAGGTACTTAGTAGGTAGTCGATTAGTCAATAAATACACCTCAGGTAAATGAATGAATGCAGGTGCAAAAGTACTTATAATCTAACTAAGTTTCCAATGCAATAAAAGGGTTGCTATGGAAAAAGAGAACACTTTTCAGGCGTCTCGAGAGGATTTGGTTTCTAAAAGAGCCTTAAATTCTTACAGAGTTAAAAAAGGAGTAACTTTTTGAACCCAATCATTTTTAGAATGCTAGCCTAGGCTGTAAGTCAAAGGGAGGAAGCTTTATGTTCACAAACCCCAAGGGGTTAAGGGCATGATCCAGGGAACCTGGAAGAAAAGTCTGCCACTGAAGCATGAAAAACCTGGTGTAAAAGGGCTTTCAATTCAGGTCCACCTGTTAGGGATTCTAAATTTTACATTCCTTGATCCTCTCTTTATCAGATTACTTTATAACTCAATTGTTTCCTCAACTCAAAAGAACACGATTTTACTTTTTTTGATTCAGGTATTGAGTGAACTGAAAGAGAATAAAGAGATTAATTAAAGTAAGATAGCAATGGTCAAGTTTGCTCTCTGCTGAGTGGATCGCCCTCATCTTAAATCTTCTTAAACCACATGCAATTATGCCCTCGAAAGCCTGAGGGCACTTGCATGGAAAGGCTAATGGGGTGAGACTTTAAATGATAGAAAGTCCTTAATTTGAAGTCTCGGCTACTTTATTGGTTTATGTTAACACCTTACTGATTAATCTTGTGATGACTGAAGCTGTTCTATTCACAGATATCAAATTGACTGAGTCTATCCTATTTTTGGTCACTTTAAATTCTCATTCACCACACAATTGATTGCATTGACTGTACTGTAATCTAAATCTTAAAACTGCAGAAAGTACCAGATTGGTCATTCCTTATGGATAATGTAGACATAACTAGTCTCTATGATATTTTCTAAATATTTTTTAAAAAGTAGATGTAGACATCCATACATATACAACCACAGAAGACTAATTTGTAAATTACCTACGTGTACAACTATAAGAGACTGATTTGTGAATTATAGCACATCTATGTAAGGGCTGTTTTGATGCAACTTTTAAAATAATGTTTTCAGAGACAACTTAATGACATGGGAAATGCTCACAATGTTAAGGAAAAGGGCAGGTGACAAAGCTATATAAGGAATATAAGGCCACTTTTTTGGGAGGGATTTTATATATATATAATATGTAAATTTTATATTTATATATATTTTATATATAATATATATATTTTATGTTATATATATCTACACATACACACACACACACACACACACATATGGGCTAGAAGAAGGAAAGGACTAGAAAGTAGGAGAGAAAGAGAGGGATAAGAGGAAAGAAGTGAGAAAAAGACAAAACGAAAATACACCAAAATGTTAATACTGGTTAAACATATGATGGAATTATAGGCATTTTTTCCTTTCATCTTCATACATTTTCCAAAGTAGTGTACTTTTATAACGAGAATAAATCAATATTTTAAAAGTTAGAATATATACTCTATGGCCTTCAAATGAAGAAAATAATCTTCAGAAATTTCTCACAGTTTGGGAAGGCTAGTTGTAGAGAAGTGGGAAGGAAGAAAAAGGATTTTATCCCCCATAGTCTTCTGCCACTACTGAAACATGCATGGTCTCCCTCTCTCTGTCTTTCTCCCTGTCTTTCTCTCCCTTTTCCCTTCCCCCGTCCCTCACACACATACACACACACACACACTAACACACACTCACATAGTGATGCTGCTATAGGCTCAGTGCCTTGACATCTAAAAGCTGTGCTGTACCAGAGTCAATCACTGTAAAAGTCCAACTGTGTGTTCTTAGCTACTGGTAACCTAGAACTGATGCAGCATTCCAAACAATCAAAAAGTCCTCTTCATTTTTGACTCCAAAGGCTTCTGGCAACCAAGGTGCTGTGTGGCCACCATCAATCATGAATAAAGAAAAAGGTAAGAGAGGGAATGCAAAAAGACTCACAGAGCAAGGCCTCTCCTATGATGGAATCTCTATCTCTGGAAGATGCGGATTTTCTACAAAGACTACCATCCCCATGGACCAGAGTCGTCAGCCTATATGATGTAGCCTGACACGGGGGTTGGGGGGGAGGGTTACACAGGGAAGTCTCTCTCTCAGCCCCTTCCTGGAGCCATAAACGCTTTTTGGAGATCTATGATAAAGAAAGCAGAAATAAAAGTGATCCTGAGAACATTCTACAGGGCGGCCCACAAGATTTGCAGGGCCCAGAGTAAAATGAAAATCTGGTGCTTCTTGTCTGAAAAGCGGGAACAAAGTGTCATTAAAAGTGCTAAAACATAAAGCTTTTTCCTTTCTTCCTCATCTTTCTCCTGACCTGTCACAGTGTTTTATTTATTTGCTATCAAATGTCATTCTAAGTAAAGAAGAATTTAAATTTTTGATTATTAGCATGAATTTTACCATTCCTGTTTATATTGTGCAATGCCTGTTTTAAATGCAAATAGAAGAGCATTTAGCTCAATTGCATAATCACCAAAATTACACAATTCATATTTTGTAGCTTTGTACATGCATATGTATGTTGTTCTTAAAACAGTGGAAATACTGCACAAAACTCAACTGTTTTTATTTCACTTCTTGATATGCACACATTCTACCAACACTCTACTTTAAGCCTACTGACAAGTTAGAAGTAATGAAAGGAAAAGAACTATGTTTTTCCTATTTCCTTTTCCTTCTATGTCATCATTTTCAGCATAAGCGGCTGGCTAATACGGGGAAGTAACATGAGTCAGAAAGGATATGATATGATTCCTTGGTGATTGTGTAGGAAAAGCACTCTTGGTGTTTCTCCTGTACTACTCACACAGAACACTCTGACACTTCTGAATGTGTCTGTCTGTGTATGTTGGAGGGGGAGGTTCCTCACACCAACGTCAGCTGGATGTCCTACAATTCAACTCAGATCTGATGCCATCTATCTGGATCCCACAGGTCAAGGGCTCAATTCCACAAGACTGCCCCCAACCTTCACTTTAGAAGCCAACTATAAGTTTCAGATTGTCACCTGTGCTTCTGACTGATTGGCTATAAATTTGGGTTCCCATGACCGCCTCTTGGGTTTGACAATTTCCTAGAATGGCTCACAGAACTCAGGGGAACACTTACTTATGTTTACCAGTTTATTATAAAAGGATATGATAAAGAATATAGATACATATCCAGATGGAAGAGATGCAAAGGGCAAGGTCTTGAAGGGTCCCAAGGAAGGAGCTTCCGCCCCTGTGGCGTAGGGGAGGGCTATCCTCCAAGCACATGGATGTGTTCACCAGCCTGGAAGCTCTCCAAACCCTACACTTGGGATTTTTACAGAAGCTTCATCACAAAGGCGTGATAGATCATTAACTCCATCTCCAGCTCCTCTTCTCTTCCTGGAGGATGAGAGGTAGAGGTGAACATTCCAAGCTTCTAATGATGGAGTGGCTCTTTCTAGTGACCAGCCCCTGTTCTGAAGCTCTCCAGGAGTCCAGCAAGAGGGACTCTTTAGAACAAAAGACACTGCAATCACCCAAGAAACTGCAAGGGATTTAGGAGCTCTGTGTGAGAACTGGGATCAAAGACAAAATATGAGAAAAAATGCTCTTAGTACTCTGATCACTTAGGAGCTCTGTGCTAGGAACTGGAGGTAGAGACCAACTTAGATATTTTCTATTATTTTACAGTTGTTCATATTTCTTAGAACACCATTGCCTTCCCTCTGCATTTGAAACAAATTCTGGCTCCAACAGAAAGCACAGCACCCCAGGCTGTCAGTTCACCCACTTTCTCAGTTGTAGATAGAACATGCTTACCTTGGACTCACTTTTTGTATTGCTGAACATTCATACATTGTGGGTCCACCAGAATTCTGTGCTCCTGGGGCATCCCAAACACTATATGCAAATGAGGTGACCCGAAAGGTGGGCACACATTTTGTGCTAACCTCCTCTGCTCACACACATGCTCCACTGTTCCATCAAAGTTCACTTACAAAATACAAGTTGAAAGAGATAACTGTTAATTTCAAAACACCACCAAAAGCATTAAATCAAAGGCAGGGCCCTTCTGATCACAGGTCTACACAGGTTGTACATCCATGAATCCAGCCGGACATACTGCCTTGGTTTGTTGGCCAAGGTACTCTCCAGTGCACTCAGCAGCCTATAACACCTGCTTATCTAATTAATGAAATTAAAATTCACCATGCTTCGGGGCAAAGAGCAGGACATGTACACACTGAGTTCTACACAAAGAGAGATTAGAACAAACTTACTAAATAAAAGAGCTAACCACAATGATCTGATATTCACATGACATTAAATGACTGTTTCACCAAAATCCCACTTTATAATTTACGGATAAAGCTGGTAGTGGAAGAGAGATTAGGAAGCAGCAAAGAAGGAAAAAACTTGCTCACTGGTTATTTCAGATGCAGTTCCCGAGATTGACTGGGACACTAATTGGAGAATCATTAAACGAGAAGGCACAGTCTTACATATATCAAAGGTCTGTTTTCTTTCTGGTTGACAAAATGAACAATTCCAGGAATCATGCTGAACACTGTAATCTGATAATTAAGGAAGGGCTCAGTGGAGCAAGGAAAGGAAACAGGAAAATTAAATTTAAAAAGAAGCTGTTGAAGAGCCAGGCACCAGCTGACATAAAATCATCTGTTGAAGATGTTCTTAAAAAGAAACTGAAAATGCTCTTCATAAATAAGGTTTAGTGGCATCAAAAAAAAGAGAAGCTTTTCTGTAAAATAATACTAAGGCTGTCAAGGCAATGCATTTCTTAACCAAGCAAGTTAATACTGTTTTTGTGTACCGCTTGCTTTAAAATGGGTGAGGTCAGGGCTTCCCTGGTGGTGCAGCGGTTAAGAATCCGCCTGTCAATTCAGGGGACATGGGTTCGAGCCCTGGTCTGGGAAGATCCCACATGCCACGGAGCAACTAAGCCCGTGCGCCACAACTACTGAGTCTGCACTCTAGAGCCCACAAGCCCCAACTACTGAGCCCACATGCCACAACTACTGAAGCCCACGCACCTAGAGCCCGTGCTCCACAACAAGAGAAGCCACTGGAATGAGAAACCCGTGCACTGCAACAAAAAGTAGCCCCCGCTCATCGCAACTAGAGAAAGCCTGCGCACAGCAACGAAGACCTAACACAGCCAAAAATAAATAATTTATTTAAAAAAAAAAGAAAATAAAAAGGGTGAGGTCAGCCTTATAATATGATCAAAACAAGTGCAGTTGAAGTGAAATGTTCATGCACATTCTGTTGCCATCTACATACACAAAGTGACCCGCATATCAATACATCAGGGAAGCAAGATTAACCAGAAGTTTTTTGCTAGACACTGATTTGCCATAATTTCTACCTCAGTTTGCCTAGTTTCCTGGTTTTCCACAAAAAAACCAGATCTTATGGCCTCCCTCCTAACAAACCATTTTAACTTGAGCAAGATTCTATTACCCATGCCTTCCAGTGTGGTTCAATCTCCAATATTCATATGTGGAGCAATCTCCATTGGCCAAATGGCACCTGCCGGGGTTACAAATTGGACACCACCATATGTCTCTCACTGTATTTCCATTGCCATCATCCAGATTAGAGCTCTGGGTTCAGATAATCCAAATCCCAAATCATTCCAAACATTGTTGCTTTGGACCACCCAGCTCTCAGTTCTGAGATCATTCTTTATCAACTCACGTGTTTTCCTCAGCTCTTCAATCTGCAAACTAAGAAGGTTGTCTGCATCTAATAATGGCTTATCCTATTGCTATTGGCACCAAGTTGTCAAGAAATCAACATATCTTTAACTTGAGTTCATCTGAGATACTAAATGAGTCTCAGGGTCACTCAAATGGGGCATCCTAGCATCTGTGCCTAACCCAAACTCTAGATTTGGGGAGCACTGCTGTTCCCCATCAATGGTGCTTGTGTAGTCAACTTCTGTGCCCTCGGTTCCCACTGTAGGTTGGGAGGAGGAAAAAGAGTGCAAATGTAAGAATTGAGAAGTATTAAGAAAGTTCTTTATCTCAAAAATTACCCCAATCCAGGTGCCAAAATATTTGCAATATCTTCATTAATAACTCAATTCAAGATAAACCCTTTTAGCACCAACCAAAGAAGACACAATGGGTAACTCTATATGTAATAAAGATAAATAAAGTACAGCTCCTGCCCTGGAGGAGCTCACAGTCCAAATAGAAGAAATAAGATATACTATATTATGGTTATTTTATAGATGTAGATAAAGGAAACATTTATGAAGTGTTATGAGGATACAGACTGAAGGTAGTTTTCTTTCAGTTAATCATTGCTCTCTTCCAGACATTATTTTATTCAAATTATTCCAAGTAGCAGTACATCATTTATTAGATCTATCAGTACCTTATCGCTTCCCCAAGCAAAAAGTATCAGGAAAATACTCATTGATGCATTCATTCATGCATTCAACATTTGTAAATCACCAAAACTATGGCAGATACTGTGCAGGATGAAAAGTTCTATCAGGCATAGTTACTGTCTTCAAAGGAACACGTGTTACCACCTATTCCTTGATGTTGAGAAATTAAGTCGGGACTTTTGCAACTTTGAGTTTAATAGCTGCACTTTCAATATTTCAGGATTTTAATATACACATTCCATTGTACACAAATTCTTATAGGTACAGACCTACCTTACACCTTTTATTCCATTGAGGTGTCACTCTTGTTCATTCCTACCGTAACATTTTTTTTTAAAAGAAAAAGATTAACTGCTTATACCTATATTTCACAGAATGGGGTCACAGCTACTTATACCAGAAAGGATCACTTGGGTACTTACAAAATACACAAAACCTGACTCAGAATCTCTGAAGTTGAGGGCCAGAAATCTACATTTTCAGTAAGCACAGATTATTCTGATTAACACTAAAGTTTGAGCACTACTATGCTAGACACATTTACCTTTGCCTTATACACTTGAGGATTTAGATCATTCCCCTTTTTAAGTAATGTTCTGCCTCCTGTGTTCATTTTCATTCAGAATATAATGATTAAGCAACTTCTACAGCTATGAGAATAAAATTAACTCATAATGTGGCTACAAGGCCCTGCAGATCTGACCTCTGCCTTCCTTTCCAAATGCATCCCTTACTAAGATCAGCTGTGCTCTAGCCACAATCTGTCTTCCACTTTCTTCATTGTGTCAAGCTCTTCCCCAACAAATGAGTTTATACCATGTCATGTTTAAAGCTTACAAGGTTCTTCCCCATACTCTTTGCCTAGATAACTATTTTTCATTCTTCATATCTCAGCTGAAATATCCTTTCCATAGAGAGATTTTCCCTAACCACTCAAAGTTAATTAGGTCTCACTTAATATTCTTCTTTAATAGATCCCCATTCCTTTCTATCAGGGAGTATATCACAATTTATTATTAACACTTGCATATGTTTTGCTTGATGCACATTTCTTCTGCCATTCCAAGCTGCTTCAGAGTGGGGACCATTATCTTTTCATTTCACGAATGAATATCATCTCCTAGCAAAAGGCCTGGCCCAGAGTAGATATCTAATAAACACTTGAATGAATAAGCAAAATAAGTAAACAGTAATTACCTTCATACAAGTGAAGATACAAAAAAGAACACTGCATATATTAAATAATACGTAACAGTTAATTAATCAATTATATGCAAGTCATAAAAGGGTATAAGAATTCAGAGGGCAAAGAGATCAATGTGCACTGAAGTGATCAGGAAAGACTTAGTAGGTGAAACAGAACTTTAGCTGGGCCCGAGATAGTAATTAAAATAGGTAAAGAGGAGGAGAAAGTTCTCATAGAAAAGAGTTCAGAGGCTGCGGATCTTGTGGCTGCCGAGAGAGGCAGGAAGATGCTCATGGGCGTGGACCTGCTGTGGGTCTTTATAAGGACTGCCGTGTGGAGGACAGGCTCTTGGTGCTCCAGCCAGGTGTCAGGGCTGTACCTCTGAAGTGGGAGAGCCAAGTTCAGGACACTGGTCCACAAGAGACCCCCCAGCTCCACGTAATATCAAACAGCGAAAATCTCCCACAGATCTCCATCTCAATGCCGAGACCCAGCTCCACTCAACGACCAGCAAGCTACAGTGCTGGACACCATATGTCAAAAAACCAGCAAGATAGGAACACAACCCCATCCATTAGCACAGAGGCTGCCTAAAATCATAATAAGGCCACAGACACCCCAAAACACACCATCAGACGTGGACCTGCCCACCAGAAAGACAAGATCCAGCCTCATCCACTAGAACACAGGCACTAGTCCCCTCCACCAGGAAGCCTTCACAAACCACTGAACCAACCTTAGCCACTGGGGACAGACACCAAAAACAATGGAAACTATGAACCTGCAGCCTGCAAAAAGGAGACCCCAAACACAGTAAGTGAAGCAAAATGAGAAGAAAGAGAAACACACAGCAGATGAAGGAGCAAGGCAAAAACCCACCAGACCTAACAAATGAAGAGGAAATAGGCAGTCTACTTGAAAAAGAATTCAGAATAATGATAGTAAAGATGATCCAAAATCTTGGAAATAGAATGGAGAAAATACAAGAAACTTTTAACAAGGACCTAGAAGAACTAAAGAGCAAACAAACAGTGATGAACAACACAATAAATGAAATTAAAAATTCTCTAGAAGGGATCAATAGCAGAATAACTGAGGCAGAAGAATGGATAAGTGACCTGGAAGATAAAATAGTGGAAATAACTACTGCAGAGCAGAATAAAGAAAAAAGAATGAAAAGAATCGAGGACAGTCTCAGAGACCTCTGGGACAACATTAAATGCACCAACATTCGAATTATAGGGGTCCCAGAAGAAGAAGAGAAAAAGAAAGGGACTGAAAAAATATTTGAAGAAATTATAGTTGAAAACTTCCCCAATATGGGAAAGGAAATAGTTAATCAAGTCCAGGAAGCACAGAGAGTCCCATACAAGATAAATCCAAGAAGAAACATGCCAAGACACATATTAATCAAATTATCAAAAATTAAATACAAAGAAAAAATATTAAAAGCAGCAAGGGAAAAACAACAAATAACACACAAGGGAATCCCCATAAGGTTAACAGCTGATCTTTCAGCAAAAACTCTGCAAGCCAGAAGGGAGTGGCAGGAAATATTTAAAGTGATGAAAGAGAAAAACCTACAACCAAGATTACTCTACCCAGCAAGGATCTCATTCAGATTTGACAGAGAAATTAAAACGTTTACAGACAAGCAAAAGCTAAGAGAATTCAGCACCACCAAACCAGCTTTACAACAAATGTTAAAGGAACTTCTCTAGGCAGGAAACATAAGAGAAGGAAAAGACCTACAATAACAAAACCAAAACAATTAAGAGAATGGTAATAGGAACATACATATTGATAATTACCCTAAATGTAAATGGATTAAATGCTCCAACCAAAAGACATAGATTGGCTGAATGGATACAAAAACAAGACCTGTATATATGCTGTCTACAAGAAACCCACTTCAGACCTAGGGACACATACAGACTGAAAGTGAGGGGATGGAAAAAGATATTCCATGCAAAGGGAAATCAAAAGAAAGCTGGAGTAGCAATTCTCATATCAGACAAAATAGACTTTAAAATAAAGACTATTACAAGAGACAAAGAAGGACACTACATAATGATCAAGGGATCAATCCAAGAAGAAGATATAACATATGTAAATATTTATGCACCCAACACAGGAGCACCTTAATACATAAGGCAAATGCTAACAGCCATAAAAGGGGAAATCGACAGTAACACAATCATAGTAGGGGATTTTAACACCCCACTTTCACCAATGGACAGATCAACCAAAATGAAAATAAATAAGGAAACACAAGCTTTAAATGATACATTAAACAAGATGGACTTAATTGACATTTATAGGACATTCCATCCAAAAACAACAGAATACACATTTTTCTCAAGTGCTCATGGAACTTTCTCCAGGATAGATCATATCCTGGGTCACAAATCAAGCCTTGGTAAATTTAAGAAAATTGAAATTGTATCGAGTACCTTTTGCGACCACAACACTATGAGACTAGATATCAATTACAGGAAAAAATCTGTAAGAAATACAAACACATGGAGGCTAAACAACACACTACTTATTAACCAAGAGATCACTGAAGAAATCAAACAGGAAATCAAAAAATAATTAGAAACTAATGACAATGAAAACACGACGACCCAAAACCTATGGGATGCAGCAAAAGCAGTTCTAAGAGGGAAGATTACAGCAATACAATCTTACCTTAAGAAACAAGAAACATCTCAAATAAACAACCTAACCTTACACCTAAAGCAATTAGAGAAAGAAGAACAAAAAACCCCAAAGTTAGCAGAAGGAAAGAAATCACAAAGATCAAATCAGAAATAAATGAAAAAGAAATGAAGGAAACGATAGCAAAAATCAATAAAACTAAAAGCTGGTTCTTTGAGAAGATAAACAAAATTGATAAACCATTAGGCAGACTCATCAAGAAAAAAAGGGAGAAGACTCAGATCTATAGAATTGATAATGAAAAAGGAGAAGTAACAACTGACACTGCAAAAATACAAAGGATCATGAGAGATTACTACAAGCAACTCTATGCCAATAAAATGGACAACCTGGAAGAAATGGACAAATTCTTAGAAATGCACAACCTGCCGAGACTGAACCAGGAAGAAATAGAAAATATGAACAGACCAATCACAAGCACTGAAATTGAAACTGTGATTAAAAATCTTCCAACAAACAAAAGCCCAGGACCAGATGGCTTCACAGGCGAATTCTATCAAACATTTAGAGAAGAGCTAACACCTATCCTTCTCAAACTCTTCCAAAATATTGCAGAGGGAGGAACACTCCCAAACTCATTCTACGAGGCCACCATCACCCTGATACCAAAACCAGACAAAGATGTCACAAAGAAAGAAAACTACAGACCAATATCCTTGATGAACATAGATGCAAAAATCCTCAACAAAATACTAGCAAACAGAAATCCAACAAGTGGGGTTTATCCCAGGGATGCAAGGATTCTTCAATATACGCAAATCAATCAATGTGATACACCATATTAACAAACTGAAGGAGAAAAACCATATGATCATCTCAATAGATGCAGAGAAAGCATTTGATAAAATTCAGGACCCATTTATGATAAAAACCCTCCAGAAAGTAGGCACAGAGGGAACTTTCCTCAGCATAATAAAGGCCATATAAGACAAACCCACAGCCTACATCATTCTCAATGGTGAAACACTGAAACCATTTCCACTAAGATCAGGAACAAGACAAGGTTGCCCACTCTCACCACTATTATTCAACATAGTTTTGGAAGTTTTAGCCACAGCAATCAGAGAAGAAAAAGAAATAAAAGGAATCCAAATCAGAAAAGAAGAAGTAAAGCTGTCACTGTTTGCAGATGACATGATACTATACATAGTGTATCTTAAAGATGCTACCAGAAAACTACTAGAGCTAATCAATAAATTTGGTAAAGTAGCAGGATACAAAATTAATGCACAGAAATCTCTTGCATTCCTATACACTAATGATGAAAATTCTGAAAGTGAAATTAAGAAAACACTCCCATTTACCACTGCAACAAAAAGAATAAAATATCTAGGAATAAACCTACCTAAGGAGACAAAAGACCTGCTTGCAGAAATTATAAGACACTGATGAAAGAAATTAAAGATGATACAAACAGATGGAGAGATATACCATGTTCTTGGATTGGAAGAATCAACATTGTGAAAATGACTCTACTACTCAAAGCAATCTACAGATTCAATGCAATCCCTATCAAACTACCACTGGCATTTTTCACAGAACTAGAACAAAAAATTTCACAATTTGTATGGAAACACAAAAGACCCCGAATAGCCAAAGCAATATTGAGAAAGAAAAATGGAGCTGGAGGAATCAGGCTCCCTGACTTGAGACTATATTACAAAGCTACAGTAATCAAGACAGTATGGTACTGGCACAAAAACAAATATAGATCAATGGAACAGAATAGAAAGCCTAGAGATAAACCCATGCACAGATGGTCACTTTATCTTTGATAAAGGAGGCAAGAATATACAATGGAGAAAAGACAGGCTCTTCAATAAGTGGTGCTGGAAAAACTGGACAGCTACATGTAAAAGTATGAAATTAGAACACTCCCTAACAACATACACAAAAATAAACTCAAAATGGATTAAAGGCCTAAATATAAGGCCAGACAGTATCAAACTCTTAGAGGAAAACATAGGCAGAACAGTCTATGAAGTAAATCACAGCAAGATCCTTTTTGAGCCACCTCCTAGAGAAATGGTAATAAAAACAGAAATAAACAAATGGGACCTAATGAAACTTAGAAGCTTTTGCACAGCAAAGGAAACCATAAACAAGACAAAAAGACAACCCTCAGAATGGGAGAAAATATTTGCAAATGAAGCAACTGACAAAGGATTAATATCCAAAATTTACAAGCAGGTCATGCAGCTTAATATCAAAAAAACAAACAACCCAATCCAAAAATGGGCAGAAAACCTAAATAGACATTTCTCCAAAGAAGATATACAAATTGCAAACAAAAACATGAACGAATGCTCAGCATCATTAATCATTAGAGAAATGCAAATCAAAACTACAATGAGATATCATCTCACACCGGTCAGAATGGCCATCATCAAAAATCTGCAAACAATAAATTATGGAGAAGGTGTGGAGAAAAGGGAACCCTCTTGCACTGTTGGTGGGAATGTAAATTGATACAGCCACTATGGAGAACAGTATGGAGGTTCCTTTAAAAACTAAAAATAGAACTACCATACGACCCAGCAATCCCACTACTGGGCATATACCCTGAGAAAACCATAATTCAAAAAGAGTCATGTACCAAAATGTTCATTGCAGCTCTATTTACAATAGCCAGGACATGGAAGCAACCTAAGTGTCCATCAACAGATGAATGGATAAAGAAGATGTGGCACATATATACAATGGAATATTACTCAGCCATAAAAGGAAACGAAATTGAGTTACTTGTAGTGAGGTGGATGGACCTAGAGTCTGTCATACAGAGTGAAGTAAGTCAGAAAGAGAAAAACAAATACTGTATGCTAACAGATATATATGGAATCTAAAAAAAAAAAAAAAAATGATCGTGAAGAACGTAGGGGCAAGATGGGAATAAAGACGCAGACCTACTAGAGAATGGACTTGAGGATTCGGGAGGGAGAAGGGTAAGCTGGGACAAAGTGAGAGAGTGGCATGGACATATATACACTACCAAATGTAAAATAGATAGCTAGTGAGACGTAACCGCATAGCACTGGGAGATCAGCTCGGTGCTTTGTGACTACCTAGAGGGGTGGGATAGGGAGTGTGGGAGGGAACGAGACACAAGAGGGAAGAGATATGGGGACATATATATATATATAACTGATTCACTTTGTTATAAAGCAGAAACTAACACACCATTGTAAAGCAATTATACTCCAATAAAGATGTTAAAAAAAAAAAAAAAGAAAAGAGTTCAGAGGCCAGAAACACAGAATGTCCGAGTTAAATTATCCCAAGATTTATTCCAATTCAGCACATTCTGCTTAATAGATAAATGTGGTGAGAAAATTTTTGATTGTGATTGATTCTCTTGCCCCTGTAGAAATGATCCACAGAAAAGCAATATTCTAAATTTCTCAGTGGTTTTATTGATCCCACCACCAATCCCCAGAAATAATAACTCGTGTTATTCAAAGTATAAGGAGAGGTTAAAAGAGCATCAAAATGTGACCAGATATCCAAGCTGATATTTTGAAACTTGACAGAAGTGATGTAAATATTGAAACAAACCACATCCAATTTATCAGGGAGTTAAATCAGAACATGAAGTTGCTGATTCCTCTAATACAAACCAGGATTCTGCATGTCAGTCTCCCCTGAAGTTGAAAAACATCAGTGTCCTTTCTACTTTTATGTCTGCTCAAATTGTTTTCCCTTGTTTACAAAATGCATCCCCCACCCCCAAATCTTTAAAGCATTTTCACCTGAAGTCCTAGCCTGCTGAACAGTCTGAACTTAGAGAGATGCAAATATGACTGCCTGCTAATGCAGGGGACACAGGTTCGAGCCCTTGTCTGGGAAGATCCCACATGCCACGGAGCAACTAGGCCCGTGAGCCACAATTACTAAGCCTGCACGTCTGGAGCTTGTGCTCTGCAACAAGAGAGGCCGCAATAGTGAGAGGCCAGTGCACTGCGACGAAGAATGGCCCCCACTTGCTGTAACTAGAGAAAGCCCTCGCACAGAAACAAAGACCCAACACAGCCATAAATCAATCAATCAATCAATCAATCAATCAATCAATCAATCAATCATCACATTTAAAAAAAAAACAAAAAACAAATGAGGTATCCTTCAATCTCCCTGACTTTTGGCCTGGAGGAACATTGTGGACTGCAGCACATGGAAGGGGAACCCAAGCACAGTTTGGGGGTTTCATTGAGCTCAGGCAGAAATCAGGGCTTGGGTTTGCTGAGGCAGCTGCAATTTTTCAGGAAAAATACAGAGAGGAGTGAGAATACAGAGAAAGAACTCCAGAAACCTCTAAGGTGGTTTTTCTAGTCTGTTTTTTGAATATTAAGCTATCAGGCATAGGATGAAATTCCAAAGACCAAGCAAAGAGCTTATGGAGAGCTGTAAGATGAATAATTCCCAGAGATCAAACTGGACTAGAAGGTATTCAAGTACCAATCAGCCATAGTGGAGAGACTTGATCCAATAATCAGAGCAGATAAGAGAGACTTCAGAAGATTTGCACCTTACAAGTAAGGCTAAACTAGGTGTAAAGAATACACTAGATATATATGAAAAATTCACTGGATAGGCAAAATAGGAGATATACACTGATGGAAAAAATCAGTAATTGTGAAGACATAGCAATAAAAAACATTCAAACTGAAACAGAGAGAGAAAGTGACTAAAAGAAAAAATGAACAAAGCCACAGTGACTTATGGGACAATTTAAAGTGGTCTGACAGATGTGTAATTTAAATGACAAAAGGTGGAATCAGCAGAAAAAACTATGTAAAGAGATAATGTCCAAAGATTTTCCATATTTGATGAAAACTATAAACCCATGGATCTGGGAAATTCAATGACTCAAAAGCAAGAAGAAAGTAAAGTATGAAGTAGGCACATGAAGGCATGCATAATCAAAAAAAGAAAATCTTAAAAGTGATCATAGAAAAAAAAGACTTAATTAAATACATATGAAAAACACAAGAATGGTCAGAGCCTTGTTCAAAAACAATGCTATCCATAAGAAATACAATTTCTATAGAGTGCTAAAAACATTGTTACTGTAGAATTTTATACTCAGGAAAAAAAAGGAAGATAAAAAATGTCATTTTCAGACCAAAAAAAGCTGAAAAAAAATGTGCTACCAGCAAATAGGCACTACAAGAAATGGTACAGAACGTTCTTCAGGCAGAAGAAAAATGGTACCAAATGACAACTTTGATCTGCATAAAGCATCAAGAGCTTCTGAAATGGTAATTATGTGTGTAAATATAAATGAAATCCACATTTTAAAATTTCTTTAAAAGATAACATGATGAAGGAATAATAACTTATTACAGAAATATTACATAGGTAGAAATAAAATGTATTACAACAGCAGCATAAAGGATGAAAGAGGAATTAGGGGCAAACTTGCTAAGGTTCTGACACTATATCTGAAAGGGTATCATATTATTTTGAGGGTGACTCTGATAGGATAAAGGAGCTTATTGTTAACTCTACAACCACCAATAAAAAATAAACACAGAGCTATAGCTTATACTTCAGTAATGCGTATAAAATGAAAGACAAAAAATAATCCAAGAGAAGGCAAGAGCCAAGGGGAAAAGGAACAACCACAGCAAAAATGGTACAAATAGAAAACGAATATTATTTGGCACTTAAACTCAACTATATAAAATTTTACATTAAATATACATGAACCAAACACAATAATCAAAGTAGAAATTATTAGATTGAATCAAAATCGAAACCAAAATATACATCAATCTATAGAAATGCTCTTTAAATATAAAGATATATATAGACTAAAAGCAAAAGGATGAACAAAGAGAACTACAAAAATGCTAATCAAAGGAAGCTGGGAGTGGTTATATTAATATTAGACAAAGTGGTTTTCAGGACAAGAAATTTACCAGGGATAGAAAAGGAAATTTCTTAGTAATAAGAGGGCCAATTCATTACAAAGACATACTAATATAAATATGCTTATACATTTTTGAATGGTGACTTCAACAATCTTTGCTCAGGATTTTTTAGAAATAATAATTTAAAAAATAATTAAGTACAAAGAAGAACTGAATCACACTATCAACTAACCTGATTTAATTGGCATTCATAGAACAGCGCTTTCCAATTGTATTTCAAGTGCAAATGGAATACTCACCAAAACAGATAGATCATCTGCTGGGCCCTAAAAGCAGTCTCAGTAAATATAGAAAGATTGCATTCGAACAGATTAGATTCTCTAACTACACCATAATTATGTTAGAAACCTTATTTTTGTTTTTGAGTTTCATGGAATATTGCCAAATATTTTGAATATTAACAACACTCTCCTAGGTTACCCATGGATCAAAGAAGTCATAAGATACTAGAAAATATTTTGAACAAGTAATGATGAAAGAAAACATATAAAAAAAAATTGTGAGATACAAATAAAGTAGTACTTAGAGGGAAATATATAGCTTTAAACATTTATATTAAAATAAAGATCTAAAATAAATTATCTAAGCATCAATCTTAAAAAGCTTGCAAAAGAAGAACAAATTAAGGAAATATAAATCAAATAAATCAATAAAAGAAGAAACAAAGAAAAATTAATGAAATCAAAGGTTATTCTTTAGAAAAATCATTTAAATTGATAAACCTCTACCTAGATTAATCAAGAAAAAAGAAAGCATAAATGACGTATAGCAGGAATACAAGAGGGCATATCAATACAGATCCTACAGAAATTAAAAGGATACTTTGAACATCTTTATGCCAGTTTAAACAAAATAAAGTCCTTGAAAGACATAAATTACCAAAATTGAAATAAGATATAGTAAGCATAAATAGCTATATGTCAAGAATTTGAAAGGATAATTAAAATCTCTCCACAGGGAAACTTCAGGTCAGGATAATTTCATTGTTGCAGTCTGTAAAACATTTATACCAAAAAAAAAAAAAAGCCAATCCTACACAAATTATTTTAGAAAATAGAGAAGGATGATACACTTCCCAAATCATCCCACGAAGTCAGAAGTACTCCAGTGCCAAAACTAGATAAGAACTTTACAAGAAAAGAAACCTACAAAGTCACTATCCCTCATGAACACAAATGCAAAAATCCTTAACGAAGTATCAAATTGAACCCACAATATATGTAAAAAAAAAAAAAAATTATGACCAAGGGGCATTTATTCCAGGAATTTGAGGATGCTTTAACAATTGAAAACTAATGTTATTCCCTATCTTAACAGAATAAAGGGAGAAAACATGATTATCTCAATAGATGTATGTGATTATACTGGACAACCACTTATATAAATTTATTAGCAAATTAAGAATGAAGGAAAATTCAATCTGACCAAAGGCATCTATGAAAAATCTGCAGTTGATGCCATACTTAATAGTGAAAGACTGTTTCCCCTGCTAAGTTTGGGAGTAAGGCAAGTGAAACTCTGCTTGGCTAAAGGGTACAAACTTCCAGTTATAAGATGAATAAGTTCTGGGGATCTAATGTATGGCAGGGCAATTATAATTAATAATACTGTATTTTATACTTGAAAGTTGCTAAGAGTAGATTTTATATGTTCTCACCACAGAAAAGAAATGGTGGGGAGGCGGAGAGAAGATGACGGAAGAGTAAGACGCGGAGATCACCTTCCTTCCCACAGATACAGTAGAAACACATCTACACGTGGAACTGCTCCTACAGAACACCCACTGAACACTGACAGAAAACGTCCGACCTCTAAACAGGCAAGAAACTCCCCCCGTACTTGGGTAGGGCAAAAGAAAAAAGAAATAACAGAGACAAAAGAATAGGGACGGCACCTGCACCAGTGGGAGGGAGCTGTGAAGGAGGAAAGATTTCCACACACTAAGAAGCCCCTTCGCGGGCAGAGACTGCGGGTGGCAGAGGGGGGAAGCTTCGGAGCCACGGAAGAGAGCGCAGCCACAGGGGTGCGGAGGGCAAAGCGGAGAGATTCCTGCACAGAGGATCAGTGCCGACCAGCACTCACCAGCCCGAGAGGCTTGTCTGCTCACCCGCCGGGGCGGGCGGGGCTGGGAGCTGAGGCTCGGGCTTCGGTGGGATCGCAGGGAGAGGACTGGGGTGGGCGGCGTAAACACAGCCTGAAGGGGTTAGTGCACCACAGCTAGCCGGGAGGGAGTCCGGGGAAAAAGTCTGCAGCTGCCGAAGAGGCAAGAGACTTTTTCTTCCCTCTTTGTTTCCTGGTGCGCGAGGAGAGGGGATTCAGAGCGCCGCCTAAACGAACTCCAGAGACGGGCGCGAGCTGCGGCTAACAGCGCGGATCCCACAGCAACAGGGGCGCAGAGGGAAAAACTGAGAGATTCCCGCACAGAGGCTCGGCGCCGAGCAGCACTCTCCAGCCCGAGAGGCTTGTCTGCTCACCCGCCGGGGCGGGCGGGGCTGGGAGCTGAGGCTCAGCTTCGGTGGGATCGCAGGGAGAGGACTGGGGCTGGCGGCGTGAACACAGCCTGAAGGGGTCAGCGCACCACAGCTGGCTGGTAGGGAGTCCGGGAAAAAGTCTGCAGCTGCCAAAGAGGCAAGAGACTTTTTCTTGCCTCTTTGTTTCACGGCGCGCAGGGAGAGGGGATTCAGAGCGCCGCCTAAACAAGCTCCACAGACAGGCGCGAGCCAGGAACAGCGCGGGCCCCAGAGACGGGCGTGAGACGCTGGGGCTGCTGCTACCGCCTCCAAAAAGCCTGTGTGTGAGCACAGGTCACTCTCCACACCGCCCCTCCCGGGAGCCTGTGCAGCCCGCCACTGCCAGGCTCCCGTGATCCGGGGACAAGTTCCCAGGGAGAACACACGGCGCACCTCAGGCTGGTGCAACGTCACGCCGGCCTCTGACGCCGCAGACGTGCCCCGCCTCCTCCGTACCCCTCCCTCCCCAGGGCCTGCGTGAGCCAGAGCCCCCGAGGCAGCTGCTCCTTTAACCCCGTCCTGTCTGGGCGGGGAACAGACGCCCTCAGGTGACCTACACGCAGAGGCGGGTCCAAATCCAAAGCTGATCCCCAGGAGCTGCGCGAACAGAGAAGAGAAGGGGAAATCTCTCCCAGCAGCCTCAGAAGCAGCGGATTAAAACTCCACAAACAACTTGATGTGCCTGCATCTGTTGAATACCTGAATAGACAACGAATCATCCCAAATTCAGGAGGTGAACTTTCGGAGCAGGATATAGTAATTTTTCCCCTTTTCCTTTTTTTGTGAGTGTATATGTATATGCTTCTGGGTGAGATTTTGTCTGTATAGCTCTGCTTTATAATAGCTTTATTTTACTTCACTATATTATAGCCTCTTTCTTTCTTTCTTTCTATTTTTTCTCCCTTTTACTCTGAGCCGTGTAGACGAAAGGCTCTTGGTGCTCCAGCCAGGCATCAGGGCCGTGCCTCTGAGGTGGGAGAGCCAACTTCAGGACACTGGTCCACAAGA
This sequence comes from Balaenoptera physalus, assembly GCF_965194825.1. Lineage (NCBI taxonomy): Eukaryota > Metazoa > Chordata > Mammalia > Artiodactyla > Balaenopteridae > Balaenoptera > Balaenoptera physalus. Next base: position 85,005,206 of record NC_138887.1, on the reverse strand, counting down.
GACCTCCCAGCTCCACGTAATACCAAACGGCGAAAATCTCTCAGAGATCTCCATCTCAACATCAAGACCCAGCTTCACTCAACGACCAGCAAGCTACAGTGCTGGACACCCTATGCCAAACAACTAGCAAGACAGGAACACAGCCCCATCCATTAGCAGAGAGGCTGCCTAAAATCATAATAAGGCCACAGACACCCCAAAATACACCACCAGACGTGGACGTGCCCACCAGAAAGACAAGAGCCAACCTCATCCACCAGAGCTCAGGCACTAGTTCCCTCCACCAGGAAGCCTACACAACCCACTGAACCAACCTTAGCCACTGGGGACAGATACCAAAAACAACGGGAACTACGAACCTGCAGCCTGTGAAAAGGAGACCCCAAACACAGTAAGATAAGCAAAATGAGACGACAGAAAAACACACAGCAGATGAAGGAGCAGGGTCAAAACACACCAGATTTAACAAATGAAGAGGAAATAGGTAGTCTACCTGAAAAAGAATTCAGAATAATGATAGTAAGGACGATCCAAAATCTTGGAAATAGAATAGACAAAATGCAAGAAACATTTAACAAGGACGTAGAAGAACTAAAGAGGAACCAAGCAATGATGAAAAACACAATAAATGAAATTAAAAATACTCTAGATGGGATCAATAGCAGAATAACTGAGGCAGAAGAAAGGATAAGTGACCTGGAAGATAAAATGGTGGAAATAACTACTGCAGAGCAGGATAAAGAAAAAAGAATGAAAAGAACTGAGGACAGTCTCAGAGACCTCTGGGACAACATTAAACGCACCAACATTCGAATTATAGGGGTCCCAGAAGAAGAAGAGAAATAGAAAGGGACTGAGAAAATATTTGAAGAGATTATAGCTGAAAACTTCCCTAATATGGGAAAGGAAATAGTTAATCAAGTCCTGGAAGCACAGAGAGTTCCATACAGGATAAACCCAAGAGAAACACGCCAAGACACATATTAATCAAACTGTCAAAAATTAAATATAAAGAAAACATATTAAAGGCAGCAAGGGAAAAACAGCAAATAACACACAAGGGAATCCCCATAAGGTTAACATCTGATCTTTCAGCAGAAACTCTGCAAGCCAGAAGGGAGTGGCAGGATATACTTAAAGTGATGAAGGAGAAAAACCTACAACCAAGATTACTCTACCCAGCAAGGATCTCATTCAGATTCGATGGAGAAATTAAAACCTTTACAGACAAGCAAAAGCTGAGAGAGTTCAGCACCACCAAACCAGCTTTACAACAAATGCTAAGGGAACTTCTCTAGGCAAGAAACACAAGAGAAGGAAAACACCTACAATAACAAACCCAAAACATTTAAGAAAATGGGAATAGGAACATACATATCGATAATTACCTTGAATGTAAATGGATTAAATGCTCCCACCAAAAGACACAGGCTGGCTGAATGGATACAAAAACAAGATCCATATATATGCTGTCTACAAGAGACCCACTACAGACCTAGAGACACATATAGACTGAAAGTGAGGGGATGGAAAAAGATATTCCATGCAAATGGAAATCAAAAGAAAGCTGGAGTAGCAATTCTCATATCAGACAAAATAGACTTTAAAATAAAGACTATTAAAAGAGACAAAGAAGGACACTATATATTGATCAAGGGATCGATCCAAGAGGAAGGTATAACAATTGTAAATATTTATGCACCCAACATAGGAGCACCTCAATACATAAGGCAAATACTAACAGCCATAAAAGGGGAAATCGACAGTAACACAATCATAGTAGGGGACTTGAACACCCCACTTTCACCAATGGACAGATCATCCAAAATGAAAATAAATAAGGAAACACAAGCTTTAAATGATACATTAAACAAGATGGACTTAATTGATATTTATAGGACATTCCACCCCAAAAGAACAGAATACACATTTTTCTCAAGTGCTCATGGAACATTCTCCAGGATAGATCATATTTTGGGTCACAAATCAAGCCTTGGTAAATTTAAGAAAATTGAAATCGTACCAAGTATCTTTTCCGACCACAACACTATGAGACTAGATATCAATTACAGGAAAAGATCTGTAAAAAATACAAACACATGGAGGCTACACAATACACTGCTTAATAACGAAGTGATCACTGAAGAAATCAAAGGGGAAATCAAAAAATACCTAGAAACAAATGACAATGGAGATACGACGACCCAAAACCTATGGGACGCAGCAAAAGCAGTGCTAAGAGGGAAGTTTATAGCAATACAAGCCTACCTCAAGAAACAGGAAACATCTCGAATAAACAACCTAACCTGGCACCTAAAGCAATTAGAGAAAGAAGAACAAAAAAACCCCAAAGCCAGCAGAAGGAAAGAAATTATAAAGATCAGGTCAGAAATAAATGAAAAAGAAATGAAGGAAACAATAGCAAAAATCAATGAAACTAAAAGCTGGTTCTTTGAGAAGATAAACAAAATTGATAAACCATTAGCCAGACTCATCAAGAGAAAAAGAGAGAAGACTCAAATCAATAGAATTAGAAATGAAAAAGGAGAAGTAACCACTGACACTGCAGAAATACAAACGATCATGAGAGATTACTACAAGCAACTCTATGCCAATAAAATGGACAACCTGGAAGAAATGGACAGATTCTTAGAAATGCACAAACTGCCAAGACTGAACCAGGAAGAAATAGAAAATATGAACAGACCAATCACAAGCACTGAAATTGAAACTGTGATTAAAAACCTTCCAACAAACAAAAGCCCAGGACCAGATGGCTTCACAGGTGAATTCTATCAAACATTTAGAGAAGAGCTAACACCTATCCTTCTCAAACTCTTCCAAAATATTGCAGAGGGAGGAACACTCCCAAACTCATTCTACGAGGCCACCATCACCCTGATACCAAAACCAGACAAAGATGTCACAAAGAAAGAAAACTACAGGCCAATATCACTGATGAACATAGATGCAAAAATCCTCAACAAAATACTAGCAAACAGAATCCAACAGCACATTAAAAGGATCATACACCATGATCAAGTGGGGTTTATCCCAGGAATGCAAGGATTCTTCAATATACGCAAATCAATCAATGTGATACACCATATTAACAAATTGAAGGAGAAAAACCATATGATCATCTCAATAGATGCAGAGAAAGCTTTCGACAAAATTCAACACCCATTTATGATAAAAGCCCTGCAGAACGTAGGCATAGAGGGAACTTTCCTCAACATAATAAAGGCCATATATGACAAACCCACAGCCATCATTGTCCTCAATGGTGAAAAACTGAAACCATTTCCACTAAGATCAGGAACAAGACAAGGTTGCCCACTCTCACCACTATTATTCAACATAGTTTTGGAAGTGTTAGCCACAGCAATCAGAGAAGACAAAGAAATAAAAGGAATCCAAATCGGAAAAGAAGAAGTAAAGCTGTCACTATTTGCAGATGACATGAGACTATACATAGAGAATCCGAAAGATGCTACCAGAAAACTCCTAGAGCTAATCAATGAATTTGGTAAAGTAGCAGGATACAAAATTAATGCACAGAAATCTCTTGCATTTCTATACACTAATGACGAAAAATCTGAAAGTGAAATTAAGAAAACACTCCCGTTTACCATTGCAACAAAAAGAATAAAATATCTAGGAATAAACCTACCTAAGGAGACAAAAGACCTGTATGCAGAAAATTATAAGACACTGATGAAAGAAATTAAAGATGATACAAATAGATGGAGAGATATACCATGTTCCTGGATTGGAAGAATGGACATTGTGAAAATGACTCTACTACCCAAAGCAATCTACAGATTCAATGCAATCCCTATCAAACTACCACTGGCATTTTTCACAGAGCTAGAACAAAAAATTTCACAATTTGTATGGAAACACAAAAGACCCCGAATAGCCAAAGCAATCTTGAGAACGAGAAATGGAGCTGGGGGAATCAGGCTCCCTGACTTCAGACTATATTACAAAGCTACAGTAATCAAGACAGTTTGGTACTGGCACAAAAACAGAAATATAGATCAATGGAACAGGATAGAAAGCCCAGAGATAAACCCACACACATAGGGTCACCTTATCTTTGATAAGGGAGGCAAGAATATACAGTGGAGAAAAGACAGCCTCTTCAATAAGTGGTGCTGGGAAAATTGGACAGATACATGTAAAAGTATGAAATTAGAACACTTCCTGACACCATACACAAAAATAAACTCAAAATGGATTAAAGACCTAAATGTAAGGCCAGACACTATCAAACTCTTAGAGGAAAACATAGGCAGAACACTCTATGACGTACATCACAGCAAGATTCTTTTTGACCCAGCTCCCAGAGAAATGGAAATAAGAACACAAATAAACAAATGGGACCTAATGAAACTTAAAAGCTTTTGCACAGCAAAGGAAACCATAAACAAGACCAAAAGACAACCCTCAGAATGGGAGAAAATATTTGCAAATGAAGCAACTGACAAAGAATTAATCTCCAAGATTTACAAGCAGCTCATGCAGCTCAATAACAAAAAAACGAACAACCCAATCCAAAAATGGGCAGAAGACCTAAATAGACATTTCTCCAAAGAAGATATACAGATTGCCAACAGACACATGAAAGAATGCTCAACATCATTAATCATTAGAGAAATGCAAATCAAAACTACAATGAGATATCATCTCACACCGATCAGAATGGCCATCATCAAAAAATCTAGAAACAGTAAATGCTGGCGAGGGTGTGGAGGAAAGGGAACACTCTTGCACTGTTGGTGGGAATGTAAATTGATACAGCCACTATGGAGAACAGTATGGAGGTTCCTTAAAAAACTACAAATAGAACTACCATACGACCCAGCAATCCCACTACTGGGCATATACCCTGAGAAAACCATAGTTCAAAAAGAGTCATGTACCAAAATGTTCATTGCAGCTCTATTTACAATAGCCAGGACATGGAAGCAACCTAAATGTCCATCGACAGATGAATGGATAAAGAAGATGTGGCACATATATACAATGGAATATTACTCAGCCATAAAAAGAAATGAAATGGAGGTATTTGTAATGAGGTGGATGGAGTTAGAGTCTGTCATACAGAGTGAAGTAAGTCAGAAAGAGAAAAACAAATACAGTATGCTAACACATATATATGGAATCTAAGGAAAAAAAAAAAGCCATGAAGAACCTAGTGGCAAGACGGGAATAAAGACACAGACCTACCAGAGAATGGACTTGAGGATATGGGGAGGGGGTGGGGTGAGATGTGACAGGGTAAGAGAGTGTCATGGACATATATACACTACCAAATGTAAAATAGATAGCTAGTGGGAAGCAGCCACATAGCACAGGGAGATCAGCTCGGTGCTTTGTGACCACCTAGAGGGGTGGGATGGGGAGGGTGGGAGGGAGGGAGATGCAAGAGGGAAGAGATATGGGAACATATTGTATGTGTATAACTGATTCACTTTGTTATAAAGCAGAAGCTAACACACCATTGTAAGGCAATTATACTTCAATAAAGATGTTTAAAAAAAAAAAAAGAAATGGTAATTACGTGACATGATAGAGGTGTTAGCTAATACTATGGTGGTAATCATTTTGCAATATATGTGTATCAAATCAATGGGTGTTAAACTTACAATGTTGTATGTCAGTTATATATATAAATTATATAATGTTCCAATGTTATATGCCAATAAAGCTGGGGAGAAAGGAAGTCTGCTCTCAGCACTCTAATAAATATTCTACTGAAGGTTCTATCAACTATGATTATGCAAGAAGAGAAAAAATTAAAGCATATAGAATTGAAAGGAAAAAAATTAAACTGTCACTATTCTCAGGAACCAGGACTGTGTATATAGAAAAAAAAACTACAAAACAAGTACTTGAACTAAGTGCATTTACTAAGGTCTCAGTATATACGACTAAAATATAAGACTCAACTATAATTCTATACATTAGAGAATAAGATTTTTTAATGATACAACTTCCAATAGCATCCAAAAAATGAAGTATTTACAGATAATTTTCTACATGTCCAAAACCTATGTATTGAAAACTATAAAACATTGCTGAGAGGTATCTTAAAAGACTAAATAAATGGAAAGACATACCAATTTAATGTATCAGTATAGTTAAGACTCAATATTGTTAAGATGTCAATTTTCCCAGTTAAAATACCAACAGTTCTATAGGAATTTACAAGCTGATATTTATATACACACGCACACACACACATCATATATATACATACACCTGACAAAGAACTTTTATCTAGATATTTAAAGAACTCTTACAATTCAAATAAGACGAACTATCTAATTTAAAAATGGACAAAAGATTTTAGCAGGTGCTCACATGAAAATATGTGAAAGAACAATAAGAGCCTGAAAAAGTACTCAACATCATTACTCACCAGGGAAATGCAAATTAAAAATCACTGAGATAATGAAATTTAAAAGATTGATGACCACAGCTTCGACCCAGATCTGGGGGCTTCTACTCCAATAACTTGGGAGAAGACCCTGCACCAGACAGGGCTGTGACAACCACAGAGCAAAGAGGAGGCCCCACCCAACATCCAGTGCAGGCTCTGGTCACCACAACACCAATCACACCCCCTATCAAGGGGATAATGGCCAGCACACCCTGAGGAAAAATGTAGCAGGCATCCAAACCGCAAACAGCCCTCACACCAAAAATACTAGACTCATGCAGACTACACAGGGATGCGCCCACATAAAAACAGCCCATCAAAACCACAGTGGAATGGGACAAACCAACCTCAGGCACCTCTTGATACGACACACTGAGGATTCAACATCATTTCTGTGATATTCCTGCCAAAAAATGCATGACCTGAGTCTAATCTTGAGGAAACATCAGATAAATTCAATTGAAAACGTTCTACAAAATAACTGTCCAGGACTTCAAAAATGTTAATGTCATGAAAGACTAAAAACGACTGGAGAACTGCTCTTGATTAAATGACACAAAAGAGGTAATTAAATACAATGTGTAATCCTTCATAGGCTCAAGGATGATTAAAAATACAGTGAAAGACATTATTGAAATAACTGGGGATATTTGAATAAGGACTCATGTTAGGTAATAATATTAAATATAGTATCAGATCATAGAATTGTATCAATTTTAAATTTCCCAAGTGTTATAACTCTATTGTAGCTATATTAGAGAATGCTCGTTTTTAGATGATACATGCTGAAGTCTTTAGGAATAAAATGTCACAATGTCTATAACTATCTCAAAAAACAAAAAAAACCACACAATGGAAAACTGTTTCTCCTAAATTCATAGAGTCACATAAATATAAGTAAAATGAAGAAGCATGGGAACCACTCCCAATTAAAAGAACAAGAGAATTTCCCTGAAAGAGAAAACAATGAAATAAACCTCTCCGGTCTACTGCATGTTCAAAAAGCAAGTAATAACAATGCTGAAGGAATTCAGAAGGCTATTGATAGAAATGCAGATCACTGTAACAAGGAACTACAAACTATGAGGAGCCAACCAAAACTAGACAACTCAATTGCCAAGATGAAAACGAAGCTAAACGCAATAAATAGCAGAAAATAAATGCAGGAAAATGAATAAGTGATCTGGAAGATAGAATAATGGAAATCACCCAATCAGAACAGCAGACAGAAAGACAAATGAAAAAAAAATATTAATGACATCAAATGCTGCTAAGGATGTGGAACAACTGGAACTTTCATATACTGCTGGTGGGAATATATAATGGCATTTTGGCAAACATTGTGACAGCTTCTTATAAAATTACCCATACACCTAACATACAGTGTTGCTATTCCAGTCTATTTACACAGACCCATGAAATTACTGTTCACATAAAGACTCATATGAATGTCTATGACAACTTCTTTCATAGTAGCCCCAAACTGGAAATGTAAATATCCACCAATAGGTAAATAATTCAATTGTAATACATTTATACAATGAAATACTGCTCAGCAATAGAAAGGAATGAATACTGATACAGGCAACACTGATGAAGACGAGAAACATTATGCTGAGCAAAAGACAGAACAAAAAAAAAGCACGTGCTATTTGACTTCATTTATATGAAGTTCTTGAAAAGAGAAAACTAACCTAAGTTGACAGAAAGCAAATCGGTGGTTGCCTAGGACCTACAGTGGAGTGCACAAAGGAACTTTCGTGGTGATAGACATGTTCTACATGTTGATTGTGGTTGTGATTACATGGGTAGTAATTATATTTATCAAAACTTATCAAACTATGTATACATTTTAAATGGTGCATTTTATTGTATACATGTAAAATTTACCTCCATAATGTTGAATTTTTTAGCTTCTTAAAAAACCTTAGGGTTGGGAGGCTATCAGACCACCCCAGCACTCTCCTCCTAGATCAAGGACTCACTACTCTAACGTACCCTTCTTCTTTAACCAATGTTTCTTTTTTGCCTTCTTGTTGTAGGCCAAATGGCATGGTGAGTGAGGTTCTCAGAAAGTTTTGTTTGCCCCTTAATCAGCCCTGGAAGAAATACATGGCAGCAACCTTGTGCTTTCTGTAGAATATGGATATACCTATCTCTTTGTCATTAGTTTGGGACTTCACTCAGAATTATGAGTCCCCCACTCTCCCCCCCCCAACAAAAAAGTCACATTCAACGTCATCTTACATGTTTTAGGAAATATATTTTCTAAAACTTCTATTTTGTTTAGGAACCCATTCTGGTCACGATCAAGGGGAGGAATCTTAGTCATTAGGGAGTATAACCTGACATCCTTACAATGTCAGCTATTGGTTCAATAGCTTGTACAAAATGGACAAATCAAGGTGATCTGAGCAAGTTAAGTAAATCTGGCTACTTAGAGGAGTTGAAGGAATCTGTAAGTTTCTAGGTAAATCACCTACTCTTGGGTAGCACAGCATGGTGAATCCTCCTGATGAAAAGGAGAATCAGAGACTCACTGATGAGCGGAGTCTACCTAGAGAACCAGAATCTAGACAACCTTAAGGGGAGATAATGCCAATTTCTGCACGGCTGGATGGAAAGTTTGTACAGTGCAAATCATCTTAAACATTTTCACAGAAGAATTAAAACAGAGCTCAAAGTAGTCCTGTACAAGCATAAAATACTCTTGATTTGTTTTAAGTGAACATGAATTAAATATTATTATTTAAACTACTTATTATTGAGTAAAAATGACACTCCAAGAGAAGATTCACCATGGTGATACTGTGGCTTTGTATACTTCCTGGTACAGGACCAGATCTGTAATGAGCATGCATACTCATGCTCATGAGTTTTCCAAAATCTAGATGTAACAATAGAATAAGAGATGAAGTCAAAATGAGTTAGCCCACAGGTAATGAAAAACTATGAAGGGTTTAATGAAAGTAAGGTTTTAAAAGTTTTAGAAAAATTTATGTAGTAGTAAGGTGGATTAAAAGGAAAAAAAAAAAAACTGGGACAAGGGCGATCGAGTAGGAAGCTACTGAAATACTTTAAGCAAAAAGGGAGTGCCCCTCAACTAATATTACCCTTAAAAATCTGAAAAAGTCCTCCACAAAACTTTACCAAGTAAAGATACATATTTTATTTTAGCCACAGACCAGGATTACATCCTAAATGCTGCTAAAGGATTCCTTTTCCTTCCACCTTGAAGAGGAATGTTCACAGAAATCCTAGACATAGACAAATGGGGACATATGAGTAACTCTGAAAAGCTAAAAACTGACTCTCTTTTCACTAGTATTTTAGAATATGGTTAATATTTAGTGGTAGCAGTGAGAAACAAGTGTTTTATTAATGAAAGCTGTACACCTCAATTTAAATTTGAAATAAGGAATTTATCATGTGCACTGAACATATCATAGCATTTAGAATATTTGAATTGTCATCAAATTGCAATTTTCCAAACCAGGGAACTTCTTAAGGGTCATAATAAAGGTATTTAAATTAGTTAATGAAACAGAGTACTCGTTCCTAGTAAACACCACACCTCATGGATTATTCAGTTTCAAATTTTCAGCTGTCTGCAGCCATCAAGTAGCTGGCCTCAGGATTTGGTGGGTGGGCTGTGGTTGTATAGTACATTCTGCATGGAAAGCCACAAAAGTACTCCTTAAAAGATAAATTGGCAACAATGAGGGTGAGTGTTTTCTTGTTTGTTTGTTCACTCAAAGGCGGTAACTTTGTTAGGAGTGGGACCTGTCATCTGTGAAAACCTGAATTTATTGACAGCATTTCTAACTTATTTCTCTGACGTTTTAGTGCATGTCATAAAACAGCAACATCATATGTCCAACTGGCCAAGCTCTGAGAACTCTTCTGGCCCATTGTGGGTTGGGGAACAGAATTCTAAGAGTGAAAAGAAGTTATAAGTGCTTAGGCCTATGAGGTCTTATTAGTGTTTTTTTTTAATTTATGTTTTTGTTTGTTTGTTTTTTGCTTGCACTGTGGCTCCTTCTCTGCCCTGGAAAGTCACTCCACTCTCTGGAGGATAAACAGAGAGCTGGGGTACAGTCAACAAAAAAGGAAGCATCATCAAAATTGCTTAAACAAGCCTAGTCCTTGAGAAAGGACCTCTCGGCTCCCCTAGGATCTACACCACAGGTTTTCAGACATCAATGGGTACCGGAATCACCGGGAGAGACTGTTAAAACACAAATTCCTGGGCTTCTTCCCCAGAGTTTCTGATTCAGTAAGTCTGAGGTAGAGCTGGAGGTTTTGCATTTAGCAAGTTCCCAGGTGATTTTAATGTTACTAGGACTGGGATCACGCTTTGAGAACAACTAATTAACTAATTCATGGGGGCCTTAAGTTCCGAAGAGAAATTTGGGGTCCAAATCCTGGATATTTCTAAGTGTTTTGCTTTGGTTTTGGACTGACCTTCTCCTTTGTAATTCCCTTTTGTCTTGGAAACCTGCAGCGGTTGTAGGAAGCCGATGGAAGAATTATGTCAGAGTTCCAAATACCTCTGTGTACCTTTCAGCCCTGGGCACGTGACCAACAATAAGCAGTGTGGGTCTTGTGGCTCCCCCCTTAGTAATCATGATAATAATTATTATTAGCACTATTTCATAGCTTCTAAGAGATGACATTTGCAATTGGTTGTTTTACTATTTTGCTACTTGTTTGTTTTTTCTTATGTCAGGAGGCTGGAATCCGTAACCCGCTTAAGCTCTGAGGAGGAAGATTTGAGTGAAGACGGACAAGCTTTAACACCCTGCCTCGTACACAAGGAGCAGTCATCAAAATGCATTTTAAACTACCTTGTGTACAATTTATACTGCAACAGCTGTCATCATCAGATATTATCTAAGTGAAAAATAGGAGTTGAATGATATTAACATATTAAAAAGTGTAGAGAAAATGAGAAACGAGTCCAAGAAAAATAATTTCTGTACACAACTGTACACAATATAAACCAAGAAGAAGAAGAAAGAAAAACCCATTTAGGAAAAGTAAGTAGATTTGATTAATCAGATTCAGAAGGCAAATAACAAATAGGTAAAAATGCAAATCTGGAAGAATTAAAAATGTAAAGAAAAATATAGGAGTTAAGTAAAATAAACAATTCCTGTGCAGACAAGTTTACTAGGAATACAGGATACTTGATACATGTTAAATACAATATGGCTTTATAGTTCTCAGATAAATATGTTACACATTAGCTTTTTCAAATTAATAATGGGATAAAAACAAACAGGATGGATTCAGGTAAAGAATTAAAAAAGGAAATCTTTACCTTAATCAAAATATCCAGTATTGGATGATGGAAATCTATATAATGCAAAACTTAAGTGACACATTGTTTTATTCAGCAGGGACAAGAAAATGTTGATTTGTTTGAGGTTTGAGATACAGAGTTAAGTATAGAATCAACCAAGGCCTGACATTTGTCTCTCTACATTTCTACCCACTAAGAATTGGTGATTTTAATTATAATCTTAAGGTACTGTAAGATGCTCACTTATAAAATATGAAATTGTGTTCATTATATTTGACTACATTTAAATGAGTGTTAAACTTAGAAAATCTTTTGGAAAGATTTTCAATAACCAGAATTGAAGAGAAAGAAGACTCTGTTTATCCCATCACTAACCGACCGGAAGGACAGAGAGAAATGACTGAAGTCAGACTTCTGGGAAGCTTATGCAGTACTTGTTTACTTACATTTTAACTGAAGCCTCAATTTTCACATCTCTAAAATGGAGCTAATGATAGTACCAACCTCATACGTTTTTTGTGAGATTTAAATTAAATAATTTTTGCAAAATTCTTACGTTGCAGGCACATGATAAGAGGTCAATAAATACCACCTATTTTATTATTACCAGCAGTTGCTGTCATAATATTGTAGTTGTGGTTAATGGATGTTAGTTTTCTATTGCTACTATAACAAATTACCATAAACTTGGTGGCTTAAAACAACACCAACTTATTATCTTATGATTTTATCTTACCACGTGGGAAAACAGATGTGAGTAGGTTAGAAGTCTAAGATGGGTCCCATGGGGCTAAATTTAAGGTGTTGGTAGGGCTGCATTCCTTTCTGGAGGATCTGAGGGCGAATCTGTTTTCTTGAATTTTCCAGCATCCAGAAATCACCCATGTTTCTTGGCTCCTAGGTGGCCACAAAGCCAACCACATGCATCTCTTGACCATTCTTCACTAGTCACATCTGCCTCTGACTCTCTTTTTCTGCCTCCCTCTTCCTCTTCCATTTATAAAGACTCTTGTGATTTCACTGAGCCCACCACGAAAATCCAGGAAAATCTAATCTCAAACTACCCTAACTTAATCACATCTGCAGAATCCCTGTTGCCTATAAAGTAGCATATTCATAGGTTCCAGGAATTAGGTTATGGTCACCTCTGGGGCCATTACTCTGCCTACAACAATAAGTTACTCAGTACGTGCCACTCATCTAGCATTCTAGTTAAGGTTTCATCAAAACAAACAGAGAAGCAATACAGTTATCTAGGCCACTTATATTTCAAAGACAGCCACAGCAGATAATTCTAGCCCTCTTTTACAAAAAAAAAATCTGCTTTAGGGTGTTAGTTACTTTCAGCAAACATTTACACAGCCCAAACTTAATTACAATCACTCTACTTACATTTTATAATGTGTGGATTTGCTTTTTTTCAAGCAATATATCCTGTCAAAAATGCAAATTAAACCATAAATACCAAGACAGATGTCACAAGGAATATTAAATTTCTTTCCCTTGCTTACAAATCTCAATAAAAATATTCTGATTTTAGAAATATTAACTCATTAATCCCATTCACTCTGGATTTATAGAATGAGAAAACAATCAAGAGCATTTCTCAGGACTTTCTTTTTTTTTTTTTTTAATTTTTATTTATTTTTTGGCTGTGTTGGGTCTTCACTGCTGTGCACCGGCTTTCTCTAGTTGCGTTGAGCAGGGGCTACTCTTCGTTGAGGTGCACGGGCTTCTCACTGCAGTGGCTTCTCTTGCTGCAGAGCACAGGCTCTAGGCACGTGGGCTTCAGTAGTTGCAGCATGCGGGCTCAGTACTTGTGGCACACGGGCTTAGTTGCTCTGCGGCATGTGGGATCTTCCCGGACCAGGGATCGAACCCGTGTGCCCTGCTTTGGCAGGCGGATTCTAACCCACTGTGCCACCAGGAAAGTCCCGTAAGGCCTTGTATTTTGATGGCAGTTTCATTTGTTATATGGAGGAAGAAATGGATTCATAAGTTTCATGTTTTTCCTATTTATATATCATTTTTCTAAACATAGAAAATTTATCTATGAGAAATTTATCTATGAGATATAGCAAAACCACCAAATAGAAAAACTTTGGGAGTTCATCAAACATTATATAATAACAAAACAACTATTCAAGGATGGTCAGGTACTGTTACATTAAAAAGTATAATTTGTTCTGTAACCTGATTATACAAATACACTCTTCTAATTAGGGTAGATTGATGAAATCTAAGTGTTTAGAATGACTACTCAGGAAAAAAGTGGTATTTAATTAATGCAACTCATAACAGCTTCTACAGTTCTTTGTACTATTGATTCCTCTATGTGAAAAATTACTAATGAATAACTCATGTAAAAGAACAGCACCATTCATAAATATAACAGCAGGATATATATGGTAAAAAATATTCAGCAATTTACTCAAAGGAAAGCTACTTTATTACTATTTATTTCATAATAATTCTTGGTACTGGACAAAAACAGAGAAAAGCTTACTCTTCTGCTTCTTGACAAATGCTTAATTTTATTTCTAGATTCACAAAAAATTAGATGAGTATTTGAAATTATCCATAATTAAATGATAATGCATACTCACTCACTATTAAGTAAAACATGTTAGAGAGTCTAAAACTAATTGCACGTTGTCAAATGCATATGTATAATAAAAATTTCTTATTTTCATAACAGTCTATAATTATATATTTCACAATAGACTAATGGATTTTCAGGAGCCATCACATTGTGCAGTGCTCACTCATTAAACAACATGGTGAATAATTTAGAAAGAGCTGTTTTCTTTCTTATGCTATCAAAAATGAATTAAAACCAAGTAAAATTCTGGTTCAGGAAACCAGAATCAATTTGTATTAATAGTCTAAAGGAAAAAGATCCGAGTAATTCTTTGTCAGGATTTTTTTTTTTTTTTAATATTTTACTAAAGGTGTAGTGTTAAAAGATCGAATTTTGGTATTAGGCACATCCTTATTGAAACCCATCCCATGGGGTTTGTTGGTTAAAGTAATAATAAATAAATTAATCACTTTTAGTATAGTAATTGAAAGGACTATGTCTTGGCTACCTTTTTATATCATACTTTGCCCCTAAACAGAATACAAGTGAGAAGGGGAATAATGTAGAAAAACAAAAATAACTTCAGAATACTTGTACTGTAGATCTCTTTGTCATGGGTTTCTTTAGCTTTACATCAGATTCTGAAAGACTTTGTACTCCGTGGGCCATGTCTACACTAACTCAGCCCAGCAGGCCATGGGATGCGAAAACTGACTGTGACAAGCTCAACCTACAGAGTCAGTATTCACAATTGGTATGGATGCCATAGCTCTACTGATGATGCAGTGGTCCACGTTAATTTATAAAACCACAATAGCCATGAAAATAATCTTGGGTTTTGAATATCCTTGTAATTTTTGTCCTGTAATACCATTAGAATAATAATAAAGGAAAAATCAAGCAGCACACACATAATAAATTTTTAGTATTTTATCTTTAGTCAAAACAGAAGTCAGAGGCCATCATTCATATATCAACATTTATTTAGTACTTATTAAGTTCCAGAATCTGGGCAAGGCACTTTCACTTATTACTTCGTCTTATCACATATTTCATTCAGGCTTTAAAGTGGAAAATCTAGGTTATTTTGCAAGTTAAACACACCATCATTTGTTTTACTGGGGAAAAGTTCACCTAATTTTTTTTTGATTTTTTTATTTATTTATTTGTTTTACTTATTTTTTATATTTGGCTGTGTTGGGTCTTCATTGCTGCACACAGGCTTTTCTCTAGTTGCAGCGAGCGGGGGCTGCTCTTTGTTGCGGTGTTTGGGCTTCTCATTGCAGTGGCTTCTCTTGTTGCAGACCATGGGCTCCAGGTGCGCGGGCTTCAGTAGTTGTGGCACGCAGGCTCAGTAGTTGTGGCTCATGGGCTCTAGAGCACAGGCTCAGTAGCTGTGTTGCACGGGCTTAGTTGTTCCGTGGCATGTGGGATCTTCCTTGACCAGAGCTCGAACCCGTGTCCCCTGCATTGGCAGGCGGATTCTTAAGCACTGTGCCACCAGGGAAGCCCTAGTTTTTTTTGATGCTTTATTCTAAAATTCTCAAATCAGTTTTTGGTTAATATTTATACTTCTTTTATTAGTTTTAATTGAGTAAATTTAATTGGATTTAATTGATCAATTTTATTGATCTTAAATCATCTTTAAGAATAAAAATCTGACTTAAGAATAAAACTACCAGTTCCTTTGGTTCTGATACATTGGTTCTGAAGACTGAGTCTCTGAAAATACATCAGCATTTCTTTAATGTAGGGGAGAAGAGAGAAAATAGAGAAGAAAGTAATGTTTTTCAGCCAAACTCAGAGCTAGTTGACTTCCTACAAAGGAAGAGGAGGCAGGGGTAACAAAGCTATTTTGTAAGACTAAAGCCATGAGCTAGGCTGGATAGGTACTTGTGAAGGAAGAGGACATCCTGGATATGTTTTTATGGTTAATTAAATGGTATTTATTATAATATTGTCCCCTGAGTTGTTAAGTTTTTTGGTATCTGTAGTAAAAATTGTCACTTTTTTTTTCTCACTTTCTAACATGAACTAGCTCTTTCTCCAAATCATTTGGTAGGAACTGAATGGTCCTTGGTGTTTCTACCCCCACAGAACAGAGTCACTTCAAAATAGGTATTCAGTCCTGAAAACACACATATGAAAAAGCTCACAGTACCCTACTGGACTGAAAAAGCATGTTAGGTCCTTCTTGACAGGTCTGAGAATTACAGTCATGTCATTAGCAAGGACTTCAAACTTCAGGGGGCGGATCAGCTGTCATCATGGCTCCCCCTGTAGGGCAATGGCATTCATTAGAACGGGGATTGAATTTCCATTCAGCCCTGACAGGCTGTCCTCAGATACCAACCCAAGACTCCCTCTCTTGTTTCTCATTATCAGCAAAAATATCTGATAGTCTTTTCTCCTTGAGCAGATGTGTAAGCAAACAGGAAAGTATGGCCTGTCAAAATGACAATGTACATTGATTCCTCTTATCTAGATGTCTTTGGGAAGACAGCTTATCTCAAATTTACAAAAGAAGGAACTCAGTGTTTCTTCATCAATAAATGATGATGGCAGGCCTGGTTTATAACTAATTGCCTGTTTCCAAAGCAACATTTAAAATGTAATGCAGGGGCTTCCCTGGTGGCTCAGTAGTTGAGAATCTGCCTGCCAATGCAGGGGACACGGGTTCGAGCCCTGGTCTGGGAGGATCCCACATGCCGTGGAGCAACTAGGCCCGTGAGCCACAGCTACTGAGCCTGCGCGTCTGGAGCTTGTGCTCCGCAACAAGAGAGGCTGCGACAGTGAGAGGCCCGCGCACCGCAATGAAGAGTGGCCCCTGCTCGCCGCAATTAGAGAAAGCCCGCGCACAGAAACGAAGACCCAACACAGCCAAAATAAATTAATTAATTAATTGTTTTAAAAAAATGTAATGCAAAGCATCCACCCACTATAAACTGATGGGAAACTACCTTTGCTTCTGAATAAAGGCACATTATTTAGAAGGGATAAAAAACAAAAACATTATTGCTATTACAAAAGTATAAAAATATACATAATTTAAAGTAATAGTTATAAACTAAGAACTAAAGTATAAGTTTGTAAGGTTATATTTATACAAGTAAATTATAATATGTGGACTATAAATAATATAAAGATGCATCTTACACATAGGGGAGTATTTTCACTAAGATGTGAAAATACAGTAAAGTGGGTTTTATCACTAATCATCAGGCAAATGCAAATGAAAACCACAATGAGATATCACCTCACACCTGTTAGGATGGCCATTATCAAAAAGACAAGAGATAACAAGTGTTGGCAAGGATGTGGAGAAAAGGGATCCCTGGTATACTGTTGGTGGGAATGAAATTGGTACAGCCATTATGGAAAACAGCATGGAGGTTTCTCAAAAAATTACAAAATAGAACTATCATATGATCCAGCAGTCCCACTTGAGGTTATTTATCCGAAGAATTGAAATCATTATTTCAGAGAGATACCTGCACTCCCATTATTCACAATAGACAAGATATGGAAAAAAATATCCTAAATATTCATTGATGGATAATTGGATAAAGAAAATATGGTATACACATACAACGGATTATTCAGCTTTGAAAAAGAAGAAAATCCTGCCATCTGCAACAACATGAGTGGATATGGAGGACATTATGCTAAGTGAAATAGGCCAGACACAGAAAGACAAACACTGTATGATCTCACTTTATATGTGGAGTCTAAAATAGTTAGTTGAACTCATAGAAGCAGAGAGTAGAATGGTGATTACTGGAACTGGGGGGAGGAGAAAATTGAGAGGTGATAGTCAAAGGGTACAAAGTTTCAGTTACGCTAGATACATTCTGAAGATCTACTATATATTAGCACAGTGCCTGTAGCTAAAAATACTAGCTAATATGGCTAGCAAATACTTAAAATTTGCTAAAAGGGTAAATCTTATATTAAATACTCATATCACACACACACAGACAAATAATGGAGTTTGGAGGAAACTTTGGGAAGTGATGGGTATGTCTATGGCCTTAATAGTGGTGATAGTTTCATGGGTATATACTTATCCCCAAACTCACTGAGTTGTATACATGTACAGCTTTTTACATGTCAACCATAATTTAATAAGGTGGTTTATATAATAATAATAAAAGAATTCTATAACTTTTCACTCTTATACTCAACTTTTTCTCTTCATTTTTATTTTTAAATGCATAAAGTTTGGAAGGGTATCATATTTTATACCAAATATCAAAACCTTCCTATCGTTATAAAATATAGGTATTTATTAATAAGTGTGATTGACCAGTAAATGAGAGAAGAGGACAAAACTCATCAACTCAGTGCAAACCACCACCTTCTTACCACTGCATCCTATCTCTCTTCTAGGCCATTCCTCAGAATAGTATGAACCTGGGAATGGAGGAGGTAGTTTGCCAGAAAGTAAAAATATACGTATTATTTATAATTATTTCCATGTTCCTAAAATTTTACCAGATAAGGAGAGTGGCCTAAGTGCATTCTTTTAGTCCTTCTGAATTTCTGGATTCATTCCTTCAGCTTAGGATGTAGATATAAAGAGCTAGAGAAGAATCATCTATAATTACTCAGCTATTACATCTGGGGTGCCACATCCATTCTGAGCTTGAAGTTTGGTTGCAGGTTGAAATCAATCTGAACTGTTTCACTCACAGCAATTACCAACTATGTACCATGCAAGCTATTTAATTTCCCCATACTTCAGCTTCCTCATCTGTAAAGTGGGGATAAATGTATTTACTTCAAGTGTCTCTGGAAGGATAAAATGAGATATTTCACATAAAGTTCTTAGAGCAATGCCTAACACATGGTGAAGTTTCAATAAATTTACTCTAAACACCATTAAACTATAATGGTTAATAACTATGGTTCGGGCCAGTTCTTCAAAATGGACATTACATATCAATTAAGCCTAATTAATAAATTATTCTTGAGGATTCAAAAAACTAAGTTTGCAGTGTCCAAAAACGATCACCTTGACTTCTGTGAGGTCATATAAACTCAGAGATTTTGGCTGAGTTTTACTCATACAAATCAACACCTCTGTTTGGATAACTTGTCCTAAAAGTGTGTAGCCTCAAAGTCAAAAATATTTAGAAAAAGTTGGGCTTTGCTGTGATAATTCTCCTTTACAGAGGAAGGGCTGGGTAGAAGAAGTACAGAGTTTATTTTGATAGAGTGATGCATGCTTTGAATTTTGAGTGCTATGTCTCTATTCTTAACATAGACTATTGAAAGGTGTTTCTAAATTTATTTGCCAGCTAGCCATGTAAATAGAAATAGCATATTTCTCTGGGAATACTTAATTTAAAAGCTAGGTAGATCTTACTCCGAATAGCCAAAGCAATCTTGAGAAAGAACAAAGCTGAAAGTATCATGCTCCCTGATTTCGAACTACATCACAAAGCTATAGTAATGAAAACAGTATTGCACTGGTATAGAAACAGACACCTAGATCAATGGAACAGAATAGAGAGCCCAGAAATAAATCCATACATATATGGTCAAGGACTTTACACAAAAGATGCCAAGAATATACAATGGGGAAAGGGCAGTCTCTTCAATAAGTGGTGCTGGGAAAACTAGGCAGCTACATGCAAAAGAATGAAACTGGACCGCCACAGTCTTGCATCATACACAAAAATTAACTCAAAATGGATTAAAAACTTGAACATATGATCTGAAACCATAAAACCCCTAGAAGAAAACATAGGTAGTATGTGTGTTCTTTGAAATTGGTCTTGGCAGTGATATGTTTTGGATTTGACACCAAAAGCAAAAATAAACAAATGGGACTATATCAAACTAAAAAGCTTCTGCACTACAAAGGAAACCATCAATAAAATGAAAAGGCAACATAATGAATGATAAAACATAAATCACGTATTTGATAAGGGGTTGATATCTGAAATATATAAAGAACTCACACAGCTCAACAGCAAAACATCAAACAGTCCAATTTAAAAATGAGCAGAGGATCTGAATAGACATTTTTCCAAAGAAGACATACATGGCAAACAGGTACATGAAAAGGTTTCATCAGGAAAATGCAAGTCAAAACCACAGTGCGATATCACACCTGTTAGAATGGCTATTATCAAAAAGATAAGAAGTAAGAAGTGTTGGTAAAGATGTGGAGAAAAGGGAATCCTTGTGCACTGTTGATGGGAAAGAAATTTGTGCAGCCACTATGGGAAACAGTATGGAGGTTCCCAAAAAAGTTAAAAATCTAACTACCATATGATCCAGCAGTTCCACTTCTGGGTATTTATCTGAAGAAAAGAAAAATCACTAACTCAAAAAGATATATGCACTCCAATGTTCATTGAAGCATTATGTACAATAGCCAAGATATAGAAGCAACCTAAGTGTACGATGATGGAAGAATGGATAAAGAAAATGTGATATATATATCATATATATAATATATATATGATATATATGTAATACTATTTAGCCATAAAAAAGAATTAAATCATGCCATTTGTGACAACTTGGATGGACCCTCAGGGCATTATGCTAAGTGAAATAAGTCAGACAGTAAAAGACCATATGATCTCACTTTTATGTGGGATCTAAAAATAACACTGAGCTCATAGATACAGAGAACAGATTGGTGGTTGCCAGAGCCAGGGGATGAGGGAATGGGCGAAAGGGACAAATTTTCACTTATAAAATAAATAAGTCATGGCGGAATGTAATGTATAGCATCGTGGCTATAGTTAATTTTACTGGATTGTATATTTGAAAGTTGCTGAAAGAGTAAATCTTAAAAGTTCTCATCACAAGAAAAAAAATTGTAACTATGAATGGTGATGGATGTTAACTACTTATTGAGCACAGTGAGTCTAGTTAACACCCATCACCATACATAGTGATGTACACACACATAATTTTTTCAGTATATACAAATATCGAATTAAAAAAAAAAACTGGACAGCTCTTCTTCACTCTTCCCTTCTTCCCTCACTGAAAGAAAATACCAAAGTTTTTGCTTTGGTACCTGTCAACTTCCACCAAGTACGTGGTTCATACCCCCAAACATCAACCCTATTTACCATCTGAGTCACATACAAGATCTGACGGGCAAATCAGACTTAAACAAATCAGAGATTTTACCAGGCATTATGTTTTACTAGTAATTTCAAGGATGCAGATAATCAAGAGACTCGACAGAGCAGAAAGATGCCTAGGACATCAAGGGCAGTTCCCTGAGTCTTATCCTGCCATGTGAAACATTAACCTTTGGCCCAGAATAACAGATGAAAAAGAAATCTCTAAAAGTGAAGTCTACGGGGTTACTTCATACAGTAGAAGTAGGCTTTAATTGTGAAACATCTCCATTTAATACCCTAGAGAGTTATAACACTTACATGGCCTTCTCCAGGAAGCCATGACTCATAGATTCTAAGTTTATTAAATAATCCATTAGCCAGGGAACAGTTCCACTCTCAGACCTACCAAGTAGAGCCCCTGCCCCAGGACAGGTCCCTCAGAGGACTCTGGAGTCCCTTCATCAGAATTTTCTAAGTCCTGCTTCAGTGTCTGGGACTATATGAAGTAGTCCAGCCAGGCAGGATGCCCTAAGCTCAAATCTGGTCCTACATGGATCCTGGTCACCAGGAGAACCTAACTCAAAATTTTCTGTCCCATTCTGATGGCTGGGACTGCCTGAGACCAGCAGTACTGTCTCATCAAGATGCCGTTGGCCAGGACCAGATTCCCTCAGGGTATCCCCCTTGGATGGAATGTGAATAAATCACAGACCAGCTGTTTTAACTCTTTTCATTTTGAAAAAAGGCAGCTTAAGAAACTGCCTATATTTCAATTTCAGCTCCACTCTGTACTGGCTGCATGACCTCACACAGTTATTTAACAACTTTGTGCTTCAGTTTAGTTATTACATGTAAAGCATGAGTTTGTTTCACAAATATTTATTGAACATCTACCATGTACTATATAACCTTCTAGGTGGTTGAGATACATCAGTGACAAAAACAAAGACTCCTGTCCTCATGAAAGTAATTAGGAACTCCCTCCCACCATCAAAAATTTTTCCTATATACTTTGAAAGATTTTTTCATCTTAAAAATATTTCCTGTCTTGAAATAAAAATATTCTAGATGGAAGGTACAGTTTAACATATATCAGCCAAAAACCTCACTTAGTGAACATTTAAGCAGAGTTCAACTGACAACTAAAAACACAAAAATGAAACACTGGTCAAATATTGTTGGGCTGGAGCTGTGTGCTGGTGAGCTGGCTCAAAAAAAACAAAAAAGTTTTGATGTGCAGGGTTTGCTGATTTCTGTGGTGTAAATACTCTCTTCATAGCCACCAATAGTAGCTTTCAACCAGCTTGTAAAATTCCTGGATATTCCACAATCAGCTGAACAGCAGATACAGGTTGGCTTCAGCAAACCACTGCGCTGGTGGAGAGTGGGTGGGAGGGTCAAAGGCAAACAAAGTGAAGCAGAGCTGGCAGTAAGGAAGGCAGAGGAGGTCAGGGAAACTTTGTCCCACGTACAAATACACATAGGATACGTTCTGGGCTTCTCCATAGCTTCGCACCCCACACACGGATGAGTTTCTATACTTACTAATAATAGCACTCAGTGTTATTTTAAAAAAAAAAAAAGTAATAACAAAGTATCAGCTGACCTTAACCTTAACAAGAACAATAATTAACCCAGCTACTAAAGCAATTTTCTGCTACTTTCAAAGAAGTAATATTCATTCAACTTTAAGAAGGTAATAATCCTGATGTATTCAGCACCAGTGAGAGTACGTCTGACATAGTTTGACTACTTTGGACACCATCTTCATACACAAATACACACAAACACAGGCACACATAACTAATAGCATTTACCATGTGCCAGGAGCCATCATAAGAATGAGAGTGAGGCATTCTGTTTATGTCACTTATATTTCTCACCCACCTAGAAGACTGCGTGGTATATGGTAGGTGCTCAACAAATATCTGTAAAATGAACGTTTTACGTGTAATAAGTAAACAGGCAAGAGAGGTTAAATAACCATCCAAAGTCGTGGAGCTAGTACAGAGTGGAACTGGAATTTCAAACATAAGCAGTCTTTTAAGTGGTTGTTTGCAAAACTAAAGACTGGCAAGAGGAAGAGAAACAAGAGTATGAACTTACAGGAAATTAGATGGTACACAGAATGGGTGGCAGACTTGCAATTACTCAGTCTGGAAGAGACAAAAGCTCAGGTTAGAACTGTTTTGACCTAGTAAAATATAAGCTGTTTTGAAAATATTGCTGAGTACCTCAGGTTAGAAGAAGAAGAGAGGTGAGAAGAACTCTAAAAGTGATAAATCCTCAGGAAAGCAGAATTTCAGTTCAAAATAAGAGGAATTACTGCTGTCCAACAATGCAGGTAGGACATATAGGAAACAAGTGACTCCACCTCTTTCCACTTCATTCATAGAAAGTATTCAAGCAGAGGACAAAGAAGAGATCTCTTCATCAAGTGGCAAGTTAGGTTTATGGCCATTAGGATTTTCCCAGTTCAAATATTCCTTGTCTTAAGTAGAAACAGGAATCCAATAAATACATTTTAAAGCATCTTCGCCATCTTACGTACCACCAAGTCATAAGTCGGCTTAAGTATTTGAGAATATTTGGATATATTTGCCTGGTTTGAAATTGTCCTTTTTTTAAAAAAATCAAAATGAAGACTGAGAAAACTAGGTACAGACAAAAAACCCAAGAGAAAAACGTTTGCCAACAACCCCGCCTATAAAGTCTCCAAAACATCACATATTCAATAGCATCTAAAATTTTATCCTAGCTAATTTTTCAGAAAGTGCACAAATTCAATAAGAAATGTTTTTAATCAGTCACTTACTCATCAACATGTCTCTAAGCTATGGAAATTAGAAAAAGTTTCTCACAAAGATCAAGGGGTAATATCTCACAGTAGCAGGTCAGTGCTTACATATGGGTTTCTTATTTCTCTGTGGATCCTTCAGAAGAATGCAGTCAGTACCAAGATATAATGTAGCTGCTATGCATAAAGTTACTGGAAATGATTTATTATTCTCTCCAGCATTAGGTTTGTGGAACTTGCCATGTGATAAATATTAAGAATATTATATAGAGAAACCTGAAGTACTTTATGTCATCAGAATCTATACTGGTGATTATTATTACCAGTGTTATTGATTTTTGGATGTGCTTTTGGTACCCTTAGGGCCAGGACATAAGCACCCTTATGCAAATTAGAGAAAAGGTTCCTGTTGGGCAGATCGACTAAAAACACCACTCTTCCTGTGTCTGCCTTCTCCCTTTCCTCTTCCCAGGGTCATAACTTGGCAAACAGAGCTTGAGGTAGATTCTTATGCCTCAGACAGACACCCTTATGAGGACATGATCTGAACAGATATTGGTGGAAACCTGGGTAGATTTTTAACCATAGAATGTTTCTAACTGTGAAAAATATATTTAAGATAAAAATTGAAAGAAAAACATTCTTTTGCAATTCATTAACTATCCTCCACTCACTACCACTACACCACTCCACACTCCACACCACCCCCCAGCACCAAACAAATAGGAACAACCCAGAACTAGTGACTCTCCAGCTAATTATTTCTTACATTACCTTCTCAAAACCTAGCACAACTGGTTAAAAAATTCTCACAACTGGTTAAAAAGCTAAAGTAGGCCAGATGCAAATCACTCCTGCTCAAGATTAAGCCTACTTTTTCCTTTTGATCCCAAGGGCAGGCTTGCTCCGCTGGAGTTGAGGTATTCCAAACTTATGCCATGGCTTTTTACCATTGATTTATTATTGTTTTTTCAAACCTCAGTTTTTGATCTTTTCTTGCTCTTGGGTACTACAGATCCTCAAGGTATTGTTTTTAACCCCACCTTCTAGACCTTAACCTTCCTTCACACTCCTGATAATTAATAAACTATCTAATCTTTCAACTATTATTCATTAAGCATCTATCATATGCTTGGTACTAGACTAATTGTTGGGAATACAAAAATAATTAGGGTACACTGCTTATCCTATCAAACAGGGCATTCCTAAAAATAGACACGTGAAAATAGTCTTATAAATTCAAAATATGAAGTAATCAGTCTTTCAGGTAATGTAACTGAGACTCAAAGAGAATTAGGTCACCTGCTAAAGTGACAGAACTGAGGACCCAGGTTCTCCCAACTCTAATCTAATGCTATAAACAGTACTTTGTGATAGGGTCATTCTTTCCATGTGATTAATTAATTAAATGATTCATTTATTTATTCAGAAAGTGTGCTTATGAACAGAACTATGTTAGTCATTGTGGCAAGAAAACTATAAGATGAAGATACAGACTGTGAACTCAGAGTTTACAAATTAAACCAAAAGGCAGAGAAAGAGAGAGAAAGGAAAAAAAAAAAAAGGAAATGAAAAAAATATGCCTTGACTTATATAAAGTGAATGGCTTAGATTAAATTCCATAAATTTCCTACACCTTTGCTTACATTTTCTGACATTCACAGCACACTATTTACAAGGGTTTCTAATTGACAGATGTGAAAGTTCATGTTGAGCAGCTAAATTTGCACATACGTTATATTTCTTATTCTGACACTGTTAGAGTATGTTCTTTTTATGTACCATGGAGACATAGGAACATTTTATACATTTTATAATTTTAAAATAGCTCCATTTCAAACTAATAAAATGGATCAAGATATTTCTCCACAGTTTAGCTCTTACAGAAGAACATGCTAGTTTGAGCTCCTACTTTAACTAATGGCCTTTACCTGTTTATCTGGTCAACTAAGCCAGAACTAGAAAGGTTATGCCTATTCATCTCTCCCTGCACAGCTCCAGATCCCATCAGTCAATCACTAAATTAAGTGGAACCTCTTTTGAAACCACTCTCCCCTCTTCCACTACCACAGCATTTACATAATTTTCACCTAGACTATGGCATTTGTCTCCTAAAATACCTTTCTGCCTCTGGCCTTGACCTACTCCAATTCCTCCACTTTATTGCTATAAGAGTGATTTTTATACAAAACAAATCTCTGGGGCTCAAATCTCTTTATTGATTTCAATTTCCTACAGAAAATGGTTAAACCTCTTGTATGTATTTCTCCTGACTTCTGCCTGCTTTCCAACTTAATCTCCCCTATTGCCTCTTTGAACTCTTAATTTCCATCTATACAAATATCCTTGAATTTCCTCTAAATATTTCACCGTTCAGAACATATGCCCTTTGACATCTTTGCTTAGAATGACTTTCACTTTGCTCGCCTGCCAAAAATCCATTTTTCTTCACTCTACCTTGAATTATGTCATTATTAGTAGTATCCTTCCAATAAACACCACTTTTTTGTTGCCATATTTTCCTTCCCTGCTAACCTATGAGATTTTGAAGAAATCTGACTTGTTCATCTTTGTATCCCCATATTTAAGTGTAATATATGACACAGAGCACTCAAAAAATGGTGGTTGAATTCAACACTCTAATATAGAGTGTTTCTAAGGATGACTGGATTTTTTAGAGTTTGGGCATTTAGAAAACTGTATCAGAGATAGAAAAGAACTAGGTTGTTCTGGATTGTCTGTTGACAACCTGACACAACTGCTACTTCTTCCATTCAAGTTTGGGAAATTTATTTCACAGAATCCCCTTCTCTGTGTGGTTTCACGTTGACATTTTCCAATGAGAGGATGTCACAAACTATTTGGAAAGCGGAAGTGAGGTAGAAGCCATTATTCTTAGGAGGCCATGGGAATCAAACATGATGACCTCATTCACCGTGGTGCTTCTTCAGATCTCTTCGTGAGCTCCCAATTTGAGGTTTCATGTGTATAATTTCTCAAACATCTTGCAAGATTTTTCACTCATGCTAGTGCTTCAGAATGAAGTGATTAAAGAGAGTTTATCTTCTAGCTGCAGCTTTGCAGATATATCTCTACCAGCTACACACAAATTTGTATAAATTCAATTCCCATATTAAACCATTTATTCCTGTAATACTTGTAGTGGCTCAGTTTTCCTGGACAAGGACAGACTTATATCACTTTTGGTACTAAAAGTGGATCCAGGGGAACAGAATCTTAAAGATGGTAATCTAGAATTGGTTCTATAACATGATTAGATTTAAAGGCACTAATAACCTCACGTCAGTGGTAAATATGATATAGACCACAATATACAGTTGTAAAATAATTTCTTAAATTATCCCCTGGAGTCAGGTGCCTACAACTTTAGGTACCTACCTACCTACAAAAAAAAATCATGATAATATAAAATATAAGGACAGAGTTGGGGCAGGGGGAGATGGTTGGCTATTTTAACTGCACAGGAAAAGTTGGAAAAAAGTAAATGATGAGGTCAAGGCTTTAAATCCCCATCTCAAGTCCTGAGTAAGGAACCAGAAACACCTATGACTACCCTGAAAGATTACCTATTGCTTTTAGTTGCAAGTTTGAAATTTTTGAAAACCAAATCCAAAATCTAATACTGCCAGTGGCTGAATTAAAATGTGAGTCAAATTCATAACTTCTTGGGATTTCTTATAGTATGTCTATGACACTGATTGGGAAGGAATGAAACCCTAAGGACTGAGATAGAGATATCGGGATAAATTCCAATGAAGCTGAGGACCTTGAACCCCCAAATTCCACCTAGTAGGAACCTCCTTTGTCTGAGTAAATTCAGCTTCTCTTACTAAAGAACATGTAGCCCTATGGGAGAAATGCTGATTCTCATAACAACCCACTCCATCACCTCTCATTGATTCTAAACCTTTAAATGGATTCAAGCCTTGAAAAAAAAAAAAAAGTCTTACTCTGGAGGTGATACCACACATACCAAAAACATTGCAATATTTTGACAATTTACATCAGTGGAAACTGGGGAAATTATCTTTGGGAATGGACACTAAGGATGTTAGAACAGGGAAGAAGAAGTACACTGTACGATTCAGCTGGATTTATTTATATGAATCACTGACAGGTGATTTTGGATTCACTGTGCTACCCTGAACAATTGGGAAGAACTATAACACCTTGTTTGGTTGACTACAACTGGGTCCCTGTGGTGGCCAAACTGAACTGAAGAAGGCAGTATCCAAAGGCTTATGGAGACAGGAATGGAATCATTGTTCCACTGCTCACACTCACCCCTTTCTCCAAGTTTTTCAGAAATACAGTGATGATGGGGAAACAAGCAACCTTGAAAGACTTTAATGGCTATTCTTTGCAAGTCAGGAATGACAGAGAGAGGCTATCAGTGGAGCAGACTCCCAGAAAACAATGGGGATGGTGGGATTCTGAAGTGGCGAGGAGCCACATGATGAATTTAATTGCCTCTAGAACTTAATTACCAGGGTCAAGGTAGGCATGGTTACCATAATGGGTAGGAGGGGCAATGTAGACATGTAGAGATCCTCATCTGTGGCTAAATAATTATATTCCTAGGACTAATAGAGATGAACAGACTACTACATTAAATCTACTTGATTTGTATAAGCACAAACCTTTGGGACTGGTAAGTAGAGGCCTGACTTGCATTATCACAATAGTTGTGGTCCTTATTCACTTCCCAGACTTGAGTGGTTTGCAGACTCAGAGCACCTTAAATAAAAAGGAGGCTTGATTCCCTTGAGTGAGGATACAGCTACACTGCCAAAAACGTATGTTGTAAATTATCTATTTAGATTTCTCCAAAAGAAACCGCAGCCATTTATTGGGGTATTTGTGCTTTAGAAAAGAAATAACCAAACATCTTGGAGATTACTGGACACTAGGTTTGAGCTAACAAAGTCCTGGGGAAACAAAATAGCACAGTGATCTCCTTTTCAGAAAGAGGGCTTAAGAGAGCCAGGTGATTGATGCTGTTTAACCATCTACAGAGGGTCCCTCGAGACACCCTGTGGTCATGTTCCTTGTACTAAAATGTAGAGCTGAAATAGATACACTCAGCAACATGGGCGTCCAATTAACAAGATTGATCTGGCTATATCAATGCTGAGTGCCTGACCTACCAACAGTAGAGACAAACCATGAGCCCCTGGTATAATAGTATTCTACTGCGGGGGTTTGGGGGCGGACAGCTATATGACAGCAGGTTAATTATACTTTTTTCATGAAAGGGGCAGTGATCTGTTCTTATTGGATTAGACACTTAAGCTGGATTTGAATTTGTCTTCCCTGCTCGAAAGTTTTCTGCTGGTTTAGAGATTTAAGTTTCCAATAAAATAATGATTCTGCAAGGAGATAAAATAATGGCTCCATTAAACTAAAAGCTAAGAATACCACCTAGTCACTGTAAGTTCCTTGTACTATGGAATTAACAGACAAAAAAAAGTGGTGACTCTAGTGACTGGTGCAGTTGGGTTGCTAAGACACAATGGTGGCAGAAAGAAGTATGCCCAATGTGATAGGCAGACTTCTAAGATGGCCCCAACGATCCCCACCATTTGATATTTATGCCATTGTGCAATCCACTCCTTTTGAGCGTGGAATGAATGTAGTGACATTCTTCTAACCAGTAGGGTACAGCAATGGATTTAGTTTCTCACAGAGTGTGTTGCTATTTCATTATTAGGTTACAAAATATTATGACTTCTATCTTGTTGGACTCTACTGTCTTTCCAGCTCGCATAGTTTGAGGAAGCAAGCTGCCATGTTTGCTTGGCAAGGAACTGATGGAAGCCTCTGGCCAACAGTCAGTAAGGACCTCAGGCCCTCAGTCCAACAGCCCGTGACAAATTCAATTATTAAGGGGATATGGCATGAGGAGTAAAACAAGGAAGATGTAATACCAGCTTATGCCTATGTGACCACAATGCAGAAATAAGGACTATTACAGTGATATGTATTTTCTTGTGTCTATATACACACACATGTACACATATTTGCATTATTTATATATAACATTATATATAATACAGTTATAATATATAGAATGATATAATTATTAGTCAGATGCATGATGTGGTTATTATCCTCATTTGAAAGTTTAAAAGGATTGTATGAGTGCCAAGTTGACAAAAGGGTAGACTGTGCTGGATTGTGCCATGTCATCTTGGTTAAGCTTGGAACTACGACTAATGGAGTTTATAAGTGAAAGAACTTAGTGTTAAGATAAAGCAGACGTGAAATAAACAACATTTTTCTAGGGAGATCATGAGGGAACTGACTCAGTATCTTTGCTCAAGTGGCTAGTAATTTTCTCTGATCTTTTAGATACAGCCTTACAGATCATCCTTCCCTCAGCTACTCCCAAAACTATGAAACACTTAATTCCTATATTAAACCCCTTGTTCCTTTAATACTTGTGACTGTTATCTTCAGCAAATCCACACTGATATACTCAGTAAAATCTGTATAGTAGTATATGTTTTTTTTTAATTTAGAACTTGTATATTTGATTTTTTTCAATTTACTACTTTAATATAAGCTTGAAAGTAGTGAAGAAGTACAAAGATGTATTAAAAAAAAGTTTGTCATCTGCTCCACGTCCCCTCTCCCACCCCATCTTCCTATCGTGAGCAAACCCATGTCTTGTGTGTATTTTTCCATACATCTCAACTTGCTTATTCAAACTTATACAAGCATCTTCATGCATATAAAGGGATATTTTAAAAATCCCCTTTGCTCAGTTGCTTGTTTTGCCATAATAAAATCATACTGTAAAAAGAATCTGCAACTTTGGCAAAATCTTTATGTAGATCTACGTATGTATGCCTTTTTGCTACTTTCTAAAATTAAAATCATATTAAACATATTTTTCTATATTCTGCTTTTCTTATTCATAAATACTTTATGGCAATCCCTCCAAGTCAACAGGCATAGCTGTAATTCATTTGTTCATTTAAATTAAGTGCAAAATATCCCATAGTTTGGCTGTTTCATTATTATGTAAGCATTTTTCTAGCACCAAGCATTCACATTGTTAACAGTTATATGCCATCAACATCCATGTGAATACCTTAATTTGCTTTTATTTATATAAGATAGTTATGAAACACTGAGTTATCTATGGCTAAAGGTTTGTGGACTTTTGATGATTGCTGCCAGGTTGTTTGCCAAAAAGTTTGCAGCAATTCATATTTCTACCAGAATGTATGAGTGCCTGCATTTTTTTATATTGATTTTTAAGTTTTGTTACTTTTGTTTGCATTCCCACAACTATTAATTAATTTAATAATTTTTCATAAGTTCATTGGCCGTTCGGTTTGCTTTTTGTGAACTGACCACATTCCTATTGGTTTGTCTATCTTTACCTTGTCTATTGGTAAGCCTTCTTTGTATTGTATAGAAATGTCCCCTTTGGCTGTCATCTAGGTTGCAAATAGATATTTCCAAAATCTATGTCTTCTTCAAATTGACTTTGCCTATGCTATTTTTTGCAATACTAAAGTTCTATATTTTTATATACTCAAAAGATTCTTTTTCAGTCATACAGCTTCCAGTTTCAGCTCCCACATTCAAATAGCCTGAAAGGCATCACTCCCATCCTTACAACAAGAAAAAGCTATACAAACTGAAGATCAACAATTTTTTTGAAACCATCAGAGAACCAGAGTTGCAGATAAATTATCAGCCCCAAATCTGGAGGGACAGGTGCCTCAAGGAAGAAACAGCAACTGAAATCTGCTTTCTTGGAGCAGAAGTTGCTAGAACAATAAGGTGGTGATAGGAACATTTAAATGTAATTTTGATGAATTACTGGAGGCTGATTATGAACAAGTGAAGAATGAGAAACTCCAGGGGCAACCACGCTTTTGGGGCTTATTCTCCCAGAATTCCACCAAGTCCTTATGCTGAGGATTCTAGGAAGATCCCCAGTGGCTCTGGCAGGGGGAGGGGAAGAGCAGCCATTGCAAAACCAGCCCAGAAACTTGTCCATAACAAATGCCTACACTCCAGAGGAAAGAACTTAAAAAGCTCTGCTAGGGGAAGGGAATTGCTCCCACCCAGCTCCCTCCAGCCTTCCTGTCTCACCTAATTAGGGGGCAGGAGATATATAGCAATCAGGGGTCACAGATTCAGGAATAATGGGGCAAAGGAGAAAAAAAAAAAAAAAAACTGTGCCACTGGAGTACAGTTTGTGAGTATCACAGTCCTGAAATATAAGTCCACTGAAGGACTGAGATTTAATTAGAAGATTATAGAACACTCATCTTTCCCCATACCTTAGCAGCACACCAACAGGGTTCCAGTATAATAACAGTGGATTATATCTGAAAAATCTATAACACGCAAACTCTTTAAGGAGGAGTACTTAGGAAAGTCTTAAGTCAAAAGGGAAGATAAAAACAAGGACACTAGCGAAATCTGAAGCCTCTGGAACCTGTAACTCCTATTTTAGTCCAACTCCTAGCTATTAAAATATGTTACTCTATTAATAATTAATAATGTTATATTATAATTAACATGATATGTTAATTCATAAATTCTTGTACTAAAGGCCTATTTACTTTATTTCCTATTACCTTCTACAATGTGTCCAGCTTTCAACAAAAAATTACAAGGCATGACAAAAGGCAAGAAGAAATATAGTCTGAAGAGACAAAGTAAGCATCATAACCAGACTCAGATGTAATACAGATGTTAGAATTATTTTTAAAAATTTAAATATTATTATTAATATTTTAAGGGCTCTAATGGAATTAGGAAAAAATATGCAAAAGCAAATGAGTAATGTAAGCAGAGAGATGAAAACTCTAATAAAGAAGTAAAAGGAAATGCTAAAAACCAAAACCACTGCAAGAGAAATGAAGGATGCCTTCAATGGGTCCATCGCTAGAGTAGACATCAAGAGGAAAGTTCATGAGCTTGAATATAGATCAATAGATACTTCCCAAACTGAAGTATGGGAAAGAATATGGGGGGGAGGGGGAAAGAACAGAGCACCCAAGAACTGTGAGATGAAGTCAAAAGATGTAACATACACATAATTGGAATACCAGAGGAAAAGAGAAAACAGTCCAGAATAAACATTTGAAGTTATATGGCTAAGAACTTTGTAAAATTAATGACAAACACCAAACTGCAGATTCAGAAAACTCAGAGAACACAGAGCAGGATAAATACCAAACAAAAACATGTATTCCATATTCATATTCATATTCTAACTTCAGAAAACCAAAGACAAAAATAAAATCTTGAAAAAACCCAGAGGCATGGAGGGGCCACCTTTCTTATCTACAGAGAAACAAAGGTAAGAATTACAGTGGATTTCTCATGCTAACACTAATCAAAAGAAAGCTAGAATAACTATATTAATTTCAGTCTAAGCTGACTAAAGAAAAGGGGGGATTAGCAGAGATAGAGGCATGATATAATGATGAACAAATAAATTCACCAAAAACCATAATAATCCTAAACATGTATACAACTAAAAAATATGAGGCATCAGCTGATGGAACTGAAAGGAGAAATAGATAAGTATTTGGGGTTTTGTTTTCCAGTTGTAGTTTTCCTATTAAGAATGTTTCCCAAATTTAGAATAGGGAAGTATATATGTAGATATCCTTCAAGCCTTGTATTAGGCAATTTTATGTACACGGTAATATGTTGATAAATGTTTAACAACTGGCTCCAGGTGGGGTAGAAGTGGAACCTCTGATTTGTAGCATTTGCCGATTTCTGTGATGTACATTTTCGACCACTGCCAATTTCAAGTTTTAACATGATATCCCAGAATACGGAGTTGGGAAAAGATGTGCATGATTGTCTTATGCAGGTTGTTATGAGCCAAACTCCATCATGCTACTGAATATGTCCCTAAGATTGTTCCCTTAAAAAAAAAAGGTCATTACTTTTTTCTTGAATTTTTAATATATGATGTGAGACAGAAGTTAATAATTTTATGTTCTTCTAAATATATATTCAACTGTGCCAGCACCATTCACTAAATAAGCCATTTTTTCCCCACATTGAATTTAAATAGCACTTTTATTATGGTAACAAAAAAATCATATATACTGTGAACTATATCTGGATGTTATTATGGTGTTGTCCTTTTTAATTTCCCTGTTCTGTCCCCATATCAAATTGATTTAATTACAGTAGCTTTATAGTTCTGTATTTTGGAAAGGCAAGGCTCCCATTAGTATTTATAGTTTTTAATTATCTTTAGGAATTTACATTTATTTGAATTTTAAAATCATATATTTCAATCATTACAAAATGAAGTTCTATGTATATCATTAAATTTACACATTAATTCAGATAAGAATGATATTTTCATGATATAAATTTTTCTTGAAAAACCTTTATTATATTTAAATCTATTTTTTATTTATTTTTAATCTTATTTAAAGTTATTAGTAGGCATCACTGTTGACTTTCAAAGAATTTTCTGGAATCTATTGGTATAATCATGTCATTTTTACCCAACAATAAGAGTGATATTTTGAGTCATGTTGACAAATTTCCTGTTATTGAACCACTCTTGCATTACTGAGTTTTCTTTGATAATATTTTTTTTTTTACAACTTATTAATCAGATAGCTTTGCCTGTCATTTTCATTGGGGCATTGCATATATTATCTTTTATATTAAAGTTATATAGCCTTCATAAAGTAATTAAGAATTATTTATCATTTTCAATAGTTTGACATAGTTTAAGTAACATGGAATTTATATTTAAAATTTAGATACAAATTGGATGTGAATCCACCTGTCCTATTTCATTTTAATGGTAATCTTTAATCATTATAATCTCTTTTATGTTCATCATTTAGTCAGGTTTTTCTTTCTTTGGGGGGTTATGTTTGATCACCTCCTTTAGTTTTTAAAATTTCTTGCCATAGAATTGAATAGTTTCTTATGATCTATTAATCTTCAATATTTGTGAGTTTTCTCATTACTTATCAAGTATATTTTTACGCTCTTGTTTTTTAAGAATTCTTCCTTTGGTATGGCATTTAACACTTTTTCTTCCCAAAGATCTAATTTGGGATTTAGTTTTTCATGGTATAATGCTATCATTTTTTCTTTGTTATTTGTTTATATTTTATTAACTTTAGCTTTTGTATTTATTAATCCCTCTTCCTGTTTATGTTTATTTTATTATGCAATTCCCAATTGCTTGAGATAAACAGTAATATTCTTTTAGTCTAATGAAGGTATGTAAGCTTATTAATTTTCTTTTGATTATAGGTTTTTCTTTGTGCCCTGTAATTTGTGGTGAAATGTTTTCCTTTTTATTCCTTTTTCCCTTGAAAGTAATTTTATTTTTTTATATTCCCTAAACCAAAGGTTATCTGGAATGTGTTTCTTAATTTCTAGGATATTAACATTTTTGTCACCATTTACTTCATTTCATTATTTATTTTAAATTTTATTATGTTTTGAAGAGAAATTGTAGCATTATTTTTGTTTTTTGAGGTAAAGAATCTAGTTTTGTAATTGTTCATGGATATATGCGAATATGTACCATCATTTCATATATAAGTATATAAACTTTGCATCTTGATGTATTATGTAATGTATATATAGATATGTTATTTCATTCAATTATTCCATGACTTTACTAATTTTTATATGTTAAGTATTTCCAACTATAAAAGGAATATGTTAAACTCGCTTATCATAATTTAGCAACATGGCCTTTCATTCAAATTAGTTTTATTCTCTGTATCAGCTCTAATATTTAGACATACAGGATTGTGTTTGTTACATCCTCTTCATGAATCATAGTTTTTACTGCTCCCTCCTATCCTCTTCATATTGTTTAGTGTTCTTAATTTAAATACCACATTGTCTAATATTAATATTGATATGACTACTTGAATTTGCAGCTGCCTTGTGTCTCTTTGCCCGATTTCTTTTTTTTCAGCCTGCCTTTATCACTTCTTGTGAAGTGTATATTTCTGGGTTTTGCATTCTAATCCAAACTGAATCTCTGACTTAAGGGGATTTAAAGCCATTCACATT
Source organism: Balaenoptera physalus (assembly GCF_965194825.1). NCBI lineage: Eukaryota > Metazoa > Chordata > Mammalia > Artiodactyla > Balaenopteridae > Balaenoptera > Balaenoptera physalus. The sequence goes on along the minus strand of NC_138887.1, from coordinate 84,968,903 downwards.
TAATATAATATCTTATATACTTGGCTGTATTTCTTCCATTTTAATTTATGTTTACTATCATCCTTCATGCCTTCCTGTTTTATTGATCTATATGTTAGCTGGTATGATCAAGCTGGTATGATTCATCCCATTTATCCCCTTTTTTAATTTAAAAATTCTTCTTTACTTTTTCTACCAAGAAAATAGATTCCTAAGTTCACGCACATTGTTGCAAATGGCAGAATTTCATTCTTTTTTATGGCTGAGTAATAGTCCATTGTATATATATACTACATCTTCTTTATCTATTCATCTGTTGATGAACACTTAGGTTGCTTCCATATCTTAGTTATTGTAAATAACACTGCTATGAACATTAGGGTGCATGTATCTTTTTGAATTAGTGTTTTCATTTCCTTTGGCTATATACCCAGGAGGGGAATTGCTGGGTTATATGGTAGTTATATTTTTGGTGGGTTTTTTTTTTTTTTTGAGGAAACTCCATAATGTTTTCCATAATGGCTGCACCAACTGACATTCCCATCAACAGTGTACAAGAGTTTTTAAATGGAATACAACCTATAAAAATGTTGAATCACTATGTTGTACACCTGAAACTAATATTGTAAATCAACTATATTCAATATTTTAAAAATGAGCAGAAAAAAACTCAAGTGAAAACAAAGCAAAAAACAGATTCCAAAAATAAAACACATAATTTGGCAGTTATTCTCAACTATCACATAAAAATAAGGCACTCACCATTCCTCTTCCAACAATGTGTCTTTTCTTATGCCCAAAAGATAAAACTTATAAAAACTATCTTTACTTTTTCCACTCTAAAATTGCCCTTAGAAAAGGTTTTTTCTTCATCATTATCCCTCTCACCTCAGCTCATAGATTTTACCAAATCTTCTAGTCCTTCCTGTCCTAGATTATTTGTAAATGTTTCATTTGCCTCATCATTATTTAACATTATCTATCTATTAATATATTTATTTATCCCCAATGGGGTAGAAGGCTCATTGCTCATTACTGTTTCTTCTTTATCATCTCCTCTCTTGATGTCTCCCTTTGGGATTCGTTACTTGGTTAAATATTTTTCATTTGTTTCTTTTTTCAAAATTTTTATTGAAATATAGTTGATTTACAATGTTGTATTATTTTCAGGTGTACCGCAAAGTGATTCAACTTGGTCAGAATCTTTACCCAAGTATTTTCCTCATTTAAAGTATGTGGTTGATATAATTTTTGAATACTGTATATTATCAAGTACCTTTCTTTCTCCTTAACAAGTGAATGCTATCTTAACTGGAATAATGGATTCTCATGTTCAGACCTTCTCACCCAAGAGTCTCATAGTTGTTATTCCATGGTCTTCCAACTTCTTCACTCAAGTGTTTTGTTGTTGTTGTTTTTTAATTTTTATTTATTTATTTATTTATTTATGGCTGTGTTGGTCTTCTTTTCTGTGTGAGGGCTTTCTCTAGTTGCGGCAAGTGGGGGCCACTCTTCATCGCGGTGCGCGGGCCTCTCACTATCGCGGCCTTTCTTGTTGCGGAGCACAGGCTCCAGACACGCAGGCTCAGCAATTGTGGCTCATGGGCCTAGTCGCTCCGTGGCATGTGGGATCCTCCCAGAACTGGGTTCGAACCCATGTCCCCTGCATTGGCAGGCAGATTCTCAACCACTGTGCCACCAGGGAAGGCCCCGGTCTTCCAACTTCTAATGTACAAATTAGAAGTCTGATTTCAGTCTGATTCTCCTTTTACGTAACCTATTATTTACATCTGGAGGCCAGGAGAAGTCCTATTCAGCATCCAATTCTACCGCTCAGCTTCTGTTACTTTAAGCTTGAGAGTAGCATATCTTCTTTCATCTTTTAGCTATCTACAAATAAAGCTGCTCTACCACCTGCACTCTTTCTTCCTTTTTTTGTTCGAATGTCAAAAAATTCAAACAAAATGTGGGACAACAACCAAAGTTGAAGTAGGAAGTTTTTCCCTGCCTACCCTGAAATTATATTATAGGCTCGTGAAAAATTAGCAAAGGTAAAAATGGTGAACTTTTACTCATACAGCTAAATTCTGGGCAGCAATTTACTTACACTTACACAAGACAGATGCCTGCAAAAGAACCAGGCCATCAGCACTGTAAAATAATTCAGGGGAAAAGTGTTTTTAATAATCACAATTCTGAGTTACTCATCAAACTCATTCATTGTATATATCCCAAGAATGTTTTATAACTTTCAAATGCCATTGCTACCACTCAGAGATTTGTCACTGTGCATTCTTATATTTGCTTGCAAAACCATCTGTCTTTTCAATTGGCTTTATGCCATAGAGGGGAGTTGCCCAATTGTACTATGAAGTGTTGCACTGTGAAGCATTCATATAAATATAATCTTAGGCTTGTGCCTCAGGCATTTACCAAATGTAGTAGTAAAGCAACTTTATTTCTTTAGTTCTAGCAAATGTAAGTATCATTGAGTGTTTAGAGGACAGAAATATAAGTTCAAAAATATTTCTATGACTTGCAAACATAAAATTCTTTTTCTATGTATTTTTTCTAAAACATCTAAAGATATGGATTTCACATTTAATGTATGCACTTGAAATTATTATGTGAGTATATGTTTACATGTGCACATGTGTTTTCTGTGAGGTATGAATGCAATATTATTTTTTCACACATTGAGCTACTTTTTTCAAACACCGTTTCTTGAACAATTCATTTCTCCCCAGTGATCTGCAATGATATTACATCATATGTTACATTTCTATATATGTATGGATTTATTTCTAGATTCTTTGTTCTGTTCTGTTTGGTCAATTTGTCTTGATTGCCAAAGCTTCATAATAAGTCAATTTCTGGTAGAGTAAGCTTTTTTTTCCCCCCTCAGAATTATCAGTATTGGTCAGACTTTTCCACAAACATTTTTATAATCAGATTTTATGTTTCAAGAAAACCACTAGCAGGACTTTTATTGACAACATATTGAGTATATAAATTATTATGGAGAGAATTAACAATTGTTTTGTTATCAAGGCTATGCAATTAAGTTGTTTCTTAACAGCCCTGAAGTGGATGAATGTGGTCAAAATGATAGACAGTCTTTAAAATTTATTGAGACTTGCTTTTATGGACTGGTCTTTCCTCATGGCAGAAAATAAGTTCTAAAGTTATTCATTAGATACATGTTGTTCCTATAGCTAAATTATTTATATCTTTGCTAATATTTTTCTGATTGTTCTATCAGTTCCTGAGTGAAATATATTAAAATTTCCCATTATCGTGATGCATTTGTCTATTTTTTCCCTTGTAATCCTTTCACTTTTTGCTTATATTTATTAGTAGTTTCATATATTCCTGATGAATTTACAATTTATTACTCTGTTCTACCTTCTTTATAACAATGATTTTTTAAAATTTGTCTTGAAGTATACTTCCTTTAAAATTTATGCAGATATAATAGCTTCCTATTGATTAGTATCTTCTTGTTATATCTTGGTTTATCTCTACATTTACTTTCAACCCTCTGTGGCCTAAGATTTCAGTTTTCAGTTTTGTTCTTTTGTAGAGTATAAAATCAGATTTTTTTTTTTTAATTTTATTTATTTATTTATGGCTGTGTTGGGTCTTAGTTTCTGTGCGAGGGTTTTCTCCAGTTGCGGCAAGCAGGGGCCACTCTTCATCGTGGTGCACGGGCCTCTCACTGTCGCGGCCTCTCTTTGTTGCGGAGCACAGGCTCCAGACGCACAGCCTCAGTAATTGTGGCTCACGGGCCTAGTTGCTCTGCGGCATGTGGGATCTTCCCAGATCAGGGCTCGAACCCGTGTCCCCTGCATTGGTAGGCAGATTCTCAACCACTGCGTGCCACCAAGGAAGCCCAGATTTTGTTTTGTACCTTTTTAGCAATCTCTCTCAATTAGGTACTTTAATTTGTTTATATTTATTGGTTCTACTTATCTATGTCATTATGGATCCATTTGATTTTTCCAATCTTGTTTTCTATTTTTTTCCCACATTTAGAAGGATAAAGCTTGGTAAATCTGCTATTTTTTATTCTGCTTCATCTTTCTATTTGTTTGATAGTTATACCATCTAACTTAGGGATAAGCAAACTACAGCCCACAGGTCAACTCTGCCCTGCTTATTTTCATAAATAAAGTTTTATTGGAACACAGCCATGCTCATTGCTTTACATGTTGTCTCTGGCTGCTTTCATACCACAGTGGCAAAGTTAAATAGTTATTACAAAGACCATATATGCTTGCAAGGTTTGAAATACTTACTGTTTTTACAGAGAAAGCTTGCTGACCTCTGCTCTAATCTATTATTTTTTGTGAGCATCCTTAAAACTTTAATTTGCATACTTAAAATCCAAACTTAATTAACATGTTTCTTGTTCTTATTAAAATTCCAAAATTATTTGAAACAATAAATGTTTTTTATATATATATAATTTAATAATACTAATTTCATTGCTAACAGAAATTTCACTGCTTACTAATCTCATTCCACATCTTCATGAATTTCAGTCTTTTTTGCATTCACATCTTCCTCCTGGGATCATTTTCTTTTTTACAGATCCTGTTACTGGTATATTCTTTCATTTTTATTCTTTTAAACTGCCTTAATCTTGCTCTCTTCTGAAATAACTGTTTATAGGTACACAATATTATTTTAGCACTTATTTTTCCTCTCAACAGTTTGAAGAAAATCTTTTATTATTTTCTTGCTCCCATTATCACTATTGAGAAGTTTCCTATCAGGTTATTGTCATTACTTTGTAGGAATCTTTCTTTTCATTCTGACTTCTTTTAAGTTTTTTTGTCTTTGACTTCTGCATTTTACTACAAGCATAGATATGGCTTTGTTTTTACTTATCCTATTTGGAATTTACTGTGAATATTCATGTCTCTCATCTATTCTGAAAAGTTCTCAGCTATTATCACTTTGAATGTTGGCTGACTCATTCTATATATTGTATCTAGAAATACACTGGGACAAACAAAAGAACTTATTTTATTCTCCTTGACTCTTAACCTCTCTTATATAAATTTGATCTCTTCATACCTCTAAATTGAAGTCTGCCTAATTCTTCAGATCTGCCTTCAGTTCATGAATTTTCCCTTCAGCTGTATTTAATCTATTATTTAACTATTTTATTTTTTAGTGTTAAATGTCAATATTTATGTTTTTATTTTAAATGCTATAGGTGTTTTCAAATTTGCCTAATTACTTGTAATAGCCCTTATTCCCTTTTTCATGTTATTAACTTTGCCTTTTATTTCTTAAATATTGTATTCATTTTTAAAGATATATTTTGATGATCATTTTAGTATCTAATGTTTTTTGAGCTCTATTTCTGCAATTGAAATTTTCTTCGGATTTTCTCTCATGGTGGGTGGCTTTTTCCTATATTTTATTAAGACCATTTATTTGGCTGATTACATCTATAGTAATCTTGAAAGGCGTCATTGAAGCTATATTTCATAAGAATAATTTGCTTTTGTTTATGATAGGCACTCTGGACTATTCTAATCTATCATATTTTAAAGTAGATGATTGACTTTCCTGAAGCATGATGTTTTGTATGGCAAACAGTTCTTAGAAAATCTATTTTTCCATAATACCGGAAGAAAAAGCCAATTTTTCCTTTACGTAATGTTAACAAAAGAACTATTATAGTGTTCCAAGAAAATTTTCTTATTATCATTGTTTAATTGTATATAAACAGATGTCTATATTCACTTTTAGAGCTAGAAGAACATTTCCACCTCTCCATTACTTTGCATTAATAAGTGCTAAGAAAATTATAGGGTAAGAGATTGAATACTGTTTTATGAATCATACTGTTCCCTTCTTTTTTTGTGGAGTAGGCTTATGGACATAGCATATAATTTTCCTCAAGTGTACTGATTTTGTCTAAGGTTCTTTCCATTTTTTCCAATTGTTTCCAAATCTTTCAGCTTGCCTTTTTACTTTTTACCCCCTCTTCTCCTCTCATCTAAATCACCTGTGTTAACAATTAAGATTCCTATTTTTCTATTTACTATGTCAGGTCACCAACCCACCTGAGCATCTCCTTTGCTTTCAAGTGTTTTTTGGCAGTGAGCCTGTAAGATAGGTCAAAATATCTGTGAACTGTTTTTCTGTTGCTCTTCTTACAGTATTAACTTTTTATAATATCACTAAAGACCTCTAGTCAAGGATAGATGTCCACTGCTTAAGGGATCTCGTTGACCAAATGACACTTTATCAAAATATTAAGGTACTGTATTTGTGGGGCTTGAGTTATTTTAATATAAAGGGAAGATTTTGTAAAAACAAAAATAAATTAACTTTTGTTCAATTTTTATATCTTTTAGGAGCAAAAACAAAAATAAAGCAAATTTACTGTGCATAATTTAGACTAGTTTCTATAAGAATTCAATAATTGTGGTTTTAAGTTAAAAATATCCATTTCAAACCACTGTTGTGTTTCTAAACAGACCTGTATTGATGTCCCTGAGGAAAGCCTAAGGAATTCATAAGCCAACTATTAATTTAAAAAATAAATGCCTTTGGGAACAACTCTTAAATCCCAACTGGTAAGCTGCTTATAGTCTGAAGTATGTTAATATAAACTATTTTTTTCTTATTTATTAGATACATTCTTCTAAAACATATAATAAGTTTTAACTTAAATATAAGCAATATAAATTAAATGGACAACTAGGTAATAAAATCAGTTCAAGAAGGTCAAATATTATTCAAGTATTCTGAATTAAAGATTTCTCTTTTAATGAGTTTATGGAAAATTATCCAGCATTTTTTTGTCTTACACATTGAAATATTTCAAGTTTTATACACATAAAAATAGATAAAATGGAGAAAAGTCCATATATATTGTTTTGTTTAGACCCTTCTGTTGCAATAAGGTAGCTAAGTAAGGGCTGGATGGGTAGGTTATTAAAGGATACATATGGAACAGTAAGTGAGGTAGAATTTCATGAAACAGGAGCTAAAGCAGACCTGGACCTTATTGAGAGTAGCATTCTGGATCCAAAGCAGATTAAGAAATCCTACCAGTAGGACTACGTAGATGATAATCTCTTCTTTTGATTTCTGTTCCAATCTCTTCTTCTGACATCTGTTCCAATCTTTTCTTCTAACCATGAAAATCTGCACCCTGTACTCTATTTTTTCACCTCCTCATAGTCTCTGCTTAATTAATGGCTTCTTCTCTCTCATGCCTTTGGTTTGTCAACATGCCTTATGTTCCTGTTCTACCTTATGTCCTCAGCAATATACTCATTCAGTGCCATCTCCTTCCTCTTCATGACATTAGTCTCAGAAAATTTCCCAGGTCAATTTTCTAAGAGGTAGAATCTAACTGACCCAGTCATCTATTTGTATGAGGCCATATCATGGGATCCTGAGCAGCCTACTACTGGCTGCTCACCACTGGTTTAATTAACCATGGCAGGAGGCAGGGAAAAAGCCATACTGTAGAAAACCTAGGCCCACAATACTGCCCATCCCCTTAAACTATGGTTGAATTCCTCCTTAGAGGGGGCTCTATGCTTTTCAGATATTTTGAGGTAACTAGCCCATGAATGTAAGAAAATACATTTCTTCCCAGTTGCCAATCAGTATTTTCTGACTGACTGCTCTATGTTATAATAAGAGTTTACAAAAGAAATGACATCTAGGTCCTGACCACAGAAAACTTATAATGCTGCCTCATTCAGCTCTCAATTTAGAGAATCTTATGCCTCTAAATATTTCTTTCAATGGCTACACTTATTTTCTTATTTCTTTGAAAGTAAAAATTCAATTGACCCATCTTCCTTAAACTTCTTTCCATTTAAAGTAACGGATAGCTAGGCTTCTCTTCCTACCTATCTTTTGTAAATCCTACATTCCTAGTAAAAGAATTCAAAGTTGATCACTGATTTCTGGTTTCCAGTTCTGCAATATAAGGATCTTGGAAGTTGCAACTATGTCCTAATAACAAGTAAAAAGTTGAACAAATTGAAAAACTGAAAACTTTTTGTGGAACCACAGGAGAGGGGAAGACACTGAGCAAAAGGCTGGCCCCACGATTGGAAAGACAGGCAGACAAATATAAGGAGGAGTGGCTTACCAGAGTAGAGACTCCTGACCTGAAACAGCCTTGGGAACCAGGATTGGGTAGGGAAACCTGAAGTGTAATTGATGAATTGCTGGAGGCACAGTGTGCTAAGTCTGAGAGTGAAAAACTCTAGGAGGACCTAGTCATAAGGAGACCTCCACAACATTGTGAGATTTACCTGCAGGACTTTGACCAGGTTCCCACAGTAAATATCAGAGAAAAATTTCCTGGTGCTTCCAACTGGGGGAGGGGAAAAGGAACCACTTAAAATATACCAAAGCACTTTGTTCTTAACAAGGCCTGCCTTCAGGGTAAGCTAGTTAATCAGAGCCTAAGCTCTGGTATTATCAGAGCTTAGCTGACCAGGAGGAAGGAAAATACCTACCTCCAGCCCCCCACCCCCAGCCTTCTTGTCCTACCTGAACAAAAAGAAAGAAAACTGAGAAACACAGGAAGTTCTCATAGTCCAGAGGCATAGGGTCACTGAAAGACTGAGACCTAATTATAGACTACAGAAACACTTCCCCTCCCCCTACACCTCACTACCACATTATTACAGGCCTATTCATAACAATTTACCCAGTACCATGTTCAGCTACCAAGAAAAAAAATTACATGGCATACCTATAGGCAAAAACACAATTTGAAGAGACAGAACAAGCATCAGGTGCAGACATGGTAGGGCTTCCCTGGTGGTGCAGTGGTTAAGAATCTGCCTGCCAATGCAGGGGACACAGGTTCGAGTCCTGGTCTGGGAAGATCCCATGTGTCACAGAGCAACTAAGCCTGTGCACCACAACTACTGAGCCTGTGCTCTAGAGCCCAAGAGCCACAACTACTGAGCCCGAGTGCCACAACTACTGAAGCCTGTGTGCCTAGAGCCCATGCTCTGCAACAAGAGAAGCCACCACAATGAGAAGCACACGCATCGCAACGAAGAGTAGCTCCTGCTTGCCACAACTAGAGAAAGCCCACGCACAGCAACAATGATGCAATGCAGCCAAGAATAAATAAACTTATATTTAAAAAAAAAAAAGAAGCAGACATGGTAGAGATGTTGGATTATCAGATTTAGAATTTAAAACAACTATGATTAATATTCTAAAGGCTCTAATGGATAACGTAGATAGCATCCAAGAACAGATGAGCAATGTAAGCAGAGATAAAAATCCTAAGGAAGAATAAAAAGGAAATGCCAGAGACAAAAACCACCATCATTTGGAATAGTTCTAGAGAGTTGTCAATATCACTCAAAAGCCTTTGATACTGAAATTCAAATCCTATGAATTTATGTAGGGAAATAATCAGAGTCACATGCATACATTAAGGTAAAAGAATACTCATAGTAACACTTCAATTTTTTTTTAAAAAAGTATAACAATTGGAACGAAATTGATAGTACAGTCATAATCTAATACTATAAGTAAATAAAATTTAAAAAAATATTGCCACAGTAAAATGCTCATATTATATTAATTAAAAAGGGATTTCCAAAATGGTATGCACATTATGATATGAATGCATGGATAGAAGATAGAAATACATATAGCAAAATATTTAAACTGGTTAGCCTTAAGTTTTAGATGCATGAGTGATTTTTATTTTTTCATTATATTTCTCCTGTCCTTCAAATTTTCTGTTTAATTGGAAATGTTTTAAAAACTATTTTTATTTACAGTTTTCAAGGGTTCAAACTATTAAGCACAACTGATAAGACACAGAACCAGCCTAGGAGTCACTTGAGTTATTCAAACTACTAAGGATTTGCTCTCTCAAAAATTCATGACCAAGACAATTAGATATCCATATGCAAAATAAATAAGTTGGACTCCTACTTCACATAATATATAAAAATTAACTCAAAATGAAACAAAGACTTAAATATAAGAACTAAAACTATAAAACTCTTAGAAGGGAACAATGGTGTAAATTTGCACAAACTTGGATTAGGTAACTGTTTCTTCCATGTAATGCCAAAAACATAAGCAAACAAAGAAAAAAATAAATTGGACTTTATTAAAATTAAAAAAAAACTTGTGTGTCAAAAGACACTATCAATTAAGTGAAAAGACAACCCATTGAAAGAGAAAATATTTGCAAATTATAAATTTTAGAATTTTATATTTGCAAATTATATAGGGTCTGGTACCCAGAATATATAAAGGACTCTTACAACAATAAAAAGACATGTAATCCAATTTTAAAAGTTTCATCAATGAAGCGACATTTCTCCAATGAAGATATACAAATTGCCAATAAGCACACGAGAAAATTCTCAACATCATTAGTTATTAGAGAAATGCAAATCAAAACCACAATGAGATCATACTTTGTATCGATTAAGATCACTGTAATCAAAAAAAGCAGGAAAAAGTGTTAGCAAGTATGAAGAGAAATTGGCATTCTCATATACTGCTAGTGAAAATGTAAAATGGTGCAGCCACTTTGGAAAATAGTTTGGCAGTTTCTCAAATGTAAAACAGAATTACCATAACATTGAATTAGCAATTCCAATCCTAGGTATATACTCAAGAGCATTGAAAACATATGTTTACACAAAAACTTGTACATGAATGTTCATAGAAGCATTATTCAATAATAACCCCCAAATTCAAATAATTCAAATGTTTATCAACTGGTGAATGAATAAACAAAATTTGTCATGCCCATACTATTATATTATTTAATCACAAAAGAAATGAAGTATTGTTACATGCTACAACATGGATGAAACTTGAAAAAATTATTCTGAGAGAAAGCAGATACAATACAAGAGGCAATGTATTTTAAGATTCCATTTATGAAGTGTCCAGGATAGGCAAATACACAGGGATAGAAAGTAAATTAATGATTGGTAGGGGAAAGAGGAGAATTGTAACTGCTAGTAGGTTTGGGGTTATGGGTTTTCTAATTGGGGTGATGGAAATATTCTGAAATTAGGTAGAGGTGATAGTTGCACAACATAGTGAATATACTAAAAGCCACTGAATTGCACACTTGAAATGGTGAATTTTACATTATGTGAATTATATATCAATAAAAATAAGTCCATGACTGCCTATGTCTTGCCAAGTCCACCTGTTTTAGATCTCTGGCTGTGATAAGAGCTAATCTTATAACCAGATTATTTCTTAAAAAGTTTTTTGTAATTACATTGGGAATTGGGGGGTGAAATATGTTAATTTATGTAAGAGAGTTTTCTTATAACAAACATTATTGTTTTTCCCCCTTGGAAAACTAAAATATGTGTAGTGGTCAAATGATAAAAATATATATTAAACTAGTACCAAATGCCATATATTACATCTTCCTCATTGGAACCATACACATCAAGTACAATCAATACCCCAATTTGTAGATGAGGAAATGTATAGTTTTAAGTAACTTATGTGGAATTATTACAGAAAGTTTGATTCCAGGGTGTACACTTTTCACTGTTACATTATTTTTGTGTGTTTGATTTAAAGTATACCATGAGTGAAAGCTAGCCAGCTAGAACATGTTTATTGTTTCAAAAATATCTCCTTCAGTACAGTAGAGCAGGGAAGCTAACAGTTTCATCAGCTTATTCTACCTGCTGAGCTAACCCATTACTATCCCATCTTCCAGTCTCTTCAAGTAATTATGGGGAAATAGGCCTGAAAGCCATGAGATAATAGGGTTTATCCATTATAAACAATGAGGGTAGCCTTCTAGACTTACCCGTCAAGAAGACAGTCAACTTTCAATTATATTCCTCAACTCACTCAGTGGTCAAAAATGAGAATCACAATAATAATATTGCTAATAGATACTTTGAGATCTATTACCATTGCTACTCCTACATCTATAGAAGTAGATATGGCTGGATAGATTAATTCATGCATGTCATATAACGTTAAAAAAATTGAGAAGCATTAACAAGACCATCTCTCCCACTTAGTTTGTTAAAAGAGCTGCTGAGAAAATATACAACTTTCTTTTTACATTCACATTTGATTGACAGGCATTTATAGTACCTATATAAGGATTTACTTTCATGATAGTTATGACCTATAAGCATATAACTTAATGATTATAGCTTGTGTGAGCAAAGCATGAGTGGAGCCCAAGTTGGGGCAGGACTAGATGCCTGTGTGGATTATTTCTAAGTGCTTTTCAGTGAGGTAAACTGACCAGTCGCTTCCTGGATTGCTGATTCCAACTGTAGACCACTGGTCAGTATGGGATGTAATTAAGAAAATGCAAGCTATCTTCATTATGAGGAAAAATCAGACTGAATAACAAAACAACAATAAGTGCTGTTCATATTGTTGAACATTTGTGGAGTATTGCTTAAGTCAGGAAGCTTTCCAGCATTTTACTTGTGTCTTTAATCGTTGATCTGCAGCCCCCCGCAGTGTGCAGGAAGCATAGCACAATGTTTCCTTAGTACAGGAAAGAGCAACTGCCCCATTTACCTTTATGCTCTTTCCCTTCCCTGGGGTTTCTCTTCCCTTTATTCAGTATTCACCTCCAAATCCCTAGCACCTGCCTTCTCCGATTGATTGATTCAGCCTGCCGACATCTAGCTCCAGTTAAAATTCTTTGTGGTCAGCAGGAACTGTCCTCAGCCTTGTTTATCCATGGAGTAAAAGCAGGAGCACTTGCAGCTCTGTCGCTTCAACACCCTGGGAGTCACAAGCCACCGCCATACTCTCTTCATCCTCGGAGAGCGTTCCCGATGTGGAAATAAAAACAGAGCTGGAGAAAGGAGCCCCAGGAGACTTGTAGGCAGGCAGCATTTAATGTCAGCCATACTGCATGATTGATTGCAAAGGTTATACCCTACCCACGTTGAATGAATAAGGGCCAGATCATTGGATTTCCAAAATGTCTTGTGGATTAGAACTGTAGTCAATAATATCAGCCACTTCTGGGAATTAGAAAACTCTTTGCTATCATTAAAACCAGAAAAGAGACCTTACTGGAGGGATTGCCTGTCCACACACTAGGGACATAGGGAATGAGAAAGACGAAGCTAGGGTTTACCTCTAAAGAAAGGAATTTTCTGAAATGCCTGCAAACCTACAACAATAAAAGAGTCTCAGGATGCCTAACTTATTTTGAATATTTAAGACCTTTATTTACCTTGATAACAATCTTAAGCAATGACCACAGGAACCTTTATGTTAGGTCACCACTCAACAACAAGAGCATAATTATGCAATTCAGTGCAGCCTAATGGAAACACAAATGAACTGGCTTATAGCTCATTGTGATTTTTGCAGTCAACACTGCACTTGAATTTTGTGGCTAGCTATTTATCTTCTCTTGGTTTCACAACTATACATGCAAGGTACCACACACATGTAAATGGTCACTTAAAGTACAAAACCTGAATGTTCCTGATGCTTTTTCCACATGTAAATTGTACTTAATAATGCTATTTAGAAAATAAATTCAGTGCTATAAAGAGGCCAACTATGAAATGATTACATAAAGTGAACAAGGATTTAATTTAAATAGGACTTAGATTTGTAGAATCAGCTTTAATATATAAATAATGGAAGATGTAAGGAGCCATGTGAAAAGGTAAAAATGGCTACAAAAAACACTCAACAGAAAAAACAATTATCTAAAAACTAAGTAAAAATAAAATAAGTATGTGATCAATTGCAAACATTCAGTACAGGACTACCACATGAAATTTTCACAGAGAAATATGAGATTCCACAAAGCACTCTCTCTCTTAGGTCATTACTGTTTATGTAAAACACTATATGCTTGAACTTTATAGGTACTTTATTTCTTACATCAACAATATTAAGAACATTCTCTGAGTTTATGTGAATATGCCCATCCAACGAATAAGAGTTTGCAGAGACAGAAATGTGAGCATTTTGTTTTCTCTTCCAAATAAAATATTGTCTTTAGAACAAAGTAAAATAATGAAGTCAGCTTTTTCTTTATTACAAAGCAGAATGCACATCCAAATATACACACAGATACACACACACTTGTTCCTCCTTAATGGTTTGCTTTCCCTTACATCAAACATCCAGCGTGCCAGTAAGTTCTGACTTCAAAATACATCCCAAGTCCAACCACTTTTCATGACCATCACAGCATTCATTCTGGTCCCGCCCACAACCATTTCTCACTCAGACTCCTTCCAGAGCCTCCTAATTGTTCTCCCTGTTCCCATTCTGTAGCTCCCACCCCATACAGGCAGCAGAGTGATCTTTTACTACACCCATCAGATCATGCTACTTCTCTGTCCAGAACCCTCCAGTGGCTTCCTACAACATTCATAATAAATTCTAAACTCCTTTTCATGGGCTACACAGCCCTATATATCCTGGCCCCTGCCTACCTCTCCAACCTCCTCTCCCACTACTCTCTCTCCTGTGCTCACTCCACTCCAGCTACAAAGGACTTCTTGTTACTCCTCAGTCACACCAAGCATTTCCTGCCTCAGGGCCTTTGCACTTATACCCCATCTGCATAAGTTTCTTTTTGAAAAAAACAGCTTTATTGAGATATAATTCTCAGAACATACAATTCTCCAATCTAAAGTGTACAATTCAATGTTTTTTAGTGTATTCACAGGGTTGTGCAACCATCATCACTTTCAATTTTAGAACATTTTGTCCCCTCTGAAAGAAATCCCATGGCCATGTCTTACTCCTCATTTCTCCTTATTCCCCTCCCCGCCCAAGACCTAGACAACTGTAAATCCACTTTCTGTCTACATTTCCCTGTTTTGGACATGCTATATAAATGGAATCATACAATATGTAGTCTTGTGACTGGTTTCTTTTACTTAGCATAATGATTTCAAGGTTCATCCATATTGTAACATGCATTAATACTTCATTACTTTTTATTGCTAATATTCCATTGTATGAATATACCTCATTTTTAATCTATCCATTTATTAGTTGATAAACATTGAATTGTTTTCAATTTTTGGTTATTATGAATAATGCTGCTATCAAAACTACAATGAGGTGTCACCTCACACCGGTCAGAATGTCCAACATCAAATAGTCTACAAACAATAAATGCTGGAGAGGGTGTGGAGAAAAGGGAACCCTCCTACACTGTGGGTGGGACTGTAAATTGGTGCAGCCACTATGGAGAACAGTATGGCGGTTCCTTAAAAAAACTAGAGTTACCATGTAATCCAGCAATCCCACTCCTGTGCATATAGCCAGAAAAAATGAAAATTCAAATTCAAAAAGATACATGCACCCCAATATTCATAACAGCCCTATTTTCAATAGCCAAGACATGGCAGCAACTTTAATGTCCATTGACAGATGAATAAAGAAGATGTGGTGTATATATAAGTATGTATATATATACACCACAATCTAAAAAAGTGATACAAACAACTTCTTTACAAAACAGAAATAGACTCATAGACATAGAAAACAAACTTACGGTTACCAAAGGGGAAAGGAGGAGAGGGATAAATTAGGAATTTGGGATTAACGGATACACACTACTATATATAAAATAAATAACAAGGACCTACTATATAGCACAGGGAACTATATTTAATATCTTATAATCTATAATGGAAAAGAATCTGAAAAAGTATATATAAAATATCACTTTGCTGTACACCTGAAACACTGTAAATCAATAATACTTCAATAAAAAAAAAAATAACGGTGCTATGAATGTACCTGTACAAGTGTCTGTGAAGACGTATGTTTTCATTTTTCTTATTATGTACATAGCAGAATTATTGGATCATATGGTAACACTATGTTTAACATTTTGATGAACCATCAAACTGTTTTACAAAGTGGCTGTGCCATTGTATATTTCCATTAGGATAAAATTAAAAAGACTGGCAATGCTAATTGTGGGCAAGGATTTGGAGGAACTGGAACTCACACACTGCTAGTGAGAGCGTAAAATAGTATAATCTTTTTGGGAATCAACCTGCAGTTTCTCATAAACATATACTTACCTCTGTGACCTAACAACACTACTTCTAGGTATTTGTCTAAGAGAAATAAACATAGGTACACATGCACATACACAGATGACTTGTATAGGATGTTCATAGCAGCTGAATTCACGATAACCAAAGACTGTAAACAATGCTAGTTGTTTCAAACTAATAGTAATTCTCCAACAACAGGAGAATGGGTTTAAAATTCTGGTATATTCAATGCCCGTTAACAATAAGAAAATACTGCCTGATAAGCTGCAAGGATAAACATCAAAAACTGGTAAAATGTGCTAAACACAAAAGAGTTCATACTGTTTGAAGTTCTATAACAGGCAAAACTAGTACATACTAGAAAAAAAAAAAATCAGAAGAGTGCTTCTGTCAGGGAGGTTTTAACTGGGAAGAGACATGAGGAAATTTTCTAGGATAATGAAAATGTTCTGTATTTTGATAGGATGTGTGTATGTATTTGTCAGAATTTATCAAACTCTACATCTAAGATCTGTGCATTTCACTAAAAATGAATTATACATCAGTGAAAAAAATTTAAATAAACATATGCTCATGTGAATAATACACAGATTGAAAGCAAAAGAGAGAGAAAGCCAGCCAATATTTGCTAGGCATTGTGGGTCCCGTGTGTAAAAGTGATCTCCATGCCAATAGAGCCTACAGTCTACTGGGAGTTGTAGGAAACACTAACTAAATATCTGCTATTTAAACCTCGGTGAGGAATATGAATGAATGAATGACATAGGTTTGGTCCTCAAGGAACTGACAACCTTCTTTCATCTCCCACCCTATAACATCACTAAAAATGAGCCAGATATAACTAAAACCAACCTAAAAAGGAATATAAAGAAAATGCATGATTTTTCTGAATATTCACTTGTCAATCTGTAAATAATCAAGAGTTTCCTAAGAGAGGATTCCTGTAAATAATATTGCTGAATCTGAGCAAAGCAACTGAAAAAAAATTAAAACAGATGTAAAAAGAAATTTATGAACTTAGGGTATCATAAATTAATGGGGAATGAGCAGGCTGAGTTTACTCTTAGCAAATCATGACAATTGATTTTTATATGAGTACAACTGGATGCAAAAAAATTAGTCCCATAAAATATTTTACTTCAAAAATATACTCAAGAAATGTTAACTAAGAACACAGCTATGCAGGATATTTAAAAATTTCTCAAGGACTAAAAATCAAAGACAATGATACATGAAGACTCATCATTGGGGGATTGTTATGATCAGGTACTGCAAGGGTGGTTTGAGCCCAATACTTTGAGATGCTTATTAAGGAAATAGAAGTGTGCGTAAACAACATGTTCATTAAATTTACTGTTAATACTAAAGTAGGAAGTGTTAAAAAAACATCAGTAGAGACAGGCTATTATAATTGGTTGAGGGGGAGTAAGGAAGTCAGAGGAAAAAAATAACAAAGGGACTGTTATTCTGGTATTTGCGTGTGCCTTTTCCATGTAGAATGATGTATATTGAAAATTTAAGAGCAACCATAAATAATCTGTGACGGACCTAGGAATATTATTACTATAAATGTGTAAACAATGGTTGGTCTTCCTCCAAGAGATTTCTTTAATAGGTTCTTCCCAGTCTAATGTTCCCTGCAGGTAGAAAAGAGAGAAGCACCTAGATTTATCCTCTAAAATTGTCCATGGAATCATTGCCCTGAACTAGGCACTAAGTATGTAGTCATATCTCTTAGGGAAGAATAAGAATAAATAAGGGACAGAAAGCAACTGATACTGCATTCTGAAAGAAACTGGTGAGGATTTTTACAAATCATCCTGATCTACCCACAAGAGATTCTGCCTCTCATCTAGGGGGATCAGCCTTACCCAAATACAATGAGGTGCTGGTAAAGTAGAATACTTAAAAATTATGCCAGGTTCATCTACATCCAAGAGTACTTGACAAAGGTTGCACATATTATACAAGAAGATAAATTTATAGTATCCATGGGGACTTACTGATATTAAACATTTGCATGAATCCACAAAAATCATAGAATCTTAAGATTTTCCAGGTGGAAAGGAACTAAGAGCCGGTCCAACCCAAACTTTCAGTTTCACAATAAAAGTGTTCCCCTACAAAGTAAAGGGACAGACCTACAATTGTGATATAAATCACCTCATACCCAGAGCTTCTCTCAATACCCCCAACTGCCCTCAAATCAGGATCACTCCCTGGAATAGGAATTGAGTAGCCATGTTGTCTAATCTACATAATCCACTGTCTCTGCTTAATTCACAGCTGGTCTCGGCATTCAACTGTAAACATGACAAGTGTGTTGATCTTTAAAAGACTAGCTGAAGATAAAACTAATAGCACAAAAAGAAGATTATTTGTCTTAAAAAAAAAAAAAAAGGATTGAGCATATAATTTGAAAAAATGTTCCAAAGATGAACTACTCTAGAATTAAAAGTAGAGACCCATCATCAGATAATTAAACTAGGTAGTTTTCAAGGTCCTTGTTAACCTGGAGTCTATTAAGGCTCTAGATATACATTTGTACAAATTCGTAGTTTTCTTTTTTTCTCTCCAGAAAAAAAATGCCTGCCTACCACATTTTGGAGTTTGGCATCTTAATGGTCACATCATTCATCAACCATGCAACAATCCACACAGCGCAAATGACACTAAATACACTTTCTGGAAAAATGTTTAGTTTTCTGACCACACAGAGACTACATCTCAAGGATTCAAAACCTCTGATCCAGGTAGAAAAGCTCCTAGTCTGGCCTCTTCTTTTGCGTTTGAACTTAATATTCTTCTTTTACATTCCCAGAATACCATAAATATTTTGCCATTGTGACATTAAAAACAAACAGAAGGGCTTCCCTGGTGGCGCAGCCTGCCAATGCAGGGGACACGGGTTCGAGCCCTGGTCTGGGAAGATCCTACATGCCGCGGAGCAACTAGGCCTGTGAGCCACAACTACTGAGCCTGCGCGTCTGGAGCCTGTGCTCCGCAACAAGAGAGGCCGCGATAGTGAGAGGCCTGCGCACCGCGAGGAAGAATGGCCCCCGCTCGCCGCAACTAGAGAAAGCCCTTGCACGGAAACGAAGACCCAACACAGCCATAAATAAAAATAAATAAAAATAAACTACATTCCTTAAAAAAAAAAAAAAAAAAAAAAAAAAAGGAAGCAAAGAACATTGTAACTCCTTCTGGGAAGGAAATTAAACAAACAAAAACAAAAACAAAAACAACAGAAAAATTGCTAGCCCTTTGATGTTTATCCTGACAAGGATTGCAAGGAATTTCAGTAACCAGACAAAAAAACGTCAATTACTCTGTCCATTGATTTATTACCAGTTCTGGACTAGACAAAGGACGATTAGACAACATTAGGTACAAAGTTAATGGCTGTATGCTAAGCAGATCAATTTAAAGCTGAAGTCAATTCAATGAGGAGACAAGAGTAGAAGATTTACAAAGGCATCAATAGAGCACCTTCCTCTATGATTTCTAAAGAGTGGCCTAAGCAAAGATTTGCGGAAAGATTACCTCAAGGTCTCAAAATTCTTTGTTCTGCTTTGTTTCACAGAATTAAATTTACACACTCTTTTAAAACCTAATCCAGAGATATCAATTTAGTAGATCAAAAAGAAACAGTGATATAATACATTTCCTTTAAGAATATTAGTATCAAACCTAGCTGAAAATTCAAGAATTATAATACTCTTTGATCAGTGATAGTTTCCTGCTTTCTTCTACCACAGAAAGCATCTACCTTGTATATATGCATATAATTATATGTATTAAATCTTGTGGGGGGCTCAGTTCAAATCCATCCAAATAGGATCAGACTGAACTTTGAGGTCATTTCAGCTTGATATAACATATTTAACTAGGTATTTTGCTAGGACCTAGACACTGTCATTATGTTAGGTTCTAATAAAACTGAAAGATACCTTGCTTTTCTGTTAAAATCCCGCATGTGATGGAGATAGGTGTTTCTCAAAAGGTGATCTATAGATCACCTGTGATGGAATCACTTGGGAGTGGCTGTTAAAAAAGTAGATTCCTGAGTCCCACACCAGATACAGTGAATCAGTGTGGGAGGTTAAGGGCATCCCCAATCCACATTTTTAACAAGCCTACCAGATAATTTTTATGCACAAAGAAAGTCAGAACCATTGTACAGATACCATACCCAGGAATTAAATGGTAGCTGCTATATAAAAACTATAGAGAGCAAAATGCAAGAATTACCTTTTCCTGTATATCTCTACAATGAAAATGGTAATAACAGTTTATGAACCTTGACACAACTCAGCCAGTCCCTTGTATAACCTTTTACAAGATATTTAGTCTTCCTGAAACTTCATTTCCTCATATGTCAATAATATCTACATTACAAGGTATTGTCTCTCTTCTTTTACTTTATATATCTCTTTAATCCCATACGTCTTCATGCAAAAGACAGTGGCACAGTTCTATCTTTTATATCTTACAAATGAGAAAACCAAAAGATAATAAATGTGAGTTGTCTAAGGCCTTCCAACCACAAAATCATGCATTCTGTCTGTCTGTAGTACATAATTCAGACTTTCGCTGTGATTACTTTTTACCAAATTTGCCATAATTTTTCTTAAAAAAATTATAGTTATCACCTCTGCTAGAAATTTTTTTAAACACTGAAACACACAAAACAAACTATAGCTTGTTCCATAGTTGACTTTAGTCATATTTCAGAAGGGGGTTTGTGACATAAGAACCCTACTTCTTCATGTCTGTTTTAAGTCTTATGTTAGTCCTCTTATCTCAGCAAGATCTAATCTTTCTCACTGGACTGCACACTTATAGAAGAGCATCCTCTCTTGCCCTACAGACATTAAGGACAGCACTTTTTAGACAGATTTCAATAAATAGTTTAAAATAAACACATGGATTTTTATTTTACATCTTTTTATATTTTCATGTCGTTTTACTCTGGGTAGACGTAGAATATGATGTTCCTCCTGTAGTTACTTTGGCCATTCATTTAGTCAACAGGTTCACATCTGAAATAAATGGCAAAGCTTTGCAAGAAACTCAGTGGAAATGATTACTCAAGAATGTATTTATTAAGCAGATAATAATACTCCCCGTTGTTCAAGAGGCTTTGAGAACTAACAGAGTATTTCAAGAAATACAAATGTAAGTATATAGTAATAATGAAGGATACCACCCATTGGGTGCTTCTATAATCAGACACTGTGATATTTGTATTAACATCTTTACCTTACTGATAAATCCTACTTTGCTTTTGATTCTCAGAGTAAGTGACTTGAAATCACAAAGGAGTCAATCTATCTAATGCTTTCTACACAAATGTGGATATTCTTAGGAAGGCACCACGGGCACTTCGAGCTGCCCTAACATTAAGTTGGGAAGGTACTTTAGAGATGAGCTAACCTACCCATTGATGATATGTACAGACTTTTTTCCCCTGAATCCTGGGATAGAATAGTGGGCTTTTTTCACCTCCTGATGATTCTGATAGTTTAAACATCTCTCTCTAGAGGTAACATCCAGGACTTGTAGGCCTACCTGCAGGCTAGTGACCATGTAAACAGGCTCCAGTGCGGTGACCTCTGGCTGTAGAATCCTTCCAGAGTCAATGGGCCATGTCCTTTGCTTATGGAGCAGGGTCAGCTTTCCAACTTTGGGGGATCCTGTCGTGCTGGCAAAGATCATTAGATACAATAGCATCTGCTTTTCTTCTTCTGTAAGCTTGGTTTTCATAATAACCTACTGATGTCTTAAATGTCCTCTATCGTCCTAGTCACCCAGGGCCTGAACTAAACATTAATCTTCAATATGTACATGAGATGATAGAGGCATCAAAGTCACAGAATGGAGTTCAATGAATTCCTCTACTGCTACATCCCAGTCACTTTTTAGTGGAATCCATTCAACTGAGGATGCAAACTGACTGATTCTGCTATAGCGGCAGCACAGAGCTAACCCGTGGGGTCAGTCCTTCCTAAGAATGCTGGAAGATCCTAGATGTAAAGGTACTTTCATCAAATATTTGTCTATCATTGGGGAGAAATGCCAAAAACAGGTCCATTGTTGAAGTCCTTGGTGATTCCATGCTTAGTACTTTATTTTACTGTACCCTATAAGCTAGATATTGATACTTATAATACCAATCCAGGGTCATTGAAAATATATAAAACAAACAACAAATATCCTTGAGTCGTATCTCTTTTAATCACATGAACTAAAGCCATTGAGGCTTAATTTACACCCAAGCTAGAAACGTAGAACTTTATAAAAGCTATGTCTGCATTTTCCTGGAGATATTCCTCTGAGCTTTTATAAAATACTTTTAAGAGACTCATTTTTAGGATTTATCAATTGTTTTTATGTTTTCTGTTTTATGAACTCTTGTGGTATAAAATGCCCTAGTTGCTTTTTGGTACCATGTGAAGTTTGGATGATTATAAAGCTATAGGAAATATATAGAAAATAACTCATTGGTCTAAGCTGGAGTGGGGAACTGTTCCAATGCCACTGACATACATGGTAGAAAAGGAACCCCAGAAAAATTACAAAAACAATCATTTTCATCTTTAATGAGTCAGCCATTAAAAAGTAGCTGGCATCTTAAAGGCTCTAGAAGGTCCAGATCTTATAGGCGAAGTATACATTTTTAAACAAATAATTTTAAAGAACGGTTTAATATCCGATTCAACGTCTTAGTTAAAAACTGCATATTTTAAAATGTTTATTGAGTACTTATTGAAAGCCAGACACTGGGAATAGAAAGTAAACATTGACTGAATTGTCAATATATTGTAATTGCATGATTTGTCAATTTGCTATAAATAGATGGCAGTCTAAGATGACGTAGAATTAGGGAGAAAGTCACTAATACAGCTGGTGTTATTCACTTACTCAAAAATCTTTTAAAAAATACTTTCTATGTTTCTATCAACGTACTAGGCACTAGAAATACAATGTAAGAGCTGAAGAGACTCACACATCCACACACATCCAGAGTCCCTGCCTTCAGGTTCTTTTCAGCGTAATGCAGGAATAGAGAATATGTAGGCAGCTATGAAACCATGTGATGAGTGCTGCCAAAGAAGCACAAGATGGGAGACCATGTAATCCACTGCAGGGTTCAGACAAAGCTTCCTGGAGGTGATTATGTATGAGCTCCATCTTAAACAAGAGCAAAAGTTAGCTAAGCAAGAAATACGGACAACAGCAGCCCAGAGAGAACAACATTTGCACAAATATCTAAGAGAGAGTCGATGGCACTTGTGGATACCCTGATTAGTTCAGAACTCTATATTAAGCCAAGAGAAGGGGAAGAAGAGGAGCAAAGCATAAAGCTGGAGAGAATGGTCTTTGGAAGCCATACTAAGGGGTTGTATTTTATGTTAAAGACAGTGTGACTTCATTAGAGGGGGGAAGGTGGACTTGTTCATATTCACATTTTAGAAAGATTATTTTTGAGGTAGGATAGAAAAATGATGGGAGAGAGTCAAGGATAAGCAGGAAAACTAGGTAGACTGCAGTCATTAACAGGAGAGACAGTGAGAGGTTTCATCCTTAGCGGTGACCTAGCCCCTGCTCCACACCTGAGTTGGTATCTCAGGCATAGTGGTAGAAGTGGTGAGATGTTTGTGGATGACAGGAGACTTGTCCTGGGACCACCCTCCCAGGTACCTCTCAGGCTGAGAAGAGGGCAGGGGAGCTGTGGGCGGGACCAGGATCACACCAGACAATAGCCGGCCTGCCTGAGGGCTGAAGCCTGAGGCCTTAGGGTTGCCGGCCGCACTCCCTCCTGCAACTCAGCTCATTCTAGGAAACTTCCGTGGTGACTGAGGTATCAGTTAGCTTTGCAATGTTCAAAACCGAACTCCTCTCTGCCTGTTTCTGAAAAAGGCCTGAGTTTGGGCTACTACAGATTCTCTGGATGTCTTGGCACATGGACTGACCCACACCCTTCAATCCTGCCAGACCCCTTGTATAAATACCTCCACTTTGAGTTCTTCCATCTCATTCAGAAAATAAACAAATAACAACCCCCTCCCCAAACACCCAACAAAGAAACAAACGAACAAAAACATGGGAGAGGTAATGAGCTGATGAACTAAGTGACAATCAGGAAGGTGGAGGAGGGGAATAAATAAAAGGATATTAAAATTAACGTTGTTTGGTCATCCATTGAATAGGATAAGATTTTTTTTTTTAAAAAAAGGAAAGGGTCAAAGGTGGTATTCAGTTTTCTGGCAGAGGCTTTCATGAGGATAGGGAAAACAGGTTTGGGAAGAATGGGAACAAGTGCTGGTTGCAGAGCTCAGGAGTTGGCATTCTGTGTTCCAGGTGCCTGTCGGACATCCAGGTGGAAATGTCCAGTGGTCACTTGAATATATAGGTCTGGATTACAGGCAAGAATTCTGGGATGGAGACAGTTCTAATAATAATGAGTAGCTAACATTTTTGAGCAGTTAACCTGTGCCAAGAACAATTCTAGGCATTTTTATTTTTACTTATTTATTTATTTAACATCTTTATTGGAGTATAATTGCTTTACAGTGTTGTGATAGTTTCTGCTTTATAACAAAGTGAATCAGCTAAACGTATACATATATCCCCACATCCCCTCCCTCTTGTGTCTCCCTCCCACCCTCCCTATCCCACCCCTCCAGGTGGTCACAAAGCACCGAGCTGATCTCCCTGTGCTATGGCTGCTTCCCACTAGCTATCTATTTTACATTTGGTAGTGTATATATGTCCATGCCACTCTCTTACTTTGTCCTAGCTTACCCTTCCCCCTCCCCATTGTCCTCAAGTCCATTCTCTATGTCTACCTCTTTATTCCTGTCCTACCCCTAGGTTCATCAGAACCTTTTTTTTTTTTTTTTTTAGATTCCATATATATGTATTAGCATACAGTATTTGTTTTTCTCTTTCTGACTAACTTCACTCTGTATGACAGACTCTAGGTCCATCCACCTCACTACAAATAACTCAATTTCGTTTCTTTTTATGGCTGAGTAATATTCCACTGTATATATGTGCCACATCTTCTTTATCCATTCATCTGTCAATGGATACTTAGGTTGCTGCCACGTCCTGGCTATTGTAAACAGTGCTGCAATGAACATTGTGGTACATGTCTCTTTTTGAATTATGGTTTTCTCATGGTGTATGCCCAGTAGTGGGATTGCTGGGTCTATAGGTAGTTCTATTTTTAGTTTTTTAAGGAACCTCCATACTGTTTTCCATAGTGGTTGTATCAATTTACATTCTCACCAACAGTGTAAGAAGGTTCCCTTTTCTCCACACCCTCTCCAGCATTTATTGTTGGTAGATTTTTTGATGATGTCCATTCTGACCCGTGTGAGTTGATACCTCATTGTAGTTTTGATTTGCATTAGAAAGCCCAGAGATAAACCCACGCATGTATGGTCACCTTAGCTTTGATAAAGGAGGCAAGAATATACAGTGGAGAAAAGACAGCCTCTTCAATAAGTGGTGCTGGGAAAACTGGACAGCTACATGTAAAAAAATGAAATTAGAACACTTCCTAACACCATACACAAAAATAAACTCAAAATGGATTAAAGACCTAAATGTAAGGCCAGACACTATCAAACTCTTAGAGGAAAACATAGGCAGAACACTCTATGACATAAATCACAGCAAGATCCTTTTTGCCCCACCTCCTAGAGAAATGGAAATAAAAACAAAAATAAACAAATGGGACCTAATGAAACTTCAAAGCTTTTGCCCAGCAAAGGAAACCATAAACGAGATGAAAAGACAACCCTCAGAATGGGAGAAAATATTTGCAAACGAAGCGACTGACAAAGGATTAATCTCCAAAATATACAAACAGCTCATGTAGCTCAATATCAAAAAAACAAACAATTCAATCCAAAAATGGGCAGAAGACCTAAAAAGACATTTCTCCAAAGAAGATATACAGATTGCCAACAAACACATGAAAAGGTGCTCAACACTGCTAATCATTAGAGATTCTAGGCATTTTGTATGTATTTAAGTCTCAACCACAATTATATTATTTTCCCATGTAAGAGATTACAGTGAACTGATGCACAAGTGAAGTAAAGTTTCTAAGATCACACAGACACTATGTGGGACAAGGTTGGTTAGCCAAGGTTTTACTGGAGTCCTTGGTGAGCAGTTAAAAATGGAGAAGAAAGAAAAGAAGGAAAACTTACGATATGTTAAAGCATGAATGAGAGGTAAAGAACTAGAAGCAATGAGTGTACATCACTGTTTTCTCACACAAATATCCAGGCCTTACTGGCCACTGAGGATAAAATGGGATGACGTTA
Organism: Balaenoptera physalus; assembly: GCF_965194825.1. Classification (NCBI taxonomy): domain Eukaryota; kingdom Metazoa; phylum Chordata; class Mammalia; order Artiodactyla; family Balaenopteridae; genus Balaenoptera; species Balaenoptera physalus. Next base: position 84,942,532 of record NC_138887.1, on the reverse strand, counting down.
ACCTTTTGTGTTTTGTCGATTCCTACATAACCATCAAAATCAGGAAATGCATTGATAAAATTTTCCCATCTAATGATCAAACTCCATTCAAGCTTTAACGTATGTCCTTAATGTCTTTTATAGCAAAAGACATCCAGTCCAGGATCACACACATTTGTCATTTCTCTTTAGTTTCCTTCAGCTTGAAATTGTTTGTCTTTCCTTGGTTTTCAAAGACTTGATACTTTTGAAGGTTACGGGCTAGTTATTTTGTAGAATGTTCCTCAGTTTATCTGCTGCTTCCTCATGATTAGGTTCAGGTTCTGCAACTTTAGCAGGAATGTCACAGAAGTGATACAGTGTTCTTATTGTATCTATTATGTGGTACATGATTTCCATTTTTCCCATCATTAGTGGTGTTAGCTTTGATTCTCTTGATTAAACTAATATCTGCCTGGATAGTAGCTGTGAAATTACTCTTTATCTCTTTGTAATCAGTTTTTTTATGGGGAGGTATTTTGAGCTTATATGAATATCCTACTCATGATCAAATGTTTGACTTATTCACTTATTTATATCAGTATGAACTCATTGATTATTATTTTATTCAATTGATTATGATCAATACTGTCATTTTCTATTTTGATGCTCAAGTTATGCCATATTTGACCATCGGGAGCCACTTGAAGCTGGATTCTACACCATTTGACGTGTCCCCACCCTCCTATTAGCACATTCTTGTTTTTTAGCAAAATAAAATTCCCAGGCTCATCTTGTACTTTCTCTGTTCCAGTCCTGGAAGCAGACTTTTCCCAAGAAGCCCTGGTTCATTTTAGTGAATGGTATATAAAAGCCAGATCATGACACCACTTTTACTGGAGTATTGCCACTCAGGACCTTAAATCCCCATTTCCTGTGCCAGGTTATATAATACTTGAATGAAGTGTATTCAAGAATGTTGAATAATTGATAGAGAAATCTTTTCCAACTTTAGAGAAAATATTCTTCCCATTCATAGGATCATAGCCTTTCCTTATGGACAATTTATCCAATATCAGTACTTTCTGCGTCAATCAGATTTATATAACGTTGAGTATTGGAACCAGTCCGGTTCCCTCTTTCAACTGCTCTTCAATGCCAGGTGCAGGTAATCCACCTGGTAACAATTCCATGTCCTTTCTGCAGGCATCTAACTTCTTTAACTACTTATCTCTTTCCTTAACCTCTTGAATAAGAATGCCCACAACTCTCCCAAGACCAAGCAGCATTTTGCAATACTGGTCATTCTAAATTTATTCAGGACCAAAAATAGTTCTCATCTCCTCCCATCACATAAACAAAGGCAAAGAACGTCTCAGAGATGTTCATCTACTCCAGAAATACAGAACAGTTTGTATTACCAACAGAATACTTAACTTCTAGGTCCAAAAAAATATCAGATTTGGGTTAACAGTGTTCTGTTCTCCACAAGAACAACAGGGAAATGCTTGCTTTATATTTATCTAACAAAGATGTCTAATTAAATATTTTTCCAGAACAACAAAAAACCATTTTATTTTGCCCTTAAAAAATCTGCTTGCTATTTTGAAATGACAAAGTTTCTAGGGTCTATGGTTTAGGTTTTTCAAAATGATTAGGGCCAAGTGTCTCAGCCAGGATACCCCCCAACTGCATTTTTAAGAATTTTAGACAGTGAAAGGCAAGATACTGGCAAATAGTGTGGCAAATAGGATGGGTTGAATCTTTTTAATGTGGAAAAGAACTAAGCATATTTACAGGTTGCGGAGGAAGAGCCCATAGCGGGGAGAGACTGGTGAGCCAGAGAAAGAACACAGTTGTTGAAGCAGGTTCCTGGGGAGATAGGGCCTACATTTTGCATGGTGCTCAGTGGTGACATATTGGTAGCATATAAAACAAACCTAGAGATTCCTAGTCTCAAGCTTTTATACGTGATTTGGGCATACTATTTTCTTAGTGGTGATATAAGCTAAGGCTTCAGGTAGTATCTGAGCCCTTACCAAATGGGTACATGTGAGTCTCTGCTCAGACTGTCAGAGCCATCCCTACAGTGTTCTGAAATGCGGAAAGCTCTGGAGCCCCTGAAATTTATAGCACAAGGGGATCTTGTGTGGCACCTGACTGGCCAGTCACCAGGGAATCACAATTATATACTACTCTCCCCACTCCCACCACCAGGGGTTAGTAATGGGAGATTAGAAGTTCCTTCAACATGATTGGATGATTGGAGACAATCTCTGAAATTAGCAGTAAGAGGCTTGGTCAAGGAATCCTTCTCCTTGAACTTTTGCCTTCACTTTCAAATTAACTTTCTCTTCTTACACAGTACCTTAACCCGGAAACGTAGTCACAGTGTTTCTTTTGAGTTTCAGTGCTTAGCCTTGCTGCAGGACAGTTTAGCAGGTGACTAACACTTCACTCCAACTTTACTATATTGAAAGGAATTTATTACAGGATTTTAGGTGATTTATAGAATTAAGAGAGTTGAAGAAAGAGACTTGAGTCTGAGTGTCTAGGAATGGTTCCCAAACTACAATGCAGAACAGGACCACCAAGGGAACTTCTGCCCCTGCTTCGATTAGAAGCTGCCTGGGGAATTAGGGTGTTGCTATGACAACCACCTGGCTCCAGAACCACATTTTTTCTGCTAGATGCATCCCAGCCTCTCCATAGTTCCAAATTCAAGTCTCGTGAAAGTACATCCAGTTGAGAGACCTCACATTACATCCCAAGTCCTAGTATTGAAGGAAATCTTTCTGTCCACCCTCTGAAGTACAGAAGACACACTAGAAATAAAGTAAATTGGATATTGAATGGGCCAACATCTACCACAATGTTCTACCTATATTATTGCAGTTAAGGTTGATGATTCCTTTCACCAGAGATATTACTTCCTTGGCCAGTGGCTGTCAGACATCAGTCACCACTCCTCATTCTTAATGGGTTATTGCTTGAGCTCTAATATTCCTTCCAAACTGAAATGGGGAAGAAGAAACCTTAAGTTCAAATTTCTTACTCTAGCCGGACAGTTTTCATTTTATGCAAATAAGCGGCATGAGAAGGAAATCCACCCTTTACCTATGACTCTAGTCTCTAGAGTTTTTAGCATAAAGGACCAACTACAACGTTCCTAATGTCTAAAAACTGACAGTCTTAAGTTCGAAGAGGCTTAGTCCTTTTGAAGAAAAAAACTAAGGCAAAGTCTCAGTTCAAATAGACAATGATACTGCGTTTGCTTGAAACAGGTAAGAAACAGAAATCAGGCCACAGGCCTGAAAGTGTTAATGCATTCCAAAAACCATTTCTTTTCCATCAAACTATGGTTTGAGTTTGAGTGTGCTTAGTTTCTAAGAACAAAGTCAAAAAAGTACAAATGACTGAAACAAAAGTCTGAAGTATTGGGGAATATTAAAGAAAAAAACAACATTTACACATGTGTGAAGAAGCTATAAAATTATGCTTCTGGGTCTTGAAGAGAAAATTTATAAAAACTTATGTAGATTTTGTATGGATGTTGGGTTTATTATATTTTGAGCTACTATCCTAGTGAGATCATAGAATAAGGTCACGACTCTGGTTACAAGTTGAAGCCTTTTCTAAACAGTATAAACTTCCCCAGTATCCATACCCTAGGGAAGAGATGGAATGCTAGACAAGGATATGAAATTCAGAACATATTGTAAAGCAGAGGTCCATGTGGTGCTGGTCTACAGGCCAAATTCAGTCAGCAAACAGGTTCTATTCAGCCAGAACTATGTAGGGGTTCACATGTTATTTTAAAATTTTTGCTCTCCACTTTGTAATTTGCTTTATTTTTTTCACTGTCCAAATTTCCGGATTATAATGTTTCAAGTAAAAATCCAGTTTCCCATCTTTTTTGGAAGTTCTTATAACCTTGGTCCCACAATCTATAAGGGTGACAACAGAGAGACCTGCAATGTTGCTGTCCCCAGTTTGTTGGGAACCCACCACACTCCCTATGGTCTCTTTACCTGGCCCATTGCACTTCTTTAGATTTTCTGACAGGTGTCTGTATGCATGTGAGTAATTTCTGCCTAAAAGGGTCAGCAAAAGGAAGTCCCACCTGTCATTTGGCTCAGTCTCTTAGACATGGCCTTAAAGGATTCCAGATGAGGTAGAACGCTCACCTCATGAAAGAGGCATACAGAGGGCTCTACAGGGGACAGCCAAGGCACAGAGCCTGCTGCACTCTGCTCAACAAACGTTTGTGAAAGGAATGAGTAAGTGATGCAAAAAGAAAATCAAACTGGAGGAAAATTGATGAGTTTGGCTATCAACTTTACTCATTTAAAAGCTGATTATTGTTTCTTATAGACTCTGGATTCTGTTCTTATTTGTAGCAAGTTTTCATATATTAATTGGACAAACATTTATTACTTATATAAAGCACTGTAATAAGTGTTATGAGAATATACATTAGGCATCACTGCTCCCAAGAAGATTAATCAAAATGTATCTATAAAATGGCCAAAATTACCCCTTTGATAGTAATTAAAAAACAATTAGTAAACAATAGTAAATAGTAATTAAACAATTTGAGTCCTATTTACACTTTTATTGATTAATCATTTCTTTTAATAATGTTATGCTTTTGAATATTACAAACATGTTTAAATTTCACGCCTACCTGTTTTATGGTAGGAGAATTAGCTGAATCAACTCTTACTTGAACTGATGTGTAAAATGCAAAAGGTTTCCCTTCATGGAAAAGATAATAAAAGTGAACCATGCATTGTCTAAGTATTAATTCCTATTATGATGCTTAAATAGCCTTTAGATTAATATCAATTTAATAACAAGCAGTATGGTCTTGGTTAGGAGCATTAGATTACACAGTCAAGCTGTCTACCTTGGGTGAGTCGAACTGATCTTGGGCAGGTCATTCAATGTCTCAAAGTCTTAGTATTCATTCACAGCTGTAAAAAACAGATCATAACACTTCTGTGTCATTGTGAGGTTTAAATCAGATAAATTTAAATTAGTACTATGCAGCCACTTAAAAAGTGTTCTGTAAGATAAAAAATTCTAATGAAAGCATTAAATAAATCTTTTTAGGTCATTGAACCATGAAAAGCCAGTTGACAAAGGCCAAAATACGTAACTAGAATCCTTTGAAGTAAAAATGGGTTTTTTTTTCCCTCGATAATTTAGAAAATATAAATTTAATAGTTAAATGTTTAGTCCATTAATTTTATTTTCCTTTTAATCTCTAAGATTAGTCTCTAAACTTTGTTTTAGAGTCAGATAAAATATTTAGACAATTCAAAAGTCAAGTCTACAAAAGATTTATTTTAAAACATCAAACTACTGCCTCTGTCCACTCCTCTTTTCTTAGATAAGTGATAACACACTGTATACGCCATTTTCCACTGAGCTTTTTACCTTAAGAATATACCCTGAAGATAGCTCTGCAATGGTACATATATTCCTCAATCTATTTTATAGCTGCTTAATACTCAGCTGTGTGTATGTAACATAGTTTATTCAACCAACTCCTTTGATGGATACATATTTGGATTATTTCTGCTTGGCCAATAGTGCTTCATGAATAGCCTTGTGTATACAATAAGATAGTCTTTGGATGGATCTCTAAGATAATTTCTAACCTAATTGAAACTTTAAAACATCCTGTAAAGTTTAGGAATTAAAATACTTCATGAAATACTGGGTTATTGCCTATATGACGGGCGTACTCTTGCCTTTGTATGTTATTGTGACAGCATAACAAGCAGTCTGCCTCTTCAGGAAATTAGATGATTTGCTAAAGTTTTTTGCTCTTTTTCTCTCATTTGTTACTGAAGATAGCTTTCATCTCTCTGCCTCAATGAGATGCCAGGAAAATTACTTAGTAGAAAGCTGACATAAAACATTTTTCATGGCCTTTATTGCATTTCCTCATTCTCACACATTGTAAGGAGAAAGAAATTTTAAGATCTTTTTTCTCCCACCTTTCTCCAAATTTTTAACCACTTTAGTAAAAAATTATTTTCTCATTACAGCTTTATTAAGCTATAACTAACAGCATAAAATTCACCACTTATTTCAAGTCTACAGTTCAGTGTATTCTATTATATTCAGAGCTGTGGAACCATAAGCACAATCTAATTTTAGAACATTTTCGTAACCCCGATAAGAAACACCAGATCCCATTAGCAGTATCCCACCCCCCTGACTAGTTCTAGGTGACTATTAATCTACTTTATGTCTATAGATTTGCCTATTCTGAATATTTTACACAGATGAAATCAACAATATGTGGCCTTTTGTAACCAACTTCCTTCACTTAGCATAATGCTTTTGAGATTGGTCCATGTTTTAGGATGTATAAACACCTTGTTGATTTTTATTGCCAAAAAATATTCCATTGCATGGATATACCATATTTTGTTTATCGATTCATCACTTCATGGATACTTTGTTATTTTTTCCACTTTTTGACTATTATGAATAACACTGCTATGAATACTAGGTACACGTTTTTGGACAGATCTTTTTCTTTTTCTTGAATATGTACCTAGGAGTGGAATTACTGAGTCATGTGAAAATTCTATGCATTTAACTGCCAAACTGTTTTCCAAAACCGCTGCAACATTTACATTCCTACTAGCACAGTCAAATGTATGCACAAGAGTTCCATTTTTTATACACTTTGACCAACACTTGTTATTGTCTGACTTTTTGAAGTGTATCTATCCTAGTAGATGTGATTTTGATTTGCATTTTCCTGCTGGCTAATAATGTTGAGCATCAACATGCTTATTGGCTATATAAATATCTTTTCCAGAGAAAGGTCTATTTAATTCTTTGCCAGTTTTTAATGGGTTCAATTTATTTTTTATTGTTGAGTTATAGGGACTTTTTATATACTCTGGATAGTAGTCTCTTTTCAGATGCATGATATACAGTATTTTCTCCCATACTGTGGGTTGTATTTTCACTTTGATAATGTGCTTTAAAGCATGAAAATGTTTAATTTTAGTGAAGCCAATTATCTATTTTTTGATTACTTTTGATTTTGTTGTCATATCTAAGAAACTGTTTTCTGATCTAAGGTCACAAAGATTTACACCTATGTATTCTTCAAACTGTTTTATACTTTAGCTCTTACATTTGGGTCTTTGATTAATTTTGAGTCAATTTCTGTAGATGATAAGGGTCCAAATTCACTCTTAGGGATGTTGTTATTCAATTGTGCTTGAAAAATTTTATTGAAAATACTATCCTTTGCCCATTCAACTGTGTTGGCACCTGGGTCAAATCAGTTGACCATAAATGTATGATTTCTGGATTGTCAATTATATTCCATTCTCTATATGTCTCTCCTTATGCCATGATCACACTGTATTGATTACTGCAGCTTTTTAGTAAGTTTTAAAACTGGAAAGTTTGAGTACTCCAACAGACACAGGAAGTAAACCTAGAAATACAGATCTAGGTCAGTTATGAAGGACTTTTCATTTTATTTTGTTTGGGATATTTAATCAGGAGTGTAACATGATCAGATTTGACTTTTAGGAAGATAACTGACAACAAGATGGAGGATCAGTTGGGAGAAGCAGATCCCCTGTGGCAAAAAGACTGGTTAGAAGGCTGTTGCAACAGTTGAAAGAGGATGAGATAGCCACTAAGACAAATGACTGTAGGGAAGATTTGGATAAGATAAATTTAATCAATATTTAACAGACAATGAACATAAGTGAGAGGGATATCAAAAATGACTCCAAGATCCCAAAACAAGATTTCAAGCAACATGTCTGGGAAAACAAGATATCACGCTGACTTGCATGCTAAGTCACTAAATTACAGACCTAAATCTTGACCTGGGTCAGAAATGGTCTCAGAGCCTTAGATGGGGTTGAGCCTGCCAGTGGGCACTCACTAATTGGTCCCACATTAGGTGAACTGGGTCAGATAGGTCACTGCATTGTGTTAAGAGCCAGCTTCCATTTCTCCATCTCATTCCTAAGGATATTATAACTTGGTCACATTCCTTGCTGAAGTATGTCTATAGCATCCCCTTAACCTGCCTGTCATATGACCATCCCTTAAAAAGAAACAGCACATTTCACCTGGCTGAAGTTCTCTGTAAACTAATATCTTGCTAACACATTTTTTTTCCAACCACTCAAACCCATTTAAAACATCCTTTAAGGGCTTCCCTGGTGGCACAGTGGTTGAGAATCTGCCTGCCAATGCAAGGGACACGGGTTCGAGCCCTGGTCTGGGAAGATCCCACATGCCGCGGAGCAACTAGGCCCGTGAGCCACAATTACCGAGTCTGCACGTCTGGAGCCTGTGCTCCGCAACAAGAGAGGCCATGATAGTGAGAGGCCCGCGCACCGCGATGAAGAGTGGCCCCCACTTGCCACAACTAGAGAAAGCCCTCGCACAGAAACGAAGACCCAACACAGCCATAAATAAATTAATTAATTTTTAAAAAAATCCATTAAATAGTTTTGCTAGGTATTTACATTAGGACTGTCACTTCATAGTTTTCCAAATGTAATTTTCCCCTATTTTTGAAACAAATCAGAATGACATTTGCCAACCTTCCATCTTCTGGATCATCTCTTATTTTTTATGATTTATAATCAAACACCAACACTTAGATTTCCAGGTTTTTTGAGGGTTATTGGATATAAGACATCTGCCTCTTGAACTTACTTAAAATTCACAAATGAGATCCCCAGGACTATTAACTTAGTATTGTATGTTCATTCCCTCAGGCAGATATAAATTTAGCATATTTGAGACAGGGCATTAAGACCTGTTTATCTGGAGTCCCATAAGCAAGCTGGAGAGCAGTAGATGATGGGATTGGGGTGGGGGGGTAGGAAAGGGCCAGATCATATAATGCAAATTAGCATAGACTGAAAAACTTCTGAATAGAGGAGTCTTAATGACTGAATGTTTGTGTCCCACCAAAATTTATGTTCACCCCCAAATTGACTGTATTAAGAGGTAACGCCTTTGGGAGGTTATTAGATTTGGATGAGATCATGAGGACAGAACCCTCTTCAATGGGATTAGCATCCTTGTAAGAGTTACGAGAAAGCTTGCTGCTTTGTGTGATTGGAGGATCTAAGAAAAGGCAGCAATCTATCAGCCAGGAAAGGGGTCCTCACCAGACAGTGGGTCTGCTGGCACCTTGATCTTGGACTTCCAGCTTTCAGAGCTGTCAGAAATGTTTGTTTTCTAAGCCACTCAGTCTATGATAATTTGTTATAGCAGCCCAAACTAAGACAATGAGCAAAAAGTCAACTATTTTATACTCCCAAGCTGGTTTGCCCACCATGTGTTTACTTACCATCAGATCACAATAATAACAATACATATTTATTGAGTTCTTTACTAAGCACCAGGCAATATTAAGTTTTTTTTTTACATACCTAGTTTCATTTATTTCTCACGATATGTCTATAGGGTACTATATTAGCATTTAGTTAAAGAACAAACTCCATTCTAGTTAAGTTAAATGAGTTTTTATTACAGGGTATTATATAGCTTATAGAATCAAAAGAGAACAGTTCCAAAAGCCACACCACAAAATCAGTGCTGCCTCTTCTAAGATCAGAAAATCATTGGTCCCAAAACTAACACTGCTCAGGAAGCCACAACAACCAGGTGGCTGCCACAATCAGAGAACTGCCATAAATCAGAAGCTGTTCTAGCTGCCAGCCTAGGAATCATTCCATGCTAGCTACAATCTGCACTAGCAGAATGGATGTCCCATCCCTACCGCTTGGCACCTATAAAGCAAATGACTGGACATGGTGAACTCTGCTTAATGCTGCCACAGAACAAATGAACTGCTTGCAATACATCTTGGCCAGCAGAAAAAGCAGAAGTACATCATCTGCTTCACTTCAGCCTTTTAAATTTCAAGAAATGTATCTTACTGTTTAACCTTTATCATACCCACAGCCCTAGCTGCAAGTGAGACTGGAATATGCAGCTTTTGAAGTGGCTTTATTGGGATGCAATTTACATGAAATAAAATTCTTCCACTGTAAGTATAGAGTTCAATGAGTTTTGAGAAATTATACAGTTATTTAACTACCACCACAACCAAGATATACAACCTTCCCATCATCCTAAAATGTTCACTGGTGTTCCTCCCCAGTCAATCATCACCTGCCACGACAGTACCAGGCAACTATGGATCTACTTTCTATCATTATAGTTTTGCCTTTGAGAATTTCATATAAATGAAATCATACATTACATTCTCTTATGTGTTTGGCTTTTTCACTTAGTTTAAAGCTTTTGAGTTTACATTTTGTTGCATATATCAGTAGTGATTTGTTTCTTTTTATTGATGAGGTCAATAAGCCAAGAAAAAGAAAAAAAAGAACATAGAAATTGGTGAGAAAGAAATAAAATTGATTTTAATAGAAGATAAATGATTAAGTAAGAATGAAGTCGAATTTACAAAAAAAGCTACTAAAACTAATAAGTGAGTTTAGTAAGATCGAAGGTTATAAAATAAATACACAAGAATCAATACAATATGGTACTGGCACAAAAACAGAAATATAGATCAATGGTACAGGATAGAATGCCCAGAGATAAACCCATGCACATATGGGCACCTAATTTATGACAAAGGAGGCAAGAACATACAATGGGGAAAAGACAGGCTCTTCAATAAGTGGTGCTGGGAAAACTGGACAGCTACATGTAAAAGAATGAAATTAGAACACTCCCTAACACCATACACAAAAATAAACTCCAAATGGATTAGAGACTTAAATGTAAGACCAGACACTATAAACCTTTTAGAGGAAAACATAGGAAAAACACTCTTTGACATAAACCACAGCAAGATCTTTTTTGACCCATCTCCTAGAGTAACAGAAATAAAACAAAAATAAACAAATGGGATTTAATTAAACTTAAAACCTTTTGCATACCAAAGGAAACCATAAACAAGACAAAAAGACAACCTCAGAATGGGAGAAAATATTTGCAAATGAAATGACAAAGGATTAATCTCCAAAATATACAAACAGCTCATGGAGCTCAATATCAAAAAAACAAACAATCCAGTGAAAAAATGGGCAGAAGACCTAAATAGACATTTTACCAAGGAAGACATACAGATGGTCAAGAGGCACATGAAAAGATGCTCAACATCACTAATTATTAGAGAAATGCAAATCAAAACTACAATGAGGTATCACCTTATGCCATTCAGAATGGCCATTATCAAAAAATCTACAAACTATAAATGCTGGAAAGGGTGTGGTGAAAAGGGAACCCTCCTACACTGTTGGTGGGAATGTAAATTGATACAACCACTATGGAAAACAGTATGGAGGTTCCTTAAAAAACTAAAAATAGAATTACCATACGACCCAGCAATCCCACTACTGGGCATATACCAGAGAAAACCATAATTCAAAAAGACACATGCACCACAATGTTCATTGCAGCACTATTTACAATAGCCAGGTCATGGAAGCAACCTAAGTGTCCACTGACAGATGAATGGATAAAGAAGATGTGGCACATATATACAATGGAATATTACTCAGTTATAAAAATGAAACGAAATTGAGTTATTTGTAGTGAGGTGGATGGACCTAGAGTCTGTCATACAGAGTGAAGTAAGTCAGAAAGAGAAAAACAAATACCGTATGCTAATGTATATATATGAAATCTAAAAAAAAAAAAAAAAAAGGTACTGATGAACCTAGTTGCAGGGCAGGAATAAAGAGGCAGACATAGAGAATGGACTTGATGACATGGGGTGGGAGGGCAAAGCTGGGGTGAAGTGAGAGTAGCATCTACATATACACACTACCGAATGTAAAATAGTTGGCTGGTGGGAAGAAACAGCATAGCATAGGGAGATTGTCTCAGTGCTTTGCGATGACCTAGAGGGGTGGGATAGGGAGGATGGGAAGGAGGCTCAAGAGGGAGGGGATATGGGGATACATGTATGCATATGGCTGATTCACTTTGTTGTGCAACAGAAACTAACACGGTATTGTGAAGCAGTTATACTCCAATAAAGACCTATTAAAAAAGAATCAACAGGGGCTTCCCTGGTGGCGCAGTGGTTGGGAATCCGCCTGCCAATGCAGCGGACACGGGTTCGTGCCCCGGTCTGGGAAGATCCCACATGCCGCGGAGCGGCTAGGCCTGTGAGCCACAACTACTGAGCCTGCGCGTCTGGAGCCTGTGCTCCGCAACAGGAGAGGCCGCGGCGGTGAGAGGCCCGCGCACCGCGATGAAGAGTGGCCCCCGCTTGCCACAACTAGAGAAAGCCCTCGCACAGAAACGAAGACCCAACACAGCCAAAAATAAAAATAAATAAAATAAATAAATTAAAAAAAAAAAAAAAGTTGTAGCACTGAGTGCAACTCTTTAAAAAAAAAAAAGAATCAACAGAGGAAGCTCAGCTCAGTG